>NC_045794.1:4516196-4819226 GCF_009873245.2 Balaenoptera musculus | reverse complement strand
AGTACCCGATCTTGTTATTATCAGCTTACGGGCAAGGTCCACATAACAATTTAGGCTTCTCTTGACCTAAAGATCTCCATCTATAATGGAAATGAAGACTTGCCTCTTGATATTTCACCAAAAAAAGGCCAGCTATGAAAGCAACAGCGTACACTAACTCAGCAACACAGTAAATGGTTTCTGAGTCCAGATTTGGCTTCTGAGTAAAAAACCCAAACCCAAACAAAACAAAATCCATCTTTCTGACTGTGCCAGAACCTCTGTGATGCCTCCTCTGAGATAAGAGACATTGCCCAAGATGCAACCAGGAAGCCCAGGGGGCTGCCACTGTCCTGTGGCTGCAGAGACCCGGAGAGAAAATCCTACAGTCAGAACCAACTCCCTTCTCTTCTCTCATGAGTAGCTGGCACCCAAGAAACTTTCATTCCATAGTAACTAGAATATTCCAGATCGCAGATGTTGTCTAGATTTTTTGTCTATTACAGCTCTGGACTGGAGCTTATGCTCATCAAACTGCCTTGGTCAATATGGATTCCCATGTCTCACACTATTGCACTCAAAATCCCAGCAAAATGTAACAACTCCAGCTGATGCAAACCTAGATCCTCTGTCACATTTGGGATCTCCCTTGGTAGTTAGTGTTCAAGATTCCAGTTTTTGTGTGATCTGAGACAAGTAAAATATATAAGCAACCAGGTATATGAGTCCCCCTATTATTCCATCCTTGAATGTGGATACATAGACATTCTGTCTAAATAGAAGCTGTGCTGACAAAATAGTCATCTTGGATGAGCAGGACTTGGTAGTGATGAAGTCAGGGTAAGGTTTGCTCCCTACAGGGATCTTTACACTTTGCATAAAGGAAAATGATCATCGTCTGTGCCTCTCAAGCCCACTTACATGTATACGGCATTAGTCACAAGGGAATTCAGCAAGAGAGCAGGTAACTCAGAGACTCACATCCCCACAAATAACTTTCTGAGAGTGGATGAGTAGAGTCTCAGGTAGGAGCAAATATTTTTATTTGCAAAATCTAATCTATCCCTAAGTTCCTTATGTCTATTGAGTTCAGTCCAAAGAAATAACTCTTTCCTTCACCAGAGGACACTGAGATGTTAATGATCTCATTGTTTACAGCCCTTTAGATTTGGTGTCCTTGAGAGAAGGGAATCCATTTGGGGAGACTTGCTCATATTTCTAGAAGAATCAGATGACAGCTATGATGTTTCTAGTGCCAGAAAGAAATTGACTTTTCTGTTCTAACTCAGCTTTTCCCAAAAGGCCACTTTTCTAGAAGAGTCTGATCTGAAATAGGGTCATACTTAGCAATTTTTTTTACTGGTGGCTAGAAATTTTTAATTAAAAAAGTAAGAATGAAAAGTAAGTTAAAAAGCCAAGACACTGCAAAGGGACACCCAGACACACATAGACAATACTTCCAGCATGGCGGTGGGAGAGCCAAAGCTTTGAGATAACAAACCTCTGTATCTTCCCATTCCCTTTGTTCAGAGACCTGCAGTCTTCAGGCAACAGCATGGCCCCAGCGATTCTGGAAAAATCTAAATATCAGAGGCCTTTGACACCTCTGAAACTGGCTTGCCTTAAACATGGCTAATCCAATTTTATTCCTTAAATGGTTAGTTCATAAACTGCGGGGATCCATAGGGTTATATGATTTACTATCTACGCCAAAAGAACTTGGCATTTTATTCTAAACTTCAAGTATTACAATGTTAAGGTTTGGGATTCAAAATATAAAACCTAGATTTCCAATGCAACTGTGATTCAATATGACAGAATGACAGAAGTTTGGAAAATCATGTTTGTTCTCCCAAGAGTTTCAAATCTACTTCAGACCAGATCTGTTTCTTATGCAACAAGCTGGACTTTTTAGCAAATGCAAATTTCCTGCTAGCAGGTTTGAGACACGGAATCATAAGAATTACCATTAATCACATGGCCTAGAGGGTTTTTTTCAGATCCAAGTGCAAAGCTGCCCAAACAATTAGTTGCCCTGAGATCTGTTTTCAGATGAAAAATCTAAATAATCCTGTCATTTCTGGACCAAAAGCCAAGCTGCCTCTCTTAACGAGGATGCAGGTGTATAAACCCCAAGCCGAGTAGTTCTAAATCGGCCACAAAACCACTTAGGGGCATGGTGATAGTGCCACAAGGTCTGAGAGTTTCCTTTTAAAAGCCCCCTTCCCACCAGCTCCCTTCCAGGCACATCTTTATCACCCGTGTGGCACATTAAGAGGAAGCCCTAATGTTACTCAGATGCATTAAGTTGCACAAGCGGTTTCGTGCATTTCGCTGGGACCTCAAAGCATCACACCACCGAGGTGTGCAGACAAAGCAAGGAGCAGACCGTGTCGATACCACCTGAACCTGTGCTCTGAACACACAAAGGAGCGCAATTACCCAGCCTGTGCTATTAGGCAGCATTAGCCAGCATCCCCCATCCCTCCTGATTAATAATTGAACCCAATCCATACAGGAGAGCTCAGGCCAGTCTGGAAGATGCCTTCTAGCATGCATTAGAAAGAAGCATCTCCAGGGGCCTCAGAGCACTCTGTCCATTTAACTAGTCAATCTCTCAACTACCGTCAACTCTTGATTCTTTGAAACTGATGATCCTCCTTCTGAATGTTCCTCTGCTTTACTGTTTATCTTTCTCCCTCTGGGTGCCCTCCCTCTGGCCACAGAGGAGCGTATGACCCCCACCTCTCGTACTGGGGTCTCTGACGCATCACCCAAGCCTCCTTCGTGCCTGGAGAACTCATTTCCCCAGCTGCTGGGAGAACGTTCAGCCATCATCCCTCTTTGGGAATTGCCCCTCTGATGAAGAGAGTCACCTCAGCCAAGGTCATGGTCCTTCCCAGGGCAGCCTCATCCAAAGATGGGTCAATGAGAACATCTAAAGGCCTGGCTCCCAGGCTCCAAGCCAGGACAGCTCTGAAGGACCATCAGAGCTCCCCGCAGGATGGGTGGGCTTCTGTAGTGACTGCGCTGTAGCCCAACTTCTCCCGGTTCATCCCTGTTCTCTTCTCTCTTCAGGTATAAGCGTGACCGCACTCCCCAACAACCTGCCTGCACATCATCTTCAACCCAGACTTTGTTCCCCAGTGGATTCAACCTGCAACTGGAAAGAAATATCTACATCTTACCTGCCACCCCAAGAAGCTTTCATAAGAGTCAAATAAAATAATGTATGTGAAAATTCCTTATCAATTGTAAAGCATACAAAAGAACACTTACTACAGGTCCCCTTTAACTAAGACACCATGAAATTATGTGGTTTTTGTACATGGAACAAACAAAAGTGAACATTTAGAGTTTAAATAAAGCTAGAGGGTCCAAGCTTACTAAGGCTTGAGTTGAAATAATACTGACACTGCATACCTTTCGTGTATTATTATATCACTTACATTTTCATTCATTTATGACAAGTCTTCCACCTTCCAAATTTGAGGAGTGTTGCAAGTCTTGGTGGGGGTAAAACACCCTTCTGCAAGAAGTATCAAAATATTTTGGCATTTTCCAGTCAGCTAAATAGCATCACTGAGACAGATACTCTTGTCACCTGTATTTAAACCCACACATAAAGACTTAGAGTAGTAAAGACACACACATGGGCCCACAAACCCAAATTCTGCAAATCCAAGGCCATAACCTAAAGCTTTCAGCCTAGTGTCCACTTAGGAATGTCACTTCCTTAGCAGGCCATAAGACAGAAAATACACACCCTTTGAACTTAACAACGTAGCAGGAAATGGCCCAGGCAGGAAGAGACCAGTGTTAGGAGATGACCACATCTCTAGCCCTACCAGAGATCCACCCCAGGCCACTGTCTATCCATGAGCGCCTGAGTTGTGCCAGGAGTGATGGAGTATAAACCCAGGCAGGAGAGCATCAGAGCCACCCTCACCACTCTCCCTGGGGTAATAAGCACCCAGAGCCCAAAGGAAAATATCCTGGGACCCTCAACTCCTGCTGTTTGGTTTTTTCATTTTTTTCCCTTTCATTTAAATGGCAGTTCTTTAACTGCAAAATGGAAAACCTTATCATGGTATCTTTATGATTTTTTTTTGTTTAATTAAAAGGGAGTGATGACAAATGTTTAGAATCAATTGAAAGTGCTACCCCATTTGGGCTAACACATACCTGCTCTATAGCACAGGTGACCTGCAGGTTCACAAATGAACAGGTAAATGAGTAGAGGTCAGAGTGCAGAGGCGTGTGTATGTGTGTGTATGATTGCATGTGTACAGGTGTGTGCATGCACGTATGCATGAGCTGGGGTCGGGGATAGGCATTTTCCTGGACATACAGATAGCAGGGCCCCCAAATAAATCATATACAGGTTTTCAATAGTATAAGCAAGGGATAAAATATATCTGGCATATGATTCCCAATTCCATAGGTCTTTCCGGCAGCACTTATTTTTATAGAGTGCTATTTCTCCATCTTCAGGTTAAGTGCCCAGTTCCCTTTCCCACTTTTAATTCTTGAAGAGTGCATACACTGAAGGGCCAGTAAAACAACTTTTAAGGCTCTCAAGAAATATTCGAACTTCTACAACCATCAATCCAGAAGATGACGCTCCATCATATCAAACCCCAGACAGTCTAAGAACAACAATTTTCCAGCAAAATTAAATGCTGACATCTGACCATTGCAAGAAACAGAGATATACATGGATAATGTACTAATCCAGTCTCAAGCAGAACAGATGAAAACAAAATGTATTTTCTGGAAGTGCCCAGGCTTCAGGTCTTGGGAGGGAACTCAGTTAACTATTTTGACTAAAGTTACAATCCATTCCAAAGGAAACCACAGTAGAGATTTTTCCCCGAAGGAGAGAACACCAAAAACAAACAGTTTTTGTTGAGAATCTCACTACTACGTTTACTGAACTGGGGAACTGAATCCAACACAATGAGGGTTAAATGTCAGCCCAGCTGGGGAGTTCAGGAATTTCTGTAACAGGCTGAGAAGTTCAGAATTTCCATTCACAGAGTAATTGTATAATATATGTGAATGGTGGAAATTACACCTAATATAAAATCATCAGGTGTAAAGGAAACACATTTAAATGGAACGTGGTTACTGTTATTCACTTTACAAGACTTTGTCTTTTAAAAATCATCTTGAGGGACTTCCCTGGTGGTCCAGTGGTAAAGAATCTGCCTTACAATGAAGGGGATGCAGGTTCGATCTCTGGTCAGGGAACTAAGATTCCACATGCTGTGGGGCAACTAAGCCCATGCGCCACAACTACTGAGCTCACGTGCCTCAACTAGAGAGCCTGCATGCTGCAAACTACAGAGCCCATGTGCTCTGGAACCTACACGCCACAACAAAAGATCCTGTGTGCCGCAACTAAGACCCGACGCAGCCAAAAACAAATAAAATAAAATAAATAAAATGATAAATAAATCTTTAAAAAAATCAAAATCAAAATCATCTTGAATCATTTTCCCTTTAGTTCGGTATGTAGGTTTGGGACCTACAGAAATGTTGTTGTTTAACTATAGAGTTCTGAGAATTCTCAAGATCCTACCCTAAAGTCATCTAATGAATTCCTCATCCTCTTCGTAAGACTCTGTCTAAATAAACTGTGATAACAAAGAGTCTACCTTACCGAACACCAGCAAACTTCCTGGATAATTTAGTGCAGAGTCCAATACCATTTCCATCACAACTTGGCTGAATGCTGAGCTCATTAAGTTGACCTATGAGATGATTTATATGGCTTTTTTTAAACAGCATTATAGTCCATTGCATTAACTGATGCGCCATTATTTCAGTCACCATAATAACCACAGGTAATTAATGAGTGACTAAGACACTGCTTATTCTATAATAGATGAGCCAAGGTCTCTGATCTCCTCAATGTCAGCCCATCTGCTGATCATCCATCTTAAAACTACAGACCTGAAACTTACCCTAAGCCAAACTTCCCGCCTTCAGGAAACTGAAACGACATTGTTCTCATTTTGCCCATCGTACTCCTCACTGCAAACCCTTGAGAATGATATTAAAGTCAAGTAGTTGACTTCTTCATGCTAAATAACCTCCTTTTGCCCATCCAATGGCATCACTGCCTTGAAACACTGCTCTGATGCACCAAATTCTTGCAGTTGACAAACATTTTTCTTCCCACACCCTAATCATCAGGTATGTTATAAAGTTACATTATTCAGTTTTTTGAATTTCCAACATTGTGATTAAGTGTTGTTTAGAGTACTCATCTTTATCCATTAAAGATAAGCATTATTTTAAAAATATCAACAAATGTGATCTTCATCCTCCAGGAACTTAAAAGAAAGCCCTTCCATCTTACCTAGAAACGTCTTTTAACAATAAGCCGATCTCCTGTGATCTTTCAAAAAATGAGTTGGGTGTCCCCTCTTCTAGGACTTAGAGAACATACAAAGTTCTCTAAGATAAAAACAATGTTTTGCTTGTTAATGAAGATTACTTGGTAGGGTCGATCTTAGTCCTAGAGAGATTCTCTTGGAAATTCACTTAAAACAAAATTACTCCTTTTCTGAGGCAGTGAAATAATGATATTGTACGGAATGCCAAAAAAAAAAAAAATCACTGTAGAGATAATTAAAGTATCTTAGATTTCGAAACACCCTTAACTTAAGAGTTGAAGAATAGGTATTTTTAATAGAAGTTGGATTTGGCCCTGTGCTCAAAACTTAAATTATCCTAAGCTTAAGCACCTACTCACTCATCATCCTCTGATTTCAATTCTGAAAAAAATACATTTCAACTGGAAGTAGTTTCTCTAGCAATGTTCCTAAAATGCATTTAATGCTCAGCACTTCAAACAAGAACATGCTGTTACAGCAAATAGGCAAACGTGAACAGGCCACGTCAAATATATTTTTAAAAAACCATAAGAGGTTAGAGAACTCAATCCAACCCCTTAATGTCACTCCCTAGAAAAATGTTTCATGAACCGAAGATACTCGACTCCTTACCTAATTACTATGAAATTCCTTAAGAAAACCAGATAAAGTCTTACTGCTATTTAAATCACAGTTCCTTTATGCAATCAGTTTTATGAAGGAAGGGCTGGACCACTGTAGAGATACTATAACTTATAAATTTTCATAAGCATCTTTGTAGTAGGTGCTAGTCCAGAAAAGGCTGTATAGACTCATATATGCTCGTGAGGGTTATTTTATTTATAGCAAGGGAAGCTAAGAATAGGTTTTATATTGATATGATGTGTCTCAGACAAGCATATGAGAAAACTCTGCAAACAACATCTTGCTTTATTTCTCAATATTCACAGGTGGAAAGAAAAAAATATCAAATGGCACAATATTTTTCACAAGGGGGAAATGAGGCAAAGAGGAGAGATGTAAATTATTAAAGATGACTTCTGGTCCCTCAGCTCATTGCAAGGCAGTTTACTCTTGATATTTAGAGTCTGAAGAGGCAAAATAGTATTAAGTTGCAGGCAAGAGGGAAACAAAACTAGAAATAGGGGCTTAGCATTCCATGAGGCTGCTGCCTGCCTGGTGTTGCACACAGGTTGTACTGAAGATTCCTACCAAAAGCATCTCTTTCCAAGTCTTCAAATTCCACCACTGTACAGTTCATCTTTGAATTGAGCATCTGATTCCCTGGAGTCTTCCTTTGAAACACATTTCCTCCCCCTGTTTCTCCTCTCATCATTATATTTAATAACATATCTATTAATTTCTCACATTTATAGAACACGTTCAAATTTACCAAACGTGTTAACCTATTATCTCATTTAATCCATGCAATCCTATGTGGTATTATATTTCCATTTTAGATACAAGCAATTTAAAGACTCAAAGAGCCTGTGGCCCTATGCACAGTTCACTGGTCTTTCCTTACCGTGTGACATTCCACATTCCAGCTTTCCCCCAGCGAATAACCATTCAGATTCCCTACCACGCGTCAGACACTGGCCAGGGCATCATGAATAAACCTAGGCCAGTTCCCTCTACCCAGAGACCATGGGCAGGTCCCTTCCCTGTAAAACACGCATAGCAATATCAGCCCTACCTAATTCACTAAGTAGAGTAAAGCAGTGTGGTTAATATAGAAGAGATTGTTAGGAGCTGCTTACTGGGAATGAGAGTGTCAGATTGCCTTTAACTTGATGGATGCCAAGGGCTGCTGAAGGTTCTGCAGGGCTCATGATAGAAGGACCACTATTAAGGGGTAAGGGAAGGTGGAGCAAGAGCAAACCTCCCTCCAGACATAATGAGATCGAAGGCCCTCGCTGGGTAAATGGTGTCTGGATGCCAAACAGCATGAGGACAGGGAACGCAGCGATGTATCAGCGCAAAGCCTAAGGTAAGGGCAGAACTGAGCAAAAACACATAAAAAGATAATTCAAAGAAGCCCTAAAGGTTCTAGCCAGGGTTCAGGAAACTCCCATATTTAATGGGTTTAGAATCCAAGCCTATTATCACACCAGGAAACAAGGGAAGGACATATATTAGAATTCTTATACTTCATCAATTCGAAGATTCCTTTCTTTTTTCAAATTGATTGAAAGACAGTTGACTTACAATACTATATTAGTTTCAAGTGTATAACATGGTGATTTGATATTGACTCCTTTTGTTTTGTGTACATTTTTTTCATCTCTAAAATTGGGATGGGGATTTCCCTGGTGGCGCAGTGGTTAAGAATCCGCCTGCCAATGCAGGCGACACGGGTTCGAGCCCTGGTCCGGGAAGATCCCACATGCCACGGAACAACTAAACCCGTGCACCACAACTACTGAGCCTGCGCTCTAGAGCCCGCGAGCCACAACTACTGAGTCCATGTGCCACAACTACTGAAGCCCGTGCACCTAGAGCCCGTGCTCCACAACAAGAGAAGCCACCGCAATGAAAAGCCCGCGCACCGCAAGGAAGAGTAGCCCCCGCTCGCCGCAACTAGAGAAAGCCCGTGCGCAGCAGCGAAGACCCAACGCAGCCAAAAATAAATAAATAAATTTATTAAAAATAAATAAATAAATACAATTGAGATGAATCAATGCAATGGCAGGTCATATTGTCAATGTTCTCTCTTTCTTTCAAATATGCCAACCGTCTTAAAAATCAATGGCATATTGGATTCAATTAATTAAATAGAATTTTTCAGTTATCTGGGTTTTTCTCCCAATTATCCTTTATTAAGCTGGTTCAAAGGACTGCTTTCCAGTCCTGTGTCATGACCACGCTGTCTTATCTGCATAGGACTTCGCAATGGGACACACTCCATCCAGCCTCGGGGCTCGCCTTCCCCCAACACTCAGGCCTGGAGGAGCTCTACAAGTCTAGACGGAAGGCAGGAAGCGTCAGTCAGCTTCCCTCCCCGGCGCGTCTGGGCTCACGTCGCATCAGCCCTTTGCTCTTGACTCCTCTGGTTGGCCTCCCTTAAAACTGACCTGACTTCATTTTGAAGCTCTGTAAACAATAAATTCCAGTGACAGCCCTCCCCCTGCAGCTACAGGGATCCGTCTGCCTCTATTTCAAGAAGACCGTTCCAAGGCTGAACTCCGAGAAACACACTCAGGGCTGTGAATGCTAGTTTACGCACTATGATTGATGTAGTTCTAGCTCTTTCTTACCCTTCTCTGTCAGAGCTCAGCCTTGCCTGTTCTCCAACCACAACAGAAAAATGATGGGCAACCTGCCCAGCCCCATGGTCTACTTTCAGTAGCCACTTCTACAGCAAAAGCAAGATTCATCTCCGAATCTTACAATTTGAAACTATCACAATGCTACACAATTCTAAGACGATGCACCAGCCACCCAAGGCATTTGGCATATAACAGACACCTGTCATAAAGCATGGAACCCTGTTTCCTGTGACAGCAAAGAGCTAGTATAAAATGTGATATTCACAAGGAAGAAAAGAAAACCCCTAAATCTCAGGAAGAATCACAAGAAAATGTACCAGTGAGTAATTTAAAAAAACAGGAAAGATATGTTAATGGAGAAAAGTATACGTAAAGAACATCTAGGAATCACTTTGTTTTTCCACATCAAAATCACTAACACCACAGTGTAACTATCAAGGTATTGGATGTCAGACCACGGCACTATTACACACACACACACACACACACACACACCCCACTATCCTTCCTGAAAAGCTTGGGCTGTGGATGAAGAATACAGTTTCACATCAAAAACAATTTAAGCAAATATAATCAATCGCTTTAGTCCCTTGGGCCTCATTTCTTTTTTTTCTTTTCAAAGCTTGATCCCCACTGTTTGCACAGGCCAAATTCCAACAGCCTCTCCTTGGGATCCTACCTGCCCCAACGGAGAATTTATTGTCACAATTCAACCTCAGTGTATTTCCTTGTACAGAAGAAACAGTCCATGAGTTTCAAAGAAAATGAGGTTGCTTCAATTGTATCTTGGATTCACCGTGTTATTTAAAGAGACCCTCACAAGAAAGGGCTCCCGAAAGACCAGTTACACAAGAAACAAAGAACCAGTCAAGACATTCCTTGATAAGATCCTTAAAAATTATCTTTAATCGATGCCAAATATGAACAGATCATAAAGTGACAGAAGCAAGTAAAATTGCATAGATGGAAACTATGCGCTTCAATTAGGTTCTCAATTCGTAACATTCAGTGTCCTCTACCCGACCTATGAAACGGTTAGGGCAGGGGAAATGCACAGTAGGTGAAAATGAGACACGTCCTTAACTCAAGGTGTCAGCAACTGGCAAACTCAAGAAATGAAATAGTGCTTTTTCAGCTTAAATGGTTTGTTGTCCTGATGGTGCACTTCAAATTAAGACTATTCCATTGGGATTTTTAACCTTGGTAAGACTTTATCTGTAAGATTAGAGGTATGTCAATATAGAGCCCATGCTTTCTACCTACAGCTACTGAAAAAATGGTTCCTAAACAGTGCAGGAAAGAGAAGAAAGATATGTCTGTAAGTGTTGGAAAGGAGACAGCTTTGAACAGGAATACCTCACAAGGGATTTGGTGTTTCATTTTCCTTTCTTTCCTTACACTATTTCTCCTTCTCTGATTGTGGAACAAAACCTTTCTCTCCTCCTTGAAGTCTCATGTCATAAAAAATTAACTCCTACTCAGTCCCTAAATGAAAATCACTGCAACTCGGGCAAATCTCCTTAAAGCTAAGAGCCTTGAGGGCAGCAAGTCCTCCCCTTCACATAGGCCTGAGCTTCCCAAGAAAGCCCAGGGTCATTATGCCTGAGCAAAGAGACTGGCATTTGATGCCCTGGCTTCCAAACTTTACATCTATACCCTGAATGAGTTCGCACGGTGACCCAAGGTAATGGAACAGTTGTTAACAACTCAGCTGCTGTTCGTGTCTTTACAATAAATGATAAGTAACGTACATTCTTCTAAGGTTTACCTGAGTCATGCTGGACATGGTCGTGTACACCCTGAAATTCCATGTATAAATACGAGCACTAATACACCGCACGGTGGACCAGAGGCCACCTCCTGAGATGGTGATTAACTTGGGTTGTGTCGGGTTTAAAAATTTGTGTGTGTCTTCTGAAAATGAACATAAACATCAAAAGACTTCGTCCTTTCTTGAAAAAAGCAGGAGGATAAAATGGCTATTTAGCAGTTGATGTCCTAACAAGTTTGTACTCCAGATGGTTATCCCTCACCACTTCTCCCCACTGCCAGGAGTGAGCCGTTCCTGGGGAAAACGTTGGGGATTCTTCTCTTTCTCATTTTGTTCAACCTCATCTACCAAACAAGGAACTCGATTTTTAAAAAGCATGTGTTTTGAGGCCTCCTATATTAAATGGGAGGGTTAGGAATCTATTCCTACTGGCTCTTCAGAGGTTAACTCCTTTGAAAAATCTGTAACTATGCACAACATGAAGAAGGCCCTTGATGGACTGAACCAAATTTCTACTTCAAGAAATCTATTCCTCACTCACCATTTACATGTATTCTCTTTTCTTTATTCTCAAGTGAGTCCAGCCTCCAGAGGGGAATCTGAGCCAACCGCACAATTTCATTTTAGAGAAATGACTGTTGTGCATCAGCCGTATTCCAGAAGACTCTGCTATCGGCTTATTTGGTTTTGCTAGGCTAACTCGCTAGCACGCTCCCGATGAACTGTTTTAACTGATAATTAGAACTCAGTTCTCAAGGGGGTAGTGAGAGAGGACCGGGCACAGATGCGGAAGAGGAGATGCAAAAACAAACGGCTTTCTTGGCTACGATCTGTCTTCTTTGAATCTGAGGACAGAGGAAATGAATGTCTTTGGTCTCTCTAATTCAGATCACTCGAGCTGAGTTCACCACTTCAGAGATTCTGGGATGGCTAACAGCCCCGGGGTGACCCAGCCCCTCCACTGCCACCCTATGGAACTAGGGCCTCAATTCACCAGAAGAGCTGAGCTATGGCTATCAGCACGTCAGAAGTCTTCTCCTTCCGGAGAATATCAGTATTCAAGACAAGAGCCGTGAAAGCTCAAGACCTAGGAAGGGGACGGGAAGGTAAAAAGCCTGATAAAATAAACACAAGGAAATCAACCAAAAAGATAGTCATTCCGTAATAGGTAGTTTTGTTAAGTGCACCTTCAGGTCCACAAAAACATTTCAGCTCAGTCCTGTGCAAGGGGAAAGAGCTTTGGTAAACTCTGCATGCCTATGCTACACAGATAATTCCCGTCCTCCCCTCTAACTCACTGGGTTTTGATGAGCTACAGATGAATAAGTGACCTCCATTTTCCCCAGACCACCCAAATCCATAAGAGAAGCTCCTCCCGTCCCAGGCAGACAGGTTCCCTGCATGCATGCAGCACTGTTCCCTGTAACAACACATGCACAAGTTTCCACCCAGTGCCACGTATGGCTGTGACAGGTGCACCCGGTAGCCAAAGTGAGTCTTTTCAGTTCTGGTCCTGTTTTCTCATCCTCTGACCCATCCATCCCACAGTACCGAGCAGATTATTGCTGTTGACAGAGTGTGGCGTTTCAAGTTCGGGGTGTCCTAGACCTCAAAGTCTAAATAAAAGATCAAGATAATCCCCAGAGATGTGGGCGAGGTTGGCGTTTTCTTTCCCAACTGGAGACTAAGAAGCAGGTAGGAGAGGAAAAGCCAGGATGAGTCAAGGTTCAAGGAAACATCACAGGGAGGACTGAATGCCCTGTGCGGACACCGTACGGCCCTTGGCCCCTGTCTTCCTTGGTGTGTGTCACGTCTGTCTTACAGATTCACAGAAGCTGCGCAGGAAAATACAACTTCCACGTTCTTTCTTTCAAAGGTGTCAGCCAGCCTGGGTGTAACTCTAGTTTCTTGGTTTACTGCCTCGCTGCTCGTTCTAGCCTAGGATGGGAGGTGGGGCGGAGTCCCAGGGAAGATTTCCAGAAGCAGCAGCGCAGGAATGAAAGGCGTTGCGCGGCAGGCAGCCACATGCTAACTGCAGAGTTGAGGATCCCCACCTTGGGTCCTTCAAAGAGCTATGAGTGCCTCCCCGTCGGTGGACGGCTGCTGGCCTCCAGAGGCCCAGGAGATGCGGCTCTCTTTCTGGTAAGCACAGGGTCCCCGCCATTCTCTGGACTGGGTGCCAGGGGCGACAGAAGTTAGATGTTCAGCCCGCGAGGTGACTGCCAGGATGGGAATCTCACAGGAGCATCCTAGGAACTAGCTGAAGGGGGGGTGGGCCAGGAGGGAAGGCCTAAGAGAGCTTACTCTGAACTGACTGTTCCCACATCCACAACGATGCCTGCAAAGATCAGACTGTCAGAGTGGCAACATGCTTCTGCAGGCAGAGGAGGAGGATGGAAATACGCCAGGACTGCGAGTCTGGACCCGAGGAAGCCTTGCTTGTCCAGAGTGACCCCTGATGGGAAACAAATTCCCCAAGAGTTTTATATTGGCTTCTGGTAGAGAAGAGGAAAAAACAAGTTCGAGGTTCGTGTCAAGTTCAAAGATGGGTCTCGGGCCCCAGTTTCCATCCCACGTCTGGCTGCCAAAGGGGCCGAGTCCAGCGGATGGCCAGAGAGACCCCTCCCGGGTCTCTCCTGTCTGGGGCGCAGGATGGCGCGGTGTCCCCGCAGTGCGAAGTGAGAGAGCGAGGGTGGAAAAAGGGAAAGCGAGATATCTGTGCCCCAGCCTTCCTCCCTTGTGTTACATAACTTCTCAGCTGTGTTAATGGAGGCACTTTCTGCAGTTCGCTGTGGGTACAGGATAAAGGCACTAAGCAACTATTAAATCAATTGGTTGCGTTTCTTCAGGGAGCCTCAGGGGGAGGGCCGAAGCCTCTGCAGACTTCAAATCATGACTGCAAAAAGAAATCAGCTCTGCTTTGGGCGCATACGATGGAGAAACGTTTTCATTTACATCTTAAGAATGCACCAAAAAACATGCAGTATTGCACCTTTGTTTGTTTGTTTGTTTGTTTTGCTTTAGTTTCTCTTCAGCTAGAAAGAATACTTGTTCTTAGGTGTTGCTATATATACCTTGATAACTTAAGTTTTCCGCAGAGCTTCCCTTTAAGGGATGGGCATGTTGGTTCTCTCTCTGCCTACACCTGCACAGAAACCTGACATTTCCCTGAGCAAAGGCAGGAAAATTGACTGAGTGCCCCCCACCCCACCCCACCCCCATTGTTTCCTTTGGGCCCTTCATCCCACAAACTTATAATTTTTATTATTTTTTTAATGTTTTTACAATAAATTAATCATGCACTAATTAATTCAAGGTACACCCTAATCAAATCGGCCATAATGCTGAATAAGAGAACATGCTTTGAGCTCCAAAAAGTTACTGCTCCCAGCTGACTAACATAGGTACTTAAATACAGTACTTTATTTACTAATAAAAATAGTTAATAAATGAAGGAGTGCACTTTTGGTGAATGCAAATGAAGACGGATCTATTTTTAGAAGAATCAGTTCCAAAGTAAGCTTATCCTCTATTGTCTGAGTTAACGTTCTCGGCATGCGATTGTAAAAGAAATTATGATCAGATTCAAACATGCTTACACTTAGTTTCATTTGTGCTCTGCTGCAATAAGGAGGCTAAGGTTTTACATCCAGTTCTGGAGGCCGGGGTTCAGGGTGCAGGACTGGTGAGAAAAGACCCATTGGGTGCATCTGCAGTTGAGAAATCTTAGCAGCACTGCAGATGGATCAATGAATTGCATTCAGTTATCATTTTTTCTTAGAGAAGAGTTTGAATCAGAAGGAAATGGGGCAGAGGGAAAAATCCCTACAGACCAGGACCAGTATCAGATTTCTAAGGTGCTTGGTGAACCAGTCTTAAGTAATTTTTTTTTCACCTTGGAATATGCAGTTCGGTTGATCAAAATAAAAACATCTGTTCGTTGCCCGTTTCGGCTGGTGTATCATGTTGCACATAATACATCTGATGCCCCATCTTAAAATGTGCTGTGCAGTTTGCCAAGATTTCATATTGGAGTCCCATGCAAATTTTAATTTTATATTTCTAAGCGATCATCTGATTCTTAGCTAAAAGAAAGAAAGAAAAAAAATTTAAAGAAGCCACCAAGGATTAAAAACGGGGAAGCATATGAACCTCATTTTACCTAGACAAGTTCATGGACTGAGTGATTTTAAACCGGTTTTAGAAAATACACTTTCTTTTCCCATTTTTTAATAAAATGAAAATAGTTTCTCTTTTTCATGGCTCTTGAAAGCTTCGGGTTTGCCACCCCCCAGCACTGGCAATGCAACAATGCATCGACAGTTCAATAGAGCATTCAAAGACTATTTAGTAGAGTATCTACAAGGAGTGACCTGGGTCACTGGGGGTTTGGTTTGGTTTGGTCTTTTAAGTCTTTCAAGCTGCTAAGTGGGGGGCTTTTTAGTTGCTTTGCTTGGCTGTTTAAACGTCAGTCAGTAGCTTGCTCTTATTAACGCAGTTTTGGTTAGCTGCGGTGCAATTGCCAGTTCTGACATTGGCCTGTCTAAAGTGGGCTATGCTATTATTCATATCCTCTTCGATCTCCATGTACTCAGATTTGCTGAGAGTGGAGGAGCCGCGCCGACTGAGGTCACTGTCAGAGGCTAAGTTAGGGGCACTAACGTGGAGCCACTGAGCCTGCTCTTCCCCCTCAGTTTCTCGGTGGTAGAAATAGTTGAAATTGGACACGATGACAGGTACGGGCAGGGCAATTGTCAGCACACCGGCGATGGCACACAAGGAGCCCACGATCTTGCCTCCAATTGTCACAGGGTACATGTCACCATATCCTACGGTGGTCATGGACACCACCGCCCACCAGAAAGCATCGGGGATACTGGAAAAGTGCGACTCAGCTTCTTCCGCCTCGGCAAAGTACACTGCGCTAGAGAACAGTATGACCCCGATAAACAGGAAAAAGATGAGCAGCCCCAGCTCTCTCATACTGGCTTTGAGGGTCTGGCCCAGGATCTGGAGGCCCTTAGAGTGGCGGGAGAGTTTGAAGATTCTAAAAACCCTTACCAACCGGATGACCCTGAGGATGGCCAGCGAGGTGGCCTGCTCGCCTTTCTGGTTCCCCTCCTGCTCAGCTATCTCGGTGCCCAGGGTGATGAAGTAGGGGATGATGGCCACGATGTCGATGAAGTTCATGATGTTTCTGAAGAAGTCCGCCTTGCTGGGGCAGGCGAAGAAGCGCACCACCAGCTCGAAGGAGAACCAGATGATGCACAGGGTTTCCACGATGAAGAAGGGGTCCGTGAAGATGTTGACGCTGTAGACCACCGTGGTGTTGTCGAGGCGGTGGACGGTGCCCGTGAAGTCCTTGTCATCCTTCAACTCGGGCAGCGTCTCCAGGCAAAAGATGACGATGGAGATGAGGATGACCATGACGGAGACGATGGCGATGACCCGGGCGGGCCCCGAGCTCTCGGGGTACTCGAAGAGCAACCACACCTGGCGCTGGAACTCCTTCTCGGGCAGGGGGCGCTCCTCCTCCTTGATGAAGCCCTCGTCCTCCCGGAACTTCTCCATGGCCTCCTCGCCCAGCTCGTAAAACTTGATCTCTTCGGAGAACATGTCCAGCGGCACGTTGACCGGCCTCCGCAGCCGGCCCCCCGACTGGTAGTAGTAGAGGATGGCGTCGAAGCTGGGCCGGTTGCGGTCGAAGAAGTACTCGTTCCTCAGCGGGTCGAAGTAGCGCATGCGTTTCTTAGGGTTGCCCAGCAGCGTGTTGGGGAACTGCGCCAGCGTCTTGAGCTGCGTCTCGAAGCGCAGCCCGGAGATGTTGATGACCACGCGCTCGCAGCACTCGTGGTCGTCGTGCTCGGCCGGCCGCGGGTAGCTGCCGTCCTGGGGGTGGCCCGGGGCGGCCGAAGCCTCGTCCACGTTCTCTCCCGACATCACCGTCATGGTGGAGGCAGGGCGCGGCGGCGGGAGACCGGGGGCGGGCCCGGGGCGGGGAGGGGCGAGGGAGGCGGGGTGGGGGGGGACCCGCGCGCCCCCCCCACCTGCGTGCGCGGCTCCCCCGCGCTAAGGGGGCGGGGCTTCCGAGCCAGCAGGTGGAGGGATCTGCCACTCGGAGACCGTCTCCTCCACCCCGCCTGTTTCTCAGTTTGGAGTCCCCCTCGCCTGCCGCCCCGGGTGCAGCTTTTCGCCGGGGCGGGGTGGGGAGTGGGGGAGGGGGATTGGGGGTGGCGATGGGAGGAGGGTTGGTGTTTCTTCCTGCTCCGAGGTGCCTTAACGCAGCGCCGTTCTAGCGGACCGGGCCACCGCTTCGGGGTCGCCCTGGCCTCCCTTCCCCTCCGCGAGCCCTCCTAGGACCCGGGGCAGAGCCAACTCAGCAGATGCCCTCGCCTGCCACCCCCTCTGCTTCTCCTCGGCCCTACCCCCTCCTAGCCCTCTTCGCCTGCCGCCTTCTAAGCTCCCACCGGGGCAATCGATGGACGCTGCAGAGAAATAGAAAGTGATACGGGGGCAGAAGATCAGAAGCGTTCACATGGGACGGACCCACAGACACGGAAGAGCACAGACCTCTAGCTTTTTTAGAAAGCACGAGACTTTTGCTAGGGTTATCACAGACACGCAGACAGACACACGCAGACACCCGAAATCCAAGTTTGGGGCTCCTCCATCCCACTTTCCCCAATGCCCAACAGCCGATCTGTTTACAACTTCCTTAAACTAGAGATCGGAAAAGCGCCCAGGGACGCTGGCGGAGCTCCAGGTCCAGGCAGCAGCCCCGCGCCCCCGGCTCCCCTCACCCGTCGCCCCAAGCCCCACTTCTGCAGCCCCGGACTGGGGAACCCCCTACCTGGCCGGCCGGCTTGGCGCAGGGGCGGTGCTGAGTCGGCGGAGAGCCCGAGCGGGGATGCGGCAGGTCGCCTTTGCGGTACCCGGGCGCCAGCCGCGGCCGCCACGGCATCCGAGGGGCGCCGGGGCCAACGCGCCGCCCTCGCACCTCGTCCTGCTCTCCTTCAGTTGACCAGTCGCCTTACTGGGCAGCTACGGCGGAAATGTCCATCCCCGACCCCCATTCTCGCCCGTGGCCGGCAACCTGGAGACGCCGCGCTCTCTCGCTCTCTCGGGTGCGGGGAATTCCGGAGGCTGCGGGGGGCGGAAAAGCAAAATGCCACCCTCTCCCGAGCTCTGAAGCAAATGACGATGCGGAGCGCTCTCGCCCCCTCCCAACACCGTGGGAGCCCTTGATTCGATCCCGAAGGAGGCGAGCGAGCAAGGGCCTGGATCTACGTGGCTCGCAGGTCCCCTCCGCTTCCCGCACCGCGCGCGGACCTCGGCGAGGCTACGCGGCGCGCCGGGAGCCGTTCGGAGCTCCGAGTGGGGCAGGGTGCGTGCGGCCCGGGTCCGCTCGGTCCATTTCTGGGCGCTGCAAGATCAGCAGAAACCTGAGAAAGCGCCCGGAATGCGGAGCAGCGATTGGCCCACCCGGGCGTGGGTTGGGGAGGGCGGGGGAGGGCGGGAGCGAGGAGGTAGATGGAAAATAGGAGGGGGTGGCTTGGCAGAGGGGGGCTGTCACTCAGTTCCCACCCTTGCCAACACAGCTTTTTCCTTCTCCTGCCAGAAAAGCCGACCGCCAGTTCTCCTTCCCTATGGTCCACAGCCCCGCACACGCACGGTCCTCGGCCGCGACCTTTCCGGGAATTTCACATCGGAAACGGTCAGGTCCGACGCAATGCAGGCGGTGGTGTTCCTGGCACAACTACTCTGATGGGCTGGCGTTCGGCAGTCCCACAATAATCCGCTTCTCTGCGCGCTGTCCGGCCGCTCCCGCAGGGGGCTCTGCAGGGCGGACCCAGCTTGTCCTCGCCGGCCTCGGAGAGATGCGGACTTCGGGTCGGGCTCTGCGGTTGGGGATCACCCGGGTTTGTTCTCCGTCGCGCTACTGCGAGGCAGTGGTGCTAAGAGTGTGTCCCTCTTTGACCTACGACGGGAGTTGAAGTTTTCTTGCGATCGGACTATTTTGAAATACTGAGAATGTGACTTGTGGGAAACCAAAGGCTTCGTGGGTTTATGCGCTTGTCTGCCAACTTGGTGCTAATTGGAACGAATCTGAGAAGCAAGTCGCCTGCCCACCTCCCACCCACGTCCCTCTTCCCGAAGCCTCTTTTTCCGGCCTAGGGCCTTCCCAAGGCCCCTTGCAAGGCTGGCAACTTCTCGGGGACAGGGTCCGCACAGAGGCGCAGGGCGGCAGGAGCCGGGGGCGTGCGGGGTGCCCTCGGAGTGCGGCTCCAGCTGCGCCCCTAGAGGCGCTGCGCCTTGGCGCCTGCAGCGCGAGAGAAGGCAGCCGGCAGCTCCGGTACTTCAACTGCGGCCGAGTCTCCAAGGAGGCTGCAGGAGCCCGGAGTCGCCGCCCATTGGCTCCCCGGCTGCCTTGGGACCACCCCTTCGCACCACCGCAACCGCGAAGCCTCCCGCCGACACCACCCACCTCTTTAATCAAAGCGAAAGATTGCATCCTCCCCACTCTGTTGTGGCCAGTGAGAAGCAAGGGCCTCGGCGGGCCCTGCACGCAGGCAGTGCAGCAATCCTGGGTACCGAACTAGTTAAGTCCCTCCTCCAGATACCGACTCCAGCATTCCTTTCAGAAAAAATCGGTATTTGTTCCCTCCACTCCTCCGGAGCCATAGCCCAGCTTTTCTTTTACAAACCATGAGTTCTCTTAAACTCCTCCTTCCCATATTAAGCGCTGCCCTTTCCCCACCTTCCAAACACATATTCCTGTACCCCACTGACTCCGCGGTTCCTTTCCTTTCCACCCTACTGCCTTATTGGAAAGAAAAAGAAAAAAACCAAAAAACAAAAAACCATGAAGCTCTGCATTGAAATACTGTCAAGTCCCTTGTTTTTTTTGCTACTGCTGCTGCAGCTATGGCTGCTGAGGCCGCTGCAGCCCTGAGAACACCCTACTACTAGAGCTGATCAACATTTTCAGACCCTGTCCTAGCAATACGGGGCTTCCTACTCTACTCCTGTACCTCCCTCTGCCTGTAGCCCCCCTCCTTCTTTTAAAGGTTTCTGAGACTGTCATCTCCCCAGCCTCATGTGGATGCACTTGCCCTGATTCAGCACTGGGAGGTTGCCTTACTAGAAGAGATTTACAGACTGGATGAGATCCCAGGTTCCTAAACCCAGGGGGTTATTAGGGGGCACAATAAGATCAGGAGGTTTTCAACATCCCTGGAAGATGTCTTTAGAGCCGGACTGGACCTCCATGGAATTGGAAGAAATTTGCTGAGCTAGGAACTCATCATTCTTGATGCAAGGCCGCCATTGGTAAGGGTCTGAAGGTATTTATTTATTCAACAATTTTCTTAGCTCCAGCTATGCGTCAGCCAAATTCTAGCACTGGAGACATAGTAATAACTAAGACATGAGGTCCCAGACCCCTTGGAGCTCACATTCTTGTGGGAGAGACAGACAATTAACAAATAAACCACTGTATATATGTACTACATCTTCTTTATCCACTCATCTGTCGATGGACACTTAGGTTATTTCCATGTCTTGGCTATTGTGGATAGTGCTGCTATGAACATAGGGTGCATGTATCTTTTCGAATGAAGTTTTGTCTGGATATATGCAATGGAATACTACTCAGCCATAAAAGAGAAATGAAATAATGCCATTTGCAGCAACATGGATGGACCTAGAGGTTACCATACTAAGTGAAGTAAGTCAGAAAGAGAATGACAAATATCATATGATAACACTTGTAGGTGGAATCTAAAGTATTACACAAAAGAACTTACCTACAAAACAGAAACAGACTCACAGACATAGAGAACAGACTTGTGGTTGCCAAGGGGGAGGGGGGAGGGGGGAGGGATGGATTGGGAGTTTGGGATTAGCAGATGTAAACTATTATATGCAGAATGGATAAACAACAAGGTCCTACTGTGCAGCACAGGGAACTATATTCAATATCCTGTAATAAACCATAATGGAAAAGAATATTGAAAACAATATATATACATCATATATATTATATATGTGTGTATATGTAACTGAATCACTTTGCTGTACACCAGAAACTAACACAACATTGTAAAGCAACTATACTTCAATAAAATAAATTAAAAAAAAAAATAAACCATACATTATAATTTAGGTAAAAAACATTTTTTTAAGGGGATAGAGACTGACAAATACAGGTTTGCATGGATAGGAAAGGTCTCTCTGCAAAGGTAGCATTTGAACAAAGAACTTCAAGAAGAGAGAGCTCAAGGAACAGGAAGATCAGAAGGACGGATATGAGATCAAATGCAAAGGTTCTAAGACAAGGACAAGCTCAGCATATTTGGGAAACAAAAGAAGCTAGCAAGAAGTGACCAAGGAAGAGTGTTGGAAAAACTAGGTCAGAAAAGTAGGCAGAGGCCAGCTCATGCAGGGCCTCTTAAGCTACTTTAAGAATATTTCATTTTATTCTGACTGCAATGGGAAGATATTGGAGGACTTGGATCCGTACAGTAACATAATATGATTTACCTTTTTTTTTTCTTTTTGGCCACACCACGTGGATTGTGGGGTCTTAGTTCCCTGACCAGGGATTGAACCTGGCCTTATGTAGTGAAAGGACAGAGTCCTAATCACTGGACCGCCAGGGAGTCCCCTGATTTGCCATTTTTAAAGGTTATTCTGGCTCCTAGAAACAAGGCACGAGGTTGGAGTTTATCAAGTAGTACAAACAAAGATGGCTTAAACAAGGAAGATAGTGGTAGGAATAGGATTACGTTTGGAAAACAGAGATGGCAGGATTTGGGATGTGGAGGAAAGAAACATTTGAAGAACATCTCCTAGGTCTGTAGCTTTAGTAACCAGGTGGATGGTGATGTCATTTCCTGGAGGAGTGAACTGGACAGCACCTGTCCCACCAGAATGTGAGCTATGCGAAGTCTGAGACCTGGCGTGTCTTAGTTATTACTGCGTTGGGTCATGGGGGCCTTTCCTCAGAGTCTCCCTGCCCTGCCATTCTTCTTGCCCTTTGGCCACTTGCCCTGCCTCAACTGCTGCTGGATCAACCAATTCTGTGCAGGCAGCAGAATCCTGCCTAATGAGGTGGACCACACCGCAATGTGTGGAATCTGGAGTCCTCAAGGTGGCAAAAAGGTCCAGGTAACCAACACAGCCACAGGGAGGCATTAACTCAATGGACCCGTGGGAGTTGCCCAGTAGGAGAGATGGGATAAGATGGAGCCTGGAGGCAAATTCCCTCTCACTTGATTCTTTTCAAGGACAAGTGACCATATGGTCTGGTGACAGGGCTGCATCTCTTTGTGGCTCATGAAGCAGTGGCCAGCTTGGTAACCCGCTACATTGCATTTGCACCTTATCCTTCCCTTTTCCCTTACTCTCACTGCCCAGGGATCGCGCCTCCCACTAAAGCCCAAGTCCTATGTCAGGTTCTGTTTTCTAGGCAGAGGGGGTCCAGACTTCAGTTTGAGACATGTTAAGTTTGAGTTATCTGTTAAACATCCAATGCAGATGATGAATAGGAAATTGAGCATACAGTCGAGTCTAGGGTTCAGAGAAGAGGTCTGGGTAGATCTGGGTTTCTCAGCCTCAGCACTTGGTCTGGATGCTTTGTAGTTGCGGAGGGCGTTTTTGTTTTGTTGTTCTGTGCATTTTGGGAGGTTCAGCAGCATCTCTGCCTTCTACCCGCCAGCTGCCAGTAGCACCTGCTCCCAGTTATGACAACCAAAAATGTCTCCAGACATTGCCAAATGTCTCTTGGGAGGCAAAATCACCCCCACTGGGAACCACTGGGGTAGATGGTAGTTAAAGCCAGAGCTCTGGGCTAGGGCACTTGGACATGAAGGCAGAAAGAGAAGAAACAGTTCAGAGACCGCAACTCAGGATATTCTAATTCTTAGAGGTCAATAAAAGAAGGAAGTGCCAGTGAGAGAGACAGAGAAAGAGTGACTGGCAAGGTAAGCAAACCCGGAGAGTGAGGGGTCCATGAAAACAGATGAGTACAGTGCTTTGCGAAGGAGAGAGAGGTTTTTTTTTTGTTTTTTTTTTTTTGTTTTTTGAACGCTGCTAATTGAGTAGAATGAGGAAATTAGAATTAACTACCGGGTTTAGAAAAACTTGAGTTTAAAAGAGATTGAGAGAGACGAACTGATGACAGTGGGTAAAATCAACTCTTGAAGTTTTGGAGTCAATAGGGGGAAAATGGAGGAATAGCTGAAGCTTCCTTCAAGGAAGGATGACAAGACTTTTTTTTTTTAAGATGAGAGCTATTAAGATATGTTTGTATGCTGATGGGAATGATTCATTAGAAAGGGAAAAATTGTTGATGCAGTAGAAAGAGAAACATTGGAGCAATGTTCTTGAGAAGGCAAAAGGAAATTGGGATCTGAGATCCAAAGGAAGAGATTGGCCTTGGAAAAGGACAGTAAATCCATAGAAAGGGGAGTGAGAGCAGAGTTCAGATACAAGTCATTTAGTAGATGTGACTCTGGGAGTTTGTGGACATTCATTTATGCAATCAGAAGCAATTTTCACTGTAAAAAGGGAAGCAAAGTCATCAGCTGGAAGCGAAGGTAGGAAGGTGTTCTTGGAAGTAGAAGGAAAAAATGTGAAATAACCACCCAGTAGAACAGGAAGGTGAAAGGATTAAAGAATGTAGCAGGATTGCCTGGCAATATCATGGGCTCGATTTTGGTGAGAGAACATGCATTTCAGTGATCAGGCCCTGACTGTTTAAGATAAACTTGGAAGTGAGTCATGATAGAATTAGTTCTGATGATTGTTTATGGGAAATGTGAAACTAGTATAAACATAGCTTCCTTCTTAGCATTGGTTTCTTAAGTGCTATGTAGTGGTTAGACAAGGCATGGCAGGAAAAGCACTGGTCGTACCAGGCAGGAAAATACCCATGTGAACTCACCTTAGATCCTGCTGAGAGCAGTGTTACAAGAAGGGGAATGAATGGGGGTCTCATAAGGTATGAGGTATAATCGTTAAAAGGTAGTATAGAACCACTAGGAGGCAGGAAGGAAACTTCAGAAGTTCACCAAAGGTTTAAGATGACACTGAGTGGTGTGGATGTCCACATTAGCCAGGGGTCCTCTTGTTGGGATTTGTGATCAGGCTTATCTGTAGATGGGCTCTAGGGGCCTGTGAACCTCTAAAATTGTTTACACATTTTGGTATATGTCAATAATCTTGTTTCTGAGCATCCAGTCTGTGAGTGATTTTTATCAAAATCTCAAAGGGAGCTTCCACTGGAACAGTTAAAAGCCTAGGTTTTTAAATCACAGATGAGTTCTAATTCAATCACTCTGATATGGACGAGTCACTCCATTATTTTACATCTTCACCTCCTAATTTGTAAAATGTAATATCTATATCATTGTCTGCTGTGAGGATAATAGACAAATTGAGTACTGATCAGTACCTGCCATGGAGTTAAACTTGGTGAAATGTCAAGAGAAAATGACCAGGAAGGTCAGGAACTACTCCATTAGATGGATCTTTAAGAAACATTCACCAAGGACAAAGCAGTCCCTAGATAATTGAGAATCAGAGAAAAGAAGAAGTGTAATACCTACGATCAAGAATCCTTACGGCCAACTTCAGTATTCAGGCACAGCAGGATAACGGGTACTAGACTTTTCTCCCACCATGAACAGCTAGAAAACTGGATAAACTGCATTAAGTCAGCACAGGGCAAGAGGCAGGGCAGAACTGAGATCTCTTATAAAAGGGAGACAAATGAGATGAGCTCTGTGATAGGCTGACTTTTTTCTGGAAAGTACCTGGAGGTACTTTCCAGAAGCTATGCAAGGAGAGGAGACCCAAGCAGAGCCTGGAAATCTTAGCTGAAGAGACAGGGGCTGGAGTCTGGTGAGGCTGAGGTGGCTGCAAGTTATGAGACAAAGTACTGAAGAGGAAGGAGCAACACAATGAAATACACCAGAAATCTGCACGGGGTCCCCTTAGTCTGTTGGTAAATACCAAACTACAGGTGGGTAGATAGGGTAAAACCCCAGGGGGCTGGGTTGGCTTAATATTCAAACATCAGTCAATGCAACTCACTCTATGGGGCTAATCAAAGGAGATTCTTAATAGATGCAGAAAAGCTATTTCACAAATTTCAACACCCATCCATTATTAAAACAAAACAAAAAAGGGACTTTTCTGGCAGTCCAGTGTTTAAGACTTTGCCTTCCAATGCAGGGAGTCCAGGTTCGACCCCAGGTAGGGGAGTTAAGATCCCACATGCCTCGGGGCCAAAAAATCCAAAACATAAAAAACCCAGAAGCAATATTGTAACAAATTCAATAAAGACTTTAAAAATGGTCCACATCAAAAAAAACAAAAACCACCTTAAAAACAACGACAACAACAACAAAGAAAAACAAACCTTTTAGCCACTAGAAATAGAAAGAACTTCCTTAACCTGAAAAAGACCATCTACCAAAAGCCTACAGTAAACATCTTACTCAATGGTAAAAAGGTTGAACACTTTCCCTCTAGAATTGGGAACAAGGCAACAAGGCAGTAATATGCACTCTGATCACTCCTACTTAACATTGTATCAGAGGTCCTAGTCAGTGCAATAAAGCACTAAAAAGAAATAAAAGGCATACAGATTGGAAAGAAAGAAGTAAAATTGTTCTTATTCATAGACAACATGATTTGTATATGGAAAATCCTGAAGATTCTACCAAAAAACTACCAGAAATATTAAGTGGATTTAGTAAGGAAACAAGGTGAATATATAAAAATCAGTAGTATCTCTACCACCTACAACAACATCAAAAAACATAAACTGCTTAAACATAAATGTAAGAAAATACGTTACATATAAGACCTGTACGTGTAAAACTACAAAACATTGCTGAGAGAAAGTTAAAAAGACCTAAATAAATGGAAAGCTATACCATGATCATGGATTGGAAGACTCAGTATTATGATGATGTTAATTCTCCCCAAACATAACTTCAATCAAAATGCCAAAAGGCTTGTTCACAGAAATTGGTTCTAAAATAAAGCTGATTCTAAAACTTATATGAAAACACAAAAGACCTAGAATAAAATAAGTTTAAAACAGAACTATGTTGTAGGACTTACACCACCTCATTTCAAGACCTACTATAAAGCTGCAATCATCACAACAGTGCAATATTGGTGTAAAAAGAGACATACAGATGCTTGGAACAGAACGGAGAGTCCAGAAATAGATCCACACTTATATGATCAATTGATTTTCAATGAGGTAATTAAATGGGGAAAAGAGTCTTCTCAACAAATGGAGCTGGAATAATTGAATATCCATAAACCTTCACACTTACCTCACACTTACAAAAAAAATTACTCAAAATGGATCACAGACCTAAATGTGAAGCTAAAATTATTGAACTTCTAAAAGAAAATGCAGAAGAAAATCTTTACAACTCAGAACAAAGACATAAACCATTAAAAAAAATTGAGATATTGAACTTCATAAAAGTTAAAAACGTCTGCTCTTCAAAAGACACTGTTAGAATGTGGACTTAGAGACTGTCATACAGAGTGAAGTAAGTCAGAAAGAGAAAAACAAATATCGTATGTTAACGCATATATGTGGAATCTAGAAAAATGGCATAGATGATCTTATTTGCAAAGCAGAAATAGAGACACAGATGTAGAGAAAAAATGTATGGATACCGAGGGGGAAGGGGCAGGGTAGGATGAATTGGGAGATTGGGATTGACATATATACACTACTATGTATAAAATAGATAACTAATGAGAACCTGCTGTATAGCACAGGAAACTACTCGGTGCTCTGTGGTGACGTAAATCGGAAGGCAATCCAAAAAAAGAGGGGATATATGTATATGTACAGCTGATTCACTTTGCTGTACAGCAGAAACTGACACAGCAGTGTAGAGCAACTATACTTCAATTTTTAAAAATATATACTGTTAACAAAAGGAAAGGGCATGCCATAGACTGGGAGAAAATATTCACAATGCACATATCTGACAAAGGACTCACTCAGACATATCAGCAACTCTTACAACTCACTAATAAGACAAACAACCTCATAAAAAATGGACAAAAGATTTGAATGGACACTTCACAAAAGACACATTCTTTATGATTCTATTTATATGAAATTCTAGAATGAGCAAGCACAGATCAATGGTCTCCTGGTACCAGAGAAGAGAGGATTGACTACAAAGGGTCAGGAGGGAACTTCTAGGTGATGGAAATGTTCTGTATCTTGATTATGGTGGTGGTTACACAGTGTATTGTCAAAACTCATAGAACTGTACACTTAAAATAGGTACATTTTATTGTGTGTAAATTATACCAAAATTAAATTTATTTTAAAAATTCCTTGTCAAGTAAATAATATTGATGCATGTTGAGGTGACAGAAGAAGGTTAGAAACAGTAATATTTTTCTAGAGCTTAACCTGTGACAGTTTCTTAAACTGCTCTGAGTTGTCCTTGAAAGGAGGAATATATGAAGTATGAAGGAAGAGAGGAATTTCCTATCTTATTAGGACTATCTGGGCAGGTTCACAACTTGGAGAAGAGAACGATAGCATCTAGGAATTCATTTAAAAATAATTATTGAGCGTCTACTGATTGCCTCAGTCATTGTGTAATATATCAGAGACCAAGACAGAATCCTTGCCCCCAGTGAGGTCCTATTCTCATTGTGGAGACAAAGATGTAAACAGGTAATTACCATACAATATGAAAAATGCTTTAATGACACCAGGTATGGAAGAGTGGCCCCTGAGCCAGCCTTGGGAGATAGGGAAGAACTCCCAGGAGAAATTTCAAGGTAACAAATAAGAAGAATCCTAAAAGATGAGTAGGAGGTATGGCCATTGGAGTCCCTTGTGGACCAAAGTCAGGTTCTAGATGTACAGGGGAGTCAAGAGCATATCCAGAAAAATAAAACTTATGTCAGTAGACCTGGAGGATTGAGTATAAAGAGGTGAGCGGCAAAAAAAATTAGGTCAGAGAAGTTTCCAGGAGCCAGGTCATGAAGCACCTTGCTGGTCACCGTTGTGGACCCCACTGGTTTCCTCCTGAGTGTCCAATCCTCTCTTTCTTCCCCCAGACAGGACTCCCTTGTACATAGCCTGAAGGGAAGCCCACTGCTCCAGGGTATCTCATCAGGAATCAGACTGTGACCCACCCCTAACCCAGGAGATGGGAGAGGAAGCCTTCTGGAGGGCTTCAGAGAAAGGCTTCCTCAGTGGTAAGAAAGAGCCATAGAAAGATTTTGTCTTCATCCTCAAGATGTCATGTCTGATGACTCATCGGTATACGCATCCTGTTTCCAGACTGAATGATGAAGCCAACACTGAAGATGTCATAGGGAAAAAGGAAAAACCTGGATCCTGGTGACATCGTTGAGCAGCTGAATCAAACAGCCATGAAGCTTCCTATCATAGAAATTCCTGTTATGAAATTCAACGATTTTCTCATGGTCAAGTGAGTTTGAGTTGAGCTTGCTCATTAAATCTTGTTAATGGATTTTTCGTTAAGGATTTTAAACAGACTTGTAAAATATCATGGATAACATATGGAAATGATTTAGATGTAGATGCTTGTGTCAATTATAACTCTTTCTGATTATAGAAGTACAAACTCAACCCCAAATGGCTTAAACCAAATAAAAGGGAGGGGCAGGGGGAATAGAGGATTTGGGGAATAGAAATGGAGCTTCAGGAAAGGCTTTATCCAGCACTCAAGGTCCATGACCAGGACCTATTTTTTTCCTTCTCCATTTCCCTTCCTCAATGCTCACTCTACTCTCAGATGCTTTTTTTTGGTGGGCGGGGGGTGGGGGGATGTTTCCAGGATGGCTACCAGAAAGTCCAGAAGTTCTGTACCTCATGGCTGGTAGGAAATACGTCTAATTCCCTGGTGGCTCAAATAAGAGTTTTGGAATTGAGCCTTAGTGACCCTCAATTGGCCTGACTTGTGTTACTTACACATCTTTGAGCCCATCCCTGCAGTCAGGAGGATGGGATGTGGCAACTGGATTAAAGAAATCAAGGCCCTTCCCTGGAGATGGGATGGGGTCAATCTCACCCAAACTCTATGGTGAGAAATTTCAGAGTACTGGCAAAAAGATTAAAAGAGGACTGCATGCTAGGGAAGTGATCATCAAATGTCCAGAAAGGAGGTGATAGAGTGAGTTAGGAATGGCTCCTAGGTCTCTGGTTTGGGCATCCTAGAGAGAAATGCACTTCAGGAAGCTGAGTTAAGATGAGCAGGATAGTGAAATGCAGTGACCAACTGGTCGTTGATTGTCTTGAAAACAGAAGTTTCAGTAAAGTAGGGGGAACAGATGCCAGACTGCAGTAGTCAAGGGATAAATGGAGTGAGCAACGGAAGTGAGGGCAAGCAGGCATTCTTCGAAGGATCTTGGAACTAGAGGGCAGGAAGGAGATAGAGGTAGTAGCTAAAGGGGCCTGTGAGGTCAAGGGAACTTTTTTGTTTTTTAATATAGGAGAGATTTGTGCATGGTTTAAAGCTAAAGATGATAAATGAAAAATATATAAGGAAGAACAAGATTGAAGATATAGGCCGGAAGTGGGGTAATTCATGGAAGAAGATCCCTAGGAAAAATGTCGAGAGAGATACAGAGCACAGCTAGAATAATTAATCTTAAAGAAGAGTGAGGGACTTTTCTTCACTGTGATAGAATGGAAAGAGGAAAGGACTAATGGGAACGCACTGGAAAAGTGAATTCAGGAAACTGAGGGAGATTCCATCTGAAGGTTTGTAGTTTCTCAGTGAAGTACCAGATGTTACCTACTGATGGGCGTATGACAGGAGACCATGAAAGGTCAAAGATAGTCACGAGGAAGAAGAGGAGAGAGAGTGGATTGGGAAAACATATGGGACTTTGCTGTTTTGTCCCACATCATCTAGAAGGTGTGTAGTCTATGCTCATAAAGACCGAATGAATTTTTGGCCAACCCAATACAATCAGAATCCAGTGACTGGGACCATGTATTTTTTATCTGTTACCCAATAGATCACCTTCCAATCCAGTCAGATGCCACCTCAGATGGGAACTCAGAAGTCCTTTCTCCCCTGATCACCCCCTTTCTTCTTTGCCTCCTTTCAGGGTCCTGCCTTTCCTCTAGGGCAGACTGGAGAAACCATTTCTTCCCTTGTGTCTGAGGCTGGAGGAACCCATGTTTATGCCTATCCCAGCAGGGCAACGGTGGAGCCTTCCGCAAGGATACCCCAGAGAAAGGCCACCGCCTCTCTGCTCATGTTAATCACCTCTCATTGTCACCCCCGAATGTGTTATTTTGGGAAAGGCCCCCTCCCCAACAGAGATAAGAATAGGAAGAGTACAGGGATGAAAAGGGCACTTATAGAAGAACCACAAGAAAGCATCAAAGACCCGACTGAGATCAGAAACCAGGCATATGAAGAAATGCCAATATGTGTGCTTTTGTGATTTTTCTCCAAAATGTTTCAGCATCTCAGATGTTGAATAGAAAAGGCGGTTGGCAGTGTTGGTTTAAAAAAAAAAACCTGTTAAAATGATGTGTTTGTCATAAGGTACAAATAGATTAGGGCATCAGAACACAGATTATAATTTCTAACCCAAAATACATACACTGGGGGTGTTTACATCTCAAAACACTCTGCATTAAGAGTATATCTGCCCAATGGCATAGAGCTTTGAGGCTTCTATTGCCTAATTTTTTCCATTTTGCAGCAGACTCAGAAATGCTTTCAGAGGTAAATTTTCTCTGCTCTAAATATTCTCTTAACCCTGTAACTTATCATATCTCAGTTATAAGAAATAGTTTTAATGAAAGATTGTTGGAAAGACATAAATACAGCCATTTTTCTGGAGCTGCACGGTCCAGCACGACAGCCATTAGCCACATGTGGCTATTTCCATTTAAATGAATTAAAATGAGAATTAAACTTCACTCCCCTCAGTCCACTGGCCCTGTGTTAAGTGTGTAATAGCCACATGTGGCTGGTGATTACCACGTTGGGCAGCGCAGGTACAGAGCACTTCTACCACCGCAGAAGTTTCTATTGGGCAATGCTGCTGTAGAGCTTCGACCCTTGGGTCAGTCCAGACACTCGGTGAGGGCAGTATGGTTTGGGTCGCTTGTATAATTGCTTTTATGCCTTTAGCTTGCAGAGAGGAACATTATCAGAAAAAGCCCTATAAGTTCACAGTGGTAACTATTGTTAGAACTTTGTGAAGGACACCATCCACCACGGTACACAGTGCCTTCTGTGAGGGTCCCTGGAGGAAGTCTTTTTTTTTTTTTTTTTTTTTGTATTATTTTTGGCTGCATTGGGTCTTTGTTGCTGTGCACAGGCTTTCTCTAGTTGCGGCGAGTGGGGGGCTTCTCTTCGTTGCGGTGCATGGGCTTCTCATTGCGGTGGCTTCTCCTGTTGTAGAGCACGGGCTCTAGGCACGTGGGCTTCAGTAGTTGTGGCATGCAGGCTCAGTAGTTGTGGTGCACTGGCTTAGTCACTCCATGGCCTGTGGAATCGTCCCAGACCAGGGCTGGAACCCGTGTCCCCTGAATTGGCAGGTGGATTCTTATCCACTTTGCCACCAGGGAAGCCCCTGGAGGAAATCTTAATCTCAGGATCAAAGTAACCTCTGCTTCTCTTATTTTTTTTAATTTTTATTTTATATTGCAGCCTAGTTGATGAACAATGTTGTGTTAATTTCAGGTGTACAGCAAAGTGACTCAGTTATACATATACATGTATCTATTCTTTTTCAAATTCTTTTCCCATTTAGGTTGTTACATAATATTGAACAGAGTTCCCAGTGCTATACAGTAGGTCCTTGTTGGTTATCTATTTTAAATATAGCTGTGTGTACATGTCAATCCCAAACTCCCAGTCTATCCCTCCATCCACCCTTCACCCCCACCCCCGGAACCATAAGTTCATTCTCCAAGTCTGTGAATCTGTTTCTGTTTTGTAAATAAGTTCATTTGTATCATTTTTTTAGAGTCTGCATGTAAGTGATATCAGATGATATTTGTCTTTCTCTGACTTACTTCATTTAATATGACAATTTCCAGGTCCATCCAGGTTGCTGCAAATGCCATTATTTCATTCTTTTTAATGGCTGAGTAATATTACATTGTATATATGTACCACATCTTCTTTATCCGTTCCTCTGTCGATGGACATTTAGGTTGCTTCCATGCCTTGGCTATTGTAAACAGTGCTGCAATGAACATTGGGGTGAATGTATCCTTTCGAACCATGTTTTTCTCCAGATAGACGCCCAGGAGTGGGATTGCTGGATCATATGGTAGCTCTATTTTTAGTTTTTTAAGGAACTTCCATACTGTTCTCCATAGTGGCTGTACCAGTTTACATTCCCACCAACAGTATAGGAGGGTCCCCTTTTCTCTGCACCCTCTCCAGGACTTACTGTTTGTAGATTTTTTGATGTTGGCCATCCTGACTGGTGTGAGGTGATATCTCATTGTAGTTTTGATTTACATTTCTCTAATAATTAGTGATGTTGAGCATCTTTTCATGTGCCTCTTGGCCAACTGTATGTCTTCTTTGGAGAAACGTCTGTTTAGATCTTCTGCCCATTTTTTGATTGGGTCGTTTGCTTTGTTTTCATCTTGTAGTTACTGTGATTCGTAAAGCTGATTCATTTGCCTTATTGTCTTCAGGCAAACTTAGAGCCTGTGTGTGTGTGTGTGTCCTGCCTTCATTTCCCTTCACGACTGATTTTATACTTTTGGGTTGCATTTTTTTTTTAACTACCTAAATCCTTCCTGTTAGAGAAGGAGAATATAAGTAAACGGAGATTATATGCATACATATACACACACATGCATACAATTACCTTCCAGTCACCACCCAGATATGTGTCCTAGTCATGAGAACATTAGTCAAAACCCAGCCCCTAAGTGCTCTAATTTATCACTCTGGGATCATTCTCAGCCACGGTACCCTAAACCATTACTTTGGGCTACGTAACAGATAACCGAGTCATAACCGAGGTGTCAGGGTCATAGGACAAATATTCAAATCTAAGTTAGAGCGTGAGGCTTCCAAAGTCTTGTCCTATATGATATGCAGCTGTTACTGGCAGTAATAGGCAGGGCAAAGGTCTAGCCTGCATTGTGGCAACTGAAATGGTTTCCAGTGTGGTTTTATAAATATGTGTGTTTTTTAATCCCAGTCATATAGAAGCAAAATGCCTTTGCTCTGACTTCATACAATGGAGCCTCTAACATGCTGCTCTCACTGATGACATGACATACATCTTACAGTCTGTTAAGCCACAAATAAACACTATGCTTAATTATCCAGCCTAGAGATGCATAGGGATGCCATAGAAAAACTGTATTCAGAATTTCCAAGCCAATTTTGCTCCTTTTCACAAGAAAAAAAAAACATTCTGAAAGCTTTGCACTTTTTTTCCTTTTATTCTCCATATGAATTAACTCTTTACAGTACTGCATACTTACTAGGAGCATGTTTTTTCAAGGTGAAAAAGGCAAAAAATGCATTGTCCATACCCTCGATAAATGTATTGTCTTCTTTGTTGAGGAGGCAAGACTTCTTCTATGACTGTAAAACGACAGCTTCCAAAGGCAGTCAACTGAGCAGCGCGATCTCACATGTGCTAGCAGGAGTTTGGGATGGAAGGACAGGGGCCCATCAGGACAGCCACTGGGCAGCTTGCTGGAGAAGTGATCTTTGGAGGACCTGCAGAGGGGCAGAGAAGGGGGCCCTTCACGAGGGAGGGAAGGCTGGAGCAAAGATGCAGTCATGGGAATGTACAGACCTTTCAGGGGACAAGGAACAGGTCAGTCTGGCAACAGCACACTCAGGAGGAGGTGCTAACGATCGGCGGAGTGACAAACCAGGCTAGAGTGGGGCAGGGGCAGACCAAGCAGAGGACTGCAAAACCCCTGCACGTTCAGGAATTCACTCTTGAACAACCAAACGTCGTCCGTCGATACTACATCAATTGTTTGTGGCCTCGGAAGGAAAAATAAGAGCCAATTTGCAGCCAATGTTCAGTGAGAGTGAAAGAAGGTGGATTCATGACAGCAGTTATTATCCGACACATGGTAATGAATTGTTTTAAATTTTATCTTCGTACCATACTTTATGCTTTTCAAAGCTCTTTCTTGTGCATCGTTTTTTAGTCCTCTGACAAAACCTTGGAATTGGGGGGAGCAAGCATTTATTATCCTAATATGATAAAGTCACTGACCAGGAAGAACTGATTGGGGCTTGAATCCTCCGTGTTCACGTGGGCATCAGTGGACCAAGGCAGCAAACACAGGTCTTCCGCCTCCCATTTCCCTGCTAGCCCCTTCACACCACACTGCCTGAGATTGCTGCTACTTCATTTTCAGACATTTGCAGCTCAGTGTCCAATGCCACTGACTTGGGTGATTCTCTCTTTAAACAGCACATTCTAAGAAACACACTAATTACAGTAGGAGGAGGGTGGGTTATTCAGAACTTTCTTATTTTGAGGGAAATGTGTGATAATTAAGAAAGATTGGTCATTCCATCTTCCCAGATTTTTCAGGTCTAGGAAACATGCCTCTTTATCAGGCCGGTTTGGATTCTATCCTGCCTGGAGACAAAACGATGGACTGTTTGATGTCCCGGGGGCTCTGTAGGCTGCAATAATTCTGCGATTCTTTCCTCTAACGGTTGTCTTGGTATTGTCAGGAGTCCAAATCTCTTATTTAAAGTGCATCAGAGAGAGATGCAGCTGGATGTAAGCAATGTGTGTATGTAGGATAATAGTGTAAATATTTTATAGACTGCAGCACAACAGGATTAAATACTTTTGCTTGGACAAATGAATCCCATCTTCAAAGCCACTGCAAAGAAGCTTATGTATTGGGCACAGTCATTTTGCAAATAACCGAACACACTGTCGTATTCACAGAAGTCAGCACTTCTCCAAAGTCTTAGCACCTTCTCAGCATTGCTGGGAGCAGTCTTACCTATTGTTCTGAGGAGGAAATCTTTTCTCTTGGCAGTCTGATAGATTATGCAACTCTATTTCAGTAATTAACTAATTGAGTCGCATGTGTTTGTTCTTTTTGAGCTGTTAAGCCTCCTTCCTGCCTTTATTCTCAGAGCAGCATTCAGCTACATCCCCAACTCAGAGCCATGACTCAGAGCAAATTTGACTGACCTGGTTCTCAAAAGTGTCCTCATCAACACTCTCCTTCTGACTAATACCAACATCTCTTACAGGTCACTCTCCAGCCCTCACTGCAGACTTTGACCCGTGGTGCTCTCAGATCTCAGATGTCAGAAATATCTCAGAGACCGGGAACTAGCAGCAAGTTAAGACTGACTACCAGCATCCACTCTCATCACTCCTATTCAACATAATCCTGGAAGTCCTAGCCAGAGCAGTCAGGCAAGAAAAAGAAATAAAAGGCATCCAAATCAGAAAGGAAGAAGTAAAATGGTCTCTGTTTGCAGATGACATGATCTTATATATATATAAACCCTAGGGACTCCATACACACACACACACACACAAACACATAAAACTAATAAATAAATTCAGTACAGTTGCAGGATACAAAATCAACATACAAAAATCAGTTGCATTTCTATACACTAACAGCAAACTACCTGAAAAGGAATAAAGAAAACAATCCCTTGCACAAAACCATCAAAAGCAATAAAATACCCAGGAAAAAATTTAACCAAGGAGGTAACAGATCCGTACACTGAAAACCCAAAGACATTGACAAAAGAAATTGAAGAAGACAGAAATGAATGAAAAGATATACTGCATTCATGGACTGGAATAATTCATATTGTTAAAATGTCCAAAGCAAAGCAAAGATTTGCTACCCAAAGCAAAGCAAAGATTCATGGTAATCCCTATCAAAATTCCAATGGCATTGTTTTACAGAAATAGAAAAACATCCTAAAATTTGTATGGAACCATAAAAGAGCCAAAAGAGCCAGAGTAATCTTGAGAAAGAAGAACAAACTTGGAGGCATCCTGATTTCAAACTATATTACAAAGCAATAGTAATCCAAACGGTATTGTACTGGCATAAAAGCAGTCAAATAGACCAATGCAACAGAATCAAGAGCCCAGAAATAAACCCACACATACACAGTCAACTAATATTTGACAAGGGAGGTAAGACCACTCAAGGGGGAAAAGATAGTCTCTGCAATAAATGGTGCTGGGAAAACTGGGTAACCATATGCAAAAGAATGAATCTGGATCCCTATCTCACACTACTTACAAAAATTTATTCAAAATGAATTAAAAACTTAAACATAACCATAAAACTCCTAGAAGAAAACATAGGGAAAATCTCCTTGACATTGGTCTCAGTAATGATTTTTTGGATATGGCAACAAAAGCACAAGCAACAGAAGCAAAAATAAACAAGTGAGACTACATCAAACTAAAAAGCTTCTGCACAACAAAAGAAACAGTCAATAAAATGAGAAGGCAACCTATGGGATGGGAGAAAATGTTTGCAAATCATGTATCTGATAAGTGGTTAATAGCCAAAATATATAAGGAACTCATACAACTTGATAGCAAAAAATAAATAAATAATCCAATTTAAAAATGGGCAAAGGATCTGGATAGACATTTTTCCAAAGAAGACTTACAAATGGTCACAATTTCATGAAAAGATGCTCAACATCAGTAATCATCAGGGGAATGCAAATCAAAATCACAATATAACCTCACACCTGTTAGAATGACTATTATCTGAGATAGAGAGATAACAAGGACTGGCAAGGATGTGAGTAAAAGGGAACACTGGTGCACTGTTGGTGGGAATGTAAACTGGTGCAGCCACTGTGGAAAACAGTCTGGAGTTTCCTCAGAAAATTAAAAATAAAACTACCACATGATCCAGCAATCCCACTTCTGGGTATATATCCAAAGGAAATGAAATCACTGTCTTGAAAAGATATCTGTACTCTCATGTTTATTGCAACATTATTTACAATACCCAAGACATGGAAACAATCTGTGTCCATCAATGGATAAATGGATAAAGAAAATGTGAGATTATATATATATATGTATGAATGTATAATACATATAATGGAATATTACTCAGCCATAAAAAAAGAATAAAATCTTGCCATTTGCAACAACATGGATAAACCTCGAGGGCATTACGCTAAGTGAAATAAGTCAGACAAAGACAAATACAATATGACCTCACTTATACGTGGAATCTTAAAAACCAAGCTCCTAGAAACAGAGGCAGAGTAGAGAGATGGTTAACAGGGTGGGAGGAGGGGGAAAGGAGGCAGTGGTCGAACAGGGAGATGTTGGTGAAGGGTACAAACCTCCAGTTATAAGATGAGTAAGCTATGGGGATGTAATGTACAGCATGGTGACTCTAGTTGACAATACTGTACTGACACTTGAAAGTTGCTGAGAGAGTAGATCTTAAAAGTTCTCAAAACAAACAACCAGAAAGGAACTGTGAGGTGATGGATGTGGTAACTAATCTTATTGTGGTAATTATTGTGCAATATATACATATATCAAATTATCACATTGTACACATTAGACTTACACAGTGTTGCATGTCAATTATATCTCATAAAGCTGGCAAAGGGGGGAACCCTGAGAACCCTCCTGTTTGGCGCCCTCTAGGCTTCCCAGTCTCTCCCTCCCATGCTCTTACCCAGTTTCCCTTTTCTTGCTTCCACATTTTTAATCATTTCTGACATGACCTCCTGTCCTATCCCTCACTCTCAGAAGACACCCTCACCTTTTACTTTACAGAGAGAAACAGAATCTATAGGAGGAAAACCCTCATACCTTACTAACATCCAACACACAGCTGGACCCAGCCACATCTGTACCTTCTCTTACCTGGGCTTTGGATCCTCTGCCCCCTCACCTTCTCAGGAACCTTCACCATGGATTATCTCCTTCTCCCCCTCGTATTTTCAAGTTCCCTCTTAAGTAGATCCTTCTGGAAGGCTTTCCCTCCACAAGTCCTTTTTGAAAAGTCCTTATGTCTCTGTATTTACACAAACGTCCACATAGATGTGGGTTATATAGACATCCACTTGTGCCATAGTTGATTACCTCCTAATATATTGTCCAAAACACCTGTGGGCTGGTGTTGAAAAACCTGTCCCTTAAATATTGAAAAGAGACTAATTAATATTTATAAAATGTGAGACATAAAAGCTTTTCAGTATAGCTTTACTGCATTTGTTTTCTGTTTTTACACAGTGTATTATATAATTATATGGGCTTCTGACTTTATATAATAGGATCTCTTTACAGAATATGTGTTGCTTTGTCACTGACCTTTTTTAGTCAACGTTATGTTCCTGGAATTCAATCATGTTTCACTGCTGTGCAGTATTTCATTTCACAAATATATAACGATGTACTTATCCATTCCATTGTATATGCATATGTAGGATATTTTCCATTTGTTTGTTTGTGTTGCTATTATAAACAATGCTGGTATGTCCTAGTGTGCTATGTGCAAGAGTGGCTTTAAGGTCTACCTAGGAATGGAAAAACTGGGCCATCAGCTCTTTTGTTTAACAAGACAATGCCAAATTATTTTCCCGAAGTTACTGCATCAACTTGCACTCCCACAAGCAGTATCTAAGTATGCTGCCCCGCATACTCACCCCAACTTGCTAATGTCCAAACTTTAAATTTTGCCACTCTGATGAAATGCACATAACAAAATTTACCATCTTATTTTTAAGTGTACAGCTCAGTGGCATTGAATATATTCACACTGTTGTACAACCATCACCACCATCTACCTCCAGAACTCTTTTCAACTTGCAAAACTGAAACTCTGTCCCCATTAACCAATAACTCCTCATTCTTCCCTCTACCCAGCCCCTGACAACCACTATACTTTCTGACTCTGAATTTGAATACTTTAAGTACTTCATATAAGTAGAATCATACAGCATTTGTCTTTTTGTGTCTGGCTTGTTTCACTTAGCATAATTTCCTCAAGGTTCATCCATGCTGTAGCATGTGCCAGAATTTCCTTCATTTTTAAGGATGAATAAAATTCTGTTTTACATAAAATAGATAGCTAGTGGGAAGCAGCTGCATAGCACAGGGAGGTCAGCTCGGTGCTTTGTGACCACCTAGAGGGGTGGGATAGGAAGGGTGGGAGGGAGGGAGAGGCAAGAGGGAAGAGATATGGGGACATATGTATATGTATAACTGATTCACTGTGTTATAAAGCAGAAACTAACACACCATTGTAAAGCAATTATACTCCAATAAAGATGTTAATAAAAAAAATTCTGTTTTAAGCATAAACCACATTTTGTTTATCTATTCATCTGTTGATGGACACTTGGATTGCTTCCACGTTTTGGCTATTGCAAATAATGCTGCTATGAACATGAGTATTCAAATATCTCTTTGAGATCCTGCATTCAGTTCTTCTGCGGATATACTCAGAAGTGGAATTACTGGATCATAAGGTAATTTTATTTTTAATGTTTTAATAAAATGCATACTATTTTCCTTTGTGGTGGCAACATTTTACATTCCCACCAACGGTGCACAAGGGTTCCAAATTCTCCACATTCTTACCAGCACTTATTACTTTCTGTATTGGTTGGATTTTGTTTTGTTTTGTTTTCATAGTAGCCATCCTACTGGATAACTCATTGTATTTTAATTTTTATTTCTCTGATTATTAATGAAGTTGAAAGTCTTGTCATATTGACCATTCTCTCAGTGAATACCTGAAATTCTTTGCCCATTTTTATCTTCAGTTTTCCCATGCATACTGATTTGTAAGATTTCTTTATATATGCTGGATATCAATCCAGAAATTGTTACAAATTTCTTTTCCCAGCTTGTGGCTTAATTTCACTTTCTTTCTACCATAGTTTTATAAATAGAAATTCTTAATTTTAAAATAAACAATTTAATGAATATTTTCCTTACAATTTGTAGTTCTTCTGAATTATTTAAGAAAACCTTCCCTAGCCAAGGCAGAAAAAAAAAAGTATCTTAAATTGTCTTCTAAAAGTTTTATAGTTTAACTTTTACATCTAAGTCTTTGTTCTATCTGTAATGAATTTGTTTATGATATGAAATAGAGATCCACTCTCCTTTTTATGCACATGAATATCATACTGTCCAAGTAATCCTTACTGAAAAGACCTTATTGTCCCCCATTGAGCTACTGTGAGACTCTGTTATGCATTAATTGTAAATATATGTGTGGGTTTATTTATTTGGGGGGGGTTCTATTGTCTTTGTTGGGAAGTCCAATGTTGCTCTCACTATTGTTCCTTTAAAGATAATGTGTCTTTTTTTTTTTCTCTCTCTTTTCAGACTTTTCTCTTTGTCTTTAGTTCTCTGCAGTTTCCCTCTGATGAGTCCAGGTGTGGATTATTTTTCATCTTGGGTAAGTTATTAGGTATTTTGAATATGGGGACTAGTGTTCTTCATCAGCCTTTTTCTCTTCATATATTATCTATGCCTCATTTGCTCTTTGCTCTTTTTGGAACTCTATTCTCCAAATTTCTTTACTCTCTTCCGTATTTCCACCTTTTTGTCTTACTGTGTTACATTTTGAATAATGTCTTTAAATCCATCTTCTGGTTTACAAATTCTCCCTTCATCTGGATCTTATCTGCTGTAAATTCCAGCTATTTAGTTTTATTTCTAGTTACTATGTTTTTTGATTCTAGAAATTATATTGGATTTTCTCTTCAATCTGCTAGGTTGCTTTTTATGATTTTTAACCACTTACAGACAATTGAATGCTTTTATATTTTTAGGCCCAAATGAGACATAGTTCTTTTACAATTTGAGTCAAATAATTCCAATATCTAAAATCTTCATGGGTCAGTTCCTGCTGTTTGTCATTTTTGCTGGTTCTCATTCATATTACCTTGCTCCTTTTTCCCCTTAATTGTGCTTTACTATGTATTTTTCACTATCCTTACAAAAGATATTTGTGGGGGATTCTTTGAGGTCCAGAATAAAGAGTATCTTCATCCAGAAAGTACTTTTGTTTGTTTGTTTCCAAAATCTGGGTTGAACTACCATTCTAGATCCACTTCAGCCAAGTTCACTGTTTCAGGTTCTCTGGACCACCTAGACGATACCAATCCCAGCTGCAAATCCCTGGTAAGGCATCTCGTATCCACAACATCCCAGGAATAATTGTTGGACCTCTTTCGCTTTGGGCCTCTTTCCCTTCAGCCTCTGTTCAGCTTTCCCTGGGTTAGACTTGTGGTCAGACTTCTCATTCCTCTTACTCTGATGCTTTATCCCTTTGGATCTCAGCTTAATAGAGGGAAGGGTTTCCTATTATACTTCATACCTGAAGTGAGACTAAGTTCCTCACTTCTTTCCCCTTCACCATTTACATCTGCTGAAACTGAAGCCCAGATTTGCTAGGCTCAAGAATACTCTCAAAGCAACTTTGGAGCTCTGCTTATCTCTCTGTTTCTCACTTTTCCGTAGATTTTTCCTAGTGTTGATTATTACCTTGTCAGCAACTTTCGCCTATAAGGACAATTTTATTTAATATTGTAGCTAAACTTTTAATTGTATTTCATGGAAGTGTTGGTTCAAATAACCTAATATGCCATAGGAATTGGAATCAATCACTATCTCTTTTCTCACTACTGCCTAAAGAACAGAATAAATAAATTCTTAAATGTCCCTGTAGAAAGGTTTTTGTTTCTGAAAATCAGTTCTGTAGAGAAGATATCTCTCAGCGGAGGAAGGAAGACACTTTGAATGTGGCCTTAGAATATCTGTGTGGTTAGTAGGTGTCAATGGAAGAGGAGGGAGGAAAGAAGAAAGGAAGGAAGGAACAAAGGAAGAAAGGAAAATAGATACAACTAGATATATGCATCTCCTACTTTAAAGTCTGGTAGAGATTGTAGAATAGAACCAAAGCTATCAAGGTCGTAAGCCATTATTTAGTGATGAAAGTGAAATCACCATGTCCCAATAAACAGACCCTATCATATCACAGTTCTTCCCTGGTACTCTGACTAAATGTTTGTAACCTGCTTATGTAAAGCTTATTAAATGTGCTTGCAAATCTAAGACATTGACTTAAGTTACAACAATGGAATGCAAGGAAGGTAGATGGAAGAATTTCATGGAAATGAGTATTGTTAAACCAGGAAATACAAACATTTGGTGGAATCTCCTTCACAGATGGTATTTAAGTTTTCCCATGATTCTTTGATTCTCTCTGTATCTATAATAAAATCATGTTCTCCTGCAGAAAGAATGGGAATGGGCAAGATGCCCTTGGAGTTTCCTTCCAACCTAGCGATTATAGTAATCTAACTCTTTAAAAATCAGTGGCTAAACCTCAATTGGGGTCAAAAGGAAATCTTCCTAAGAGGCCATGAGATAGTTTTTAATAGCTATGGGCAATGGAGGAAACCCTGACATTGTCCTCAGCTCAAATTTCATTGTCACTAAGGCTGCTGCACCAAAATGGCATTTTAAAGAGTCTTAAAATAAGTGCCCATTTGAACAAGTGGCCAAAATCAGCCTACATTCCGAGATTCTCTGAGCTCCTTGGGTCTCTGAGTTTATTATCATAGCATAGTGTCTATTTTGCATATTTTTGCTGGCATTTCCTTTTGGCAACATCTTCTTCATCCATCACGGCTTGGTCTGCAGCAGTTGGTGGGAAGGATTTTGGCTTCGATCAATGGGTTCTCTCTGCAAAAGGGTCGTGGTTGGTTAAAGTGTTTTTGGACACCCGGAACATATCCTTTCTCTGGAGACCAGTAGACTTTACCAGCATGTTAGAATTTTTCAGTGTTATAAGTAGTCTTCAAAAAACTTTGGGTTTGGACTTCCCTGGTGGCGCAGTGGTTGGGAATCTGCCTGCTAATGCAGGGGACACGGGTTCGAGCCCTGGTCTGGGAAGATCCCACATGCCGCGGAGCAACTAGGCCCGTGAGCCACAACTACTGAGCCTGCGCGTCTGGAGCCTGTGCTCCGCAACAAGAGAGGCCGCGATAGTGAGAGGCCCGCGCACCGCGATGAAGAGTGGCCCCCGCACCACGATGAAGAGTGGCCCCCGCTTGCCGCAACTAGAGAAAGCCCTCGCACAGAAACGAAGACCCAACACAGCCATTAATTAATTAATTAATTAATTAATTAAAAGAAAAACCAATAACGAATAATAAAACCATGCAAAAAAAAAAAAGAATTTATGGAGGGAGTGACAGTTAATTATCTCAAGGTCTCTGAATTTCAAATAATAAATAGGAATGATCATGCTTTAAAAAAAAAAAACAACAACAACTTTGGGTTTGAGAGACTTTGCATGAACCCATAAAATCTGCATTCACCCCAAGACCTTGAAACCTTCTCTAGGATTGGTAACATCTACTGTATATGTGTCCCTACCTTCCATGTCTCTTTTAACCAATCTGTCTGGGAGGCCACAGTCAGATGAATGTTCCTGGAGATATTCTATGCATGTCTTTTTCTTAGTTAAGAATATCTCTTCATTGGGAATTCCCTGGAATCCGGTGGTTAAGACTCCATGCTTCCACTGCAGGGGCACGGGTTCAATCCCTGGTGGGGGAATTAAGATCCTTCAAGCCGCGTGGCATGGCCAAAAAAAAAAAAGAATATCTCTTCATTATCTTTCATTTTTTTGAGGTTCCATCCATCCAATCGTGTTCCCCACGTCTGCTGTTCAGCTCCACCAGCCACTTCACTCAGGTAGGTTCCCCCACTCTCCCACTCCCGCGCCACATTCATTGTCATTTCTCACCTTTGCTCTTGTGTTTAGAAAGGGATGGACACTGATCCAGGACCTCCTTTCTTCCTTCTTCCCTCCACTTCCCCTCTACCTCCCGCACTGACCCCCGTCACCCACTTCATCAGAACCAGACTTGCCCCCTTTGATTCTTTGTCATCATCTTGATCAGTGCCTGGAAAACACCGGTCTGCAGAAGAATGGGGTAAATACTGACCACGTCCTGCCTTCTCTCTTCCATACCCATTCCTCAGATAGAATAACAATAACAGCAACTAGTAAGTGTTTGAATGATGTCTTTTAATCCTTGCTACATCTCATTTTACTGATGAAGAAAGCAAGATTCGGGGAAGATAACTTTTTTCAGTTACTCAGCTGCAGAGCTGAGACTCAGATCCAGAAAAGTCTGGCTCCAAATCAACTACCCTTCAAGACTTGTGATGACCAGAGAATTTTAGTCCCCTCCATCTCCTTTGTTTTCCTTCTTTCCAAAGTTCCCGAGTAGATAATTAGGTTATTTAAGAGGCAGTGCAGTATAGAAGAAAGAGACGGGTTTTGGAACCACCCAAACCTGCATTAGAATTATGTCTTCAAGACTTACTAGAGGATTGACTTTGGGCCAATGGCTTAACCTCTCTGTACCCTGATTTTCTCTTTTTTTTTTTTTGTATGATTCGATGGTTGATTTTTTTTTTGAATTTTATTTTACTTATTTTTTTATACAGCAGGTTCTTATTAGTTATCCATTTTATACATATTAGTGTATAGATGTCAAAAATGAGGTTACAATGACTTAGAACTCAACACGAAGTCTGGTATATCATAGACGTTCAGTGAATATATGTTGATTCATTTTCTCCCTCTTTCTTTCCCTTACTACTTTTCTCTTCTTTCTCTCTTCCCTCTTTTTTATTATTTTCTTTAACTCTATCTCAGATTGACGAAAACATCCAGGACTACTAGGGAACAACTGGGGAAATTTGAAGGACTGTGTATTTTTAGGTATAATAATTGTACTATAATTATGTTTTTAATGAGTTCTCTTTTTCTTGAGATACATACGAAGTATTTATGGATGCAGTGATGTGACATCTAGGATTTGCTTCAATAAAACCCAGTGAAGTTGGGGATCAGGAGACAAGAGTGAGTAGAAGTATGGATGAAACAAGATTGGCTTACGTTACTTGTTGAAGGTACATGGGGATTCATTATACTATCATTCTCTACTTTTGTGTATGTTTGAACATTTCCAAAACAAAACATTTTCTAAAATGTCCAGTGCAGAATGTTCAAGCCTCATATCCTCCTCATCTTCACCAGAGTCCCCAGTTCTCCCCGATGGCATTCTGGGCAGCTTTCTCCTTGCTTCCCCAGCACCTCCTGGGTTATTCCAGTCCCCAGGCCAGCCAGGCACCACACTGCCTCCGCCTCCACAGTTGGCGTCTGGACAAATATCTCTTCCTGACCCCAGATGGCATCACAGCTTCCCCAGTCTGATCCTGTCAGCATATTTTTTCCAGGCACCTGATTCCTGGATGTGGCAACAATAAACCCAACGGATGTGGTGTGGCTGGTCCCCCTGGGAGCAGGTATTTCCCATTCTAACAGCGTCAGCCATCTGAGCACGCTGCTTCCAAGAGCTCCCAAATAACCGCCGAGTAAGAATTTCACAGACTGAGGTGCCTTCTGGTCACAGTGTTCCTGAGGGATGGAGAGCCGCTAGGGTAGGCGGTATAATAATATTACTGATTATTAATGGAAAAGCAGGTGCAAATAAGCAATTTTAAGGGTTGCATTTTATTGGGAAGCTGGCATGAAGGAGGAGAGGAAAGCGAAGAGTAGGCACACACGGAGGTTATTTACTCTGCTGTTGGTTACTATACAGACTCTTTAGGTTAAATGTAGATCAGACTCCAGTTTGATCGAAGTAAAAAGACAAAAGGCTGAGTTATCCAAGTCTTGGTGATTTTCTAAGGAACAAACAGAAAAAAGATAAACAGGTAGGTCAGACCAGGTCAACCTGGAGGGCTGAACCAGTGATCTCAGTGGGTGGTGCCCAGGTAGTGCTTCACGAGTGGGCCCTTGCAGGTTTGTGGGTGTTTTCCATGGTTTCACACATTTACTGGGTGTGTTGGGGACCTGGACCCTCCCATGGGGCTGTGGTTTACTCCTCAGGTCACAAGACAAAATCCCAATTTCCTTCATGCTCCAATGATGCTTTCAAGATGCAACACTTGGAGAATAGGCATTCCAACAATCTTTTTCTGAAACAAAGATCCACCCTTGCTTCCAACATCATGTGTCACTTCATACTTTGGAAGTACTTCAAACCTCTTCTCTCATTCGAGCCTCGCAAGCCGTGATGTAAGGTAGGTACCATTATCCCTACTGACAGCTTGGGAAACTAAGGCTGAGAGACATGCTGACAATGTGACGTGTCCAAGGCCATGGTCTCGGTGGTTGCAGTTGGAACAAGAACCTATGTCTCTTGCCTTCTGTTCTGTGCTTTTCTTCTGACACTAAAATTAACAGTGTTTTATGCCCAAGGCCATCAGGATCTTTAAGGAAATGGGCTAGGGACAAGGGCTCCAAAGCAGGCAAAGTGGACTTCTATTAGGTTCCCCCTCTGGGTCTCTTACCTGACAAAATCCAGGCAACATTTACCACTGATAATCATACTAGGGGATCAAGATGAGACCAATAACGATAGTGGTCTTGGATGACTCTGTCCCCTGTTCAGTGCTGAACGGAGCCCATGCCTCCCTCTCTGCCAGAGAGTGACAACCTTTCAATGCAACAAAGTCGCAATGACAACCTGGTATGTCTCCAGCACTGCGCTGGCAATCGCTGTGCTTTCTCATTAACCTAGATGCAATGTTCCTGCTCCAAACTTTCCTCCCTTTTTTTCTCCCTCCCTCCCCAATTTTCTCCAGTTACCATATATTGAGTACCTCCTCTGTGCCAGGCACTGGGCTGGGCCGTGAGGATACAGCAGGGACCACAACTTTCCACCTGTGTACCACAATATGCTCAGGTCCACCCTGGTCACGATTTCCTGCCTGGAATGCCCACTTTCCTCCTTCCTGTTAATCCATCCCCTCCATTCTTTTACAACGCTGCTCGAAAGCAGCCTTCTCTGTGAACCTTTTCCCTCCCTGCTTCTCCTACCAATTCAGGCCATTCTATCCCCCAGCAGAGCTCTGTCACTTTTGGTTACAGGTGGCACAGTTTTCATTTGGATGCTGATTAAAATAACACAGATGAGGAGTTCTTTCAGGTTGTTTTCTTAACTCCTTTACTATCTGTCTGTGTAGCCTTAAGCAAGTGACTGAAACTATGAGTCTCAGTTTAACCCAGTGTAAAGGGGGGATGGTAAAAACTGCCTGATTTACATATCAGATCATGAACATTGAAGCCGATGGAAAAGTACAGAGGACAGGCCACATTCATTGGTTTAATATTTATGGTGTTACTATTGACGATCAATCACTCCTCTAGGTGCTAGATAGGATATAAAACTGTGCTGTCTAAGACTTACCGTACAGATGGGGAGGAAACACCAATACAAAGCCATGAAAGGTGCCATGGAAACGTAGAGGAGGAAGAAAGAAATTCTGATTGCAGAACTCAGAGTTGCTGCCTTGGAATAGGTGGTATCTGAGCTGGATAACGAGAGATGGGTGTGACTGAGACATGTAGGAGGACAGGAGGAGATGGAAAGACATCTTTCCCTTTGGGGAAGGAATATCACAAGCAAATGGCTGGACATGGCGAAGCGGGGTAGCTTGAGACCCCGAGTGGCATGTGGCTTAGTTTGGCTGGAGCGTAAGGGTGCACGCGGAAGAGTCACCCAAGGTAAGTCCAGAAATGGGGATTTGCGACACTGTTGAATTCTGGGTTTCAGAGTTTAGACATCATCTGAGAAGACCCATAGAACCATTGAAGATACTTGAGTACGGAAGTGCTTGAATTACAAGGAGGTGCTTTTGGAGGATTCCTCCAGCAGCAAAGTAAAGACAGCCTAGAAATGATGTTACACAGGAGCAAGTTACAAAGTGCAGCAGTGGTAATTTGCTGGGTTAGTAACTGTATCTTCTTGTAAATGGGTCTCCTTCCTCTGTATCATCTCGCAAGTCCCATGTATTCATCGTGGCACGTGGTAGAGGGCTGTTGATCCTAACTGGTCTGTGGGTGAATTCCAGTTCTTGATCCTAACTGGTCGGTGGGTGAATTCCAGTTCTGTGTTTATCCTCTGAAGCCCCGTGCAGTTGCTGTGCAAGGTGTCAGCAAAAAACTGGGGGAGGGGAGCAAGCATCTCTAAGCTGAAGATCGGCGTGTGCCCCTCCTTCCCCTGTTCCTGTTCAGGCTTGACTCGCGGAGCCTTGCAGCTTCATAGTCACTCACAGATAGAGATGATGAGACAGCTGCTGGAGAAAGCATCTGGCAGGGCTCTGAGCAGATGTCCCAACCACTGGGATACGGAACCTGAGACCCTGACTGGCATCTGAGTATTGGAATGCTGAGCCTTCTCCACTCTCTGGTAACAGGATCTGCTGGACTCATTGTAAGATGAGAATGATAAAAAAAAACTACCTGGTTTACATATACAGTCGGAGATGATCATGAATGTTCCAGCATCCCACTGGCAGGAAATGAAGAGCTTAGCTACAAGCCTCAGAGAATAGGAGCAGGCACAGAACAATAGCTTGTTGTTGGTTTGATGTTTGTTGTGTTGGGGAAAGGACGTGGCACCTGTCAACGTCAGAGTCCCACTAGTCAATGGACGCTTACATAAACTAACTGCCTGCTTTGTGTGCCGGATGCAGAAAACTGTGCCGATTTTTCTCATCCCATACATTATGACTCAGTATGAGGTCCCCAAATGACCTTCAGTGCATCCCAATATCCTGGGTTTCCTCTTCCCTGATCACTTTTTTGACTGGAACGGGGAGGGGAGGGAGTATGGGTAACCAAGAAGCAGAGAGAGCAATTAGTGTAGTGCACATCAGTATATGAATGATTATAAAGCAATAAAATAGCTACCATTTATTGAGCCCCTATTATGCATCAAGGACTCTGTCAGATACTTAACAAATGTGACTTTACTGAATATTGATAGCATTCAATATGTATTTCTATTCCCATTTTAAAGACAGGCAAACTAAGGCTCAGGGGAGCTTGGCCCTTGTTCTATGTAATATTACATTAGAAAATATGTGTTAAAGGGAGAAGTTATACAATAAATATCACATAATAGGAGCAGTAACATTTCTGCAGGATTTATATTTACAAAATTCTTTCACATGCACTGGACCAGATCCCCAAAAGAAAAAAGAGAAAAAATCAGGAAATGAGATCACAAGGGAAAGAAGATGTACTGAGACATTTTCAGGCACCAAGCATGCGTTTTATCTAGTGTAATTTTTAGGTGTTATCATCTCTGCTTTGCAGAGGAGTAAACTCGAGTTCAGAAGAGTTAAGTAAGCTGAGATGCTTATCATTCATGAGTGATAGAGTCAGGATTAAATTTAATAGTGAATTTGATTAAAGGTGATTAGGCCAGAGTTGGGAGAGACACTCTGCATCCCAGGGAGTTCCTGAGTATTGCAATTTAAAAAAATCAATCAAGTATCTATTCAGAACCTGCTACTGGGATCAAAAGAATTGCTGAGCCAATGTCCACACTTCCAGTTTGCTAGAGGGAAATATTCATGTAGACCCTCGAGTGTGAGGCAGAAGTATTGGTGGACAAGTGTTCTTCCAAGTGGCAGTTTGGAGGTGAAAGTGACCTGAGGTGAGACATGGGTACAGTGGGGAAGGGGGAAGAGTGGAAAGATCCTGAAATCCTGCTGCTATGCAAAGATTATAAAGTAAAGCCTGGGATTAACCAGGCTTTACTTGTAGTAATCTGCATCGATCCTTGATAACTGCAGTGTGAGAGCAGCTAACAACAGAAAATCTAAACTCTACAAGGATGCTGACGATAGTAATCAAAAGCAGAAAGATATAATTGTCAAAGGCTTAAGAGGGGCTCTTGGGGAAATTAGTAAAACTTTTTATTATTTTTGTAAAAAGTATGTCTTTTATGATCCTTCTGAGAAAGTCACATATAAAGTGGAGGGTGGCATATTGTGCTATCAATTTTAGGGAGAAACTATCAATAAATACTAAACACACACAAAAAATATGAACACTTGGTCTACTCCTAATTTATTCTCAGAGCAGGTGCATAGTAGTAATAATTATAACTTGAATATTATAAACAGAAGATCAAATAGAAATGCATCTTCATAATTATTAGTCTCAACTTTCAAGATAAGCTCCTAGGCCCACTATTTTCCCCATTATTTCCTCTGAAATTTTGATCCCCATTAGCAAGGGATTTAATTTAAGTCATCCTTTCCTGCTAAGGAAAATACTCCTGTGAGTGACAATGGTGGAATTTCAAGTCAGTAGGGAAAGGATGGACGACACACACAAAAATGATGTAACCTCACATCATAAACAAAATGATTAAAGAGTTAAATATTTAAAAACCCAACTATAAAGTTCTTAGAGAAACTATGAATGGACATTTTTTATAATCTTGAGGTAGGAAGGTCTTTCCAAGCATACACAAAACCCAGGAGTCATAAGAGAAAAGATTAAGTATATGAGCCTCTGTAGGCAAAAAATTCATTATAAAGAAAGATAAAAAAAGCATGCAACAGTCTGGTCAGAAATGTTTACAGCACACATAATAGACAAAGTACTAATATTAAAGAACCCAAAACTCAGAAAAGATACAGATAACCCAGTTTAAATGTACAAAAAATATAATAAGGCAATTCACCAAAAAAGAAATCTAATGACCAATAATAACCTTATGGACAGAGGCCCAAACTGACCAATAATCAGGAAAATGAATATTAAAATATTAAAATGTTTTTCCCCATCTGACTAGATAAAAATTGTAAGTGTTTAAAATATTTAGTGTTGGTGAGCATACAGAGAAGTAGATATTCCTACATACAATTGCAGGATGTTAAATTTGACAAGCTTTTTTTTTGAAGAATAACCCGTCAGTGTCCATTAAAATCTAAAACATGCATATGCTGCTAAGAAGTAATTTTACTTTCGTCATCATTCTAGAGAAATTACTGTGCCTATGCATAAAGATGTCCAACTATATGTAATGGCTAAAAATGTGCAAGAACTAGTAGGAGAAGGGCTAAACCATGCTATTGAAAATTATGCAGTTGAAGTTAACCAAAAATAGACTTACCATATGATCCAGCAATCCCACTCCTGGGCGTATACCTGTAAAAGACAAAATCTCTATTTCAAAAAGATACATGCACCCCTAAATTCACAGCAGCACTATTCACAATAGCTAAGCAGTGGAAGCAACCTAAATGTCCATTGATGGATGAATGGGTAAAGAAGACATGGTACATATATACAGTGGAATACTACTCAGCCATAAAAAATAATGAAACAATGCCATTTGCAGCAACATGGATGGACCTAGAGATTATCACACTACTATATATAAAATAGATAAAAAAAACAAGGACCTACTGTATAAGCACAGGGAACAATATTCAATACCTTGTAATAACATATAGTGGAAAAGAATCTAAAAAAGAATATATGTATATATATATATACACACACATGTATTTATTTCAGATTCTTTTCTGCTATATATATATATATATATATATATATATATATATATATATATATAAAACTGAATCACTTTGCTGTACACCTGAAACTAATGTAATACTGTAAATCAACCATACTCCCCAAAATATTTTTTTTAATAGAAAGGAAAATTATGTAGCTGTGAACAGGAATGAGATGTGTCTACCTGTACCAACATGGAAAGATCGCCAAGACAAAGGAAGGTAAAAAAGTAATCTGGAGCATGATCCCAAGTGAATTTTTTGAAACTATGTACTTTTATGTAAATATATATAATAAATGCATACATAGTAAAAGGGCAGGGGGGCTACACACCAGCTTGTTCACAGTGCTTGCCTCTGAGCAGAGCGGTGGGATGGAAGGGGTGGGGAAGGAGGGGAGACTCTCACTTTTTACTTCATGTGCTTGTGTTCCTGGGCTAATATACATGTTAATTTGAGAAGCACTGGCCCCTGCATGCACTTTAGACTCAGACAGCTGGAGTTGGGGTCTTGGCCTCCATCACTTTCTTCCTTGTGACCTTGGGCACGTACCTCAGTTTCTTCATCCTCAAAATGGGAATAACAATTGCATCTCCCTCACAGTGCCACTGAGGAAGCAAATGAGAAAATGTATGCGAAGGGCTTCGCCGGCTGCCTGGCACATAGTAAGCCTCTGTAAGTGAAGTTGCTGTTGTTGTTATTATTGCTATTGTTATTATTACATTAGAGTCTTAGCTAGGGGAACATTATACTCCAAATCGCATTTATCTTGGTGTCAACAAGATTTATTTGGTCAGCAATAGAACCAAGAATCAGGTCCCTACTTTTTCCTCATTTTAGGGGGAACAAAGTTTGGTTAAAAACAAAGAAATCTAAGATATATTTTTTAAGGGAGAAGAAGTAAGATGAAGACCACTGTATAGAGAAGGCTACCTCGGTATAAAAGTGGGACCGTGAATACATATTCCTATTCACTTGTATATGCCTTACAAATCTTATTGGGGACATTTTCTCCACAAATGACTCAGTTATCACATGTGGTGGTAGACAGAACATTGAGTTTAGGGCTCCGAGGTTTGGGTTCCAATCCAAGCTCCACCACTTAGTTACTTTGTAATTTTTGCCACTAAACCTGCCTGAGCTATTTCCTTATTAGTAAAATACCTGCTTCCCAAGAGGGAAGTCCACGTATTTTAAAAGACAGACTTTATTATTATTTAGGTATGGCAAGGCCAACTGGTCAAGAGATGATTGCCACTGAAACGATAGTTTGCTACTCAGAGTTCCCCAAAGGAGGGGCACACCACGTCACCCGGGGGCCACACAGGGTCAGCCAGGAGGGGCTGGGGTGGGGGGAATTGGGGTGAGAGCCTTCAGCGTGGTTTCTGTGGTAAGGAAATGGGCAAGGTAACGGGCAGGGTAAGCAGGTGTAGGATTGGTTAGTTGAATAATTTCAATGGGCTCTAGGACATAGGGGCTGTCCCTAGTTGGCTGGTATCTGACACAGGGGTGATCAGGGCAGTTGTTTAGTGGCCACGAGAGCCTGATACAGGAGCTGGCTGGGGTTGGCTGGTTTGCATTTAAAAGGTGCACTTGTGGGTAAGTTGGTTCCTAGCTCTAGAAACTGACTAACCTTGGGAGGGGCATCCCTCCAGGGTCTGCCTGACCCCAGGTGTCAAAGCATCAAAATACAGAAAATAAAAGACATGGTTAATACACCCTGAGTCCACTTCATGAAAGCCCCCAGCATTGGTGCTTAAAGAATATTTCTTTATCTGCTTCCCTAGGAATTCCTCTTACCCCAGAGTAGAACAAACTTCGATCAAGGACCAAGGATAAATCCATGAACACATATAAAAAGCTCTCATCACTAAGATAGTTCTCTTGCCCACAGGAAGAGTACTACCCCATGACAGTACCGTCAGAAAAGTATCTTCTGGGCATAACAGAGAGCATTTTAAGTCAATAATTTCTAATTCTTCATTCACTATTATAAAGCATTTACTGAACATTTATTTTGTGCTGGGCTGAGTACTTGGCCTTGGGGATACAAAGAGGGTCAGGATGTGTGTTGTGTCCTAAAGGAGCTCAAAGTCCCATGGACTTGAATCCTAATGCTCTAACAGTACACACTGTTGCGGGTAAGTTTTGCAGAAATGCTCAGAATAATCTCGTGCTTTGACATAGAATACAAAAACATGCATATTGTCCATCTGTGGAGAGTCAGGATATTTTCAAATTGGAATACAGGAAGTCAGAGTGCAAAAGACCCCAGAGTACAGTAGAAAAAAATAAAAATAAACAAACAGTGAAATCTAGAGCTAGGTGAAGGTCAAGGTCATTATGGCTTACATTTGCATTTTATTCCTCTTCTGATGGGAGGTGTGCAGAGTCTCTTGGCTGGTCAGAGGCAGAGCTGAGATCTGAGCCTGTCTTGTCTTCCAACTGGAGCCCAGTAAGGATACTCACTGCACTGTCCTGCCCCCCACCCCATCCCCTCATCTCCTAGTAGTCTAGGACAGTGTAACTGGGGACATTCAGAAAAGGCCACCAAGAGAGGCAGGAAAGCAGGGAGGGAGAACCGTACTGAGCTGTACCAAAGAGGAGGTTTGCCAACTGCAGAGCCCAGACTCAACTCTGAGGCCAGACCCCAGGAAGCTAAAGAAGAGTGGCTGTCTTATTGATCTTTCTCCTTCCTCTTCAGCCGTTGTTGTCCATGTCAGCCCCACCCTCTACCCACGTCACCCAACCATCGACCCTACCAGTAAGCTTCGTAACCCTTTGAGTCTCTTCTCGAGGTCGAATCATTCCAGTCCATCAGCAGCCCATCTTGTTTATCAGTTTCCATCAGTATCCATCTTAAGTGTGGTCATGAACCCTCCCATTTTGAGGATCCCTTCCTCGTGCCGTGCACAAAACCCACACAATCCCCCAGAAGTTATTCCTTTTAGTACCGGTACTCTTCCCCGTTTCCATTATCAAGTTATTTCAGACCAGCTGAAGCTTCTGCAAGAGTGATTCTGCATGGTATCAGGCTGGTGTGTTATCGAAAGGCTGACTCTTCATGAAATTCCCATTTCATTCAATTCCATTTTGGAACCCGTAGGACTGCAATGCAAAGAAATTGTTAGACAAGAGGAAGGCTGCTTTGAGGGAAAAAGATTGATGAGACCTGGAACGTGGGTTCAGGTAAGGATGTGCCTTTCTCCAACGGCTTTTAAAGAGAAAATGGATCTCGCTTACGTCGCAGTGCTGTGGGTAGCCCTGCCAGGGGACAGGCGGAAGACATCTTCTTACGGAAGACATCACTTGGACTTCCTGGCCAAGGAACTTTGTATCAAAGTTCTGTTGTTTTCCCTCTTTATTCTCTGATGCAGTTTATACAAGACAGGGATTGTTTCTTCCTTGAAGATTTGGTAGACTTCTATGTAAAAACTACCTAACTACATTGTTTTGTTATTTATTTGTTTTGCAGGTAGTTTTTAAACTACTGATGCAAATTCTTTAATAGTTTTAGGTTTATTCTTAGTTTCTTTTTATTCACTCAGTTTTGATGTTATATTTTGTCTGGGTTTTCAAATATATTGGCGTAAAGTTAATCATTGTTATCTCATAATTTTAAAATCTATACTGTAAATACAATTCATTCTTAGTTTTCATTTCCATTATTTTGTTCTTATATGTTCTCTTTTATTTAATCAATATTACATAAGGGTTGTCTATTTTTTTACTTTTTCCAAAAAAAGCTGTTTTAGTTATTTTCATTATTTTTTCTTATTTCATTAACTTTACTATTTTCTTTATTATTTCCTTTTTTCTATTTCCATTAGATTACCCCATTGCTTTTTCATAAATTCTTGAGTTAGACTCTTACTTCATTAATTTCAGCATTCTTTATTTCTAATATACATCACTAGTGGCATACAAGGAGATTCTGGGGATACTTTCCAAAATGGACTTTTAAAAATGAGCACTACTTATGTACTTAATAAAATGTGTCTTTCAAAGAAATATAATAACTACTACCTCAAACTTAATAGTTCACAGTTGGTATTGCTTAAGATAAGGCAAGTAGTAAGTTAAAAGTCAATAAATGTAAATAAAAATGAAAATAACAGTAAAGTTGGCCACTGTTTCATGTTTGATTGAAAAGACTGTGAATTCTCTAATTAAGGGTGAACATTCTAGATGAGGACATTGAGCAAAAGTTTTAACTATGTTGCTCTAATTTTCCATACCCTATTATTTTTTTTACCTGTTTGATCTATTAGTTTTCAGAAAGATGTTAAAACCTCCCACTCTAAATGTATTTGCCCATCCCTCCTTATAATTCTGGCAATGGTTGCATTACATAGTTTGAATGGGAATTGCTAGGTGTAATTCAGCTCAGAGTTATTTTATATTCCTCATGAATTATGACGAATTGAAGAATTCGTCATCTCCAAAACTCTCTTTCTCTTGGGGTCTTCTTTGGTTGCCATTCGTACGGCCACCCTGGCTTTCTCTTAGCTGTCATCTGCTTGGTATGCATTTTTCCAGTCCTTTATTTTCAACCTTGGTCTGTCATTAAGTTTTAGTATTCTTCCCATCACATCAGGCTGTTCTTTTCCTGGTTCATTCTCCTCCTCCAAGGTCTTTTGCAGTCTTCAGTTCTGGAATGCTAATGTGTCTACATGACACACATATCCAAATATCCAGATGGAAATGAGAAGTCTTTAAGGGAAGTTTGGATGGTCATGAGAGCAAGTGAGAGCCCCTGGTTTGCATCTGGAGACGGGGAGTAAATAGCATGAGCTCTGCAGACTCCTACCGGCCCAGGGAGTCCATGTACAGCTCGTGTGTGGTGGCCAAAGTCACCCCAGGAGCTAGATTGTCCTTTCCTTCTCCAGTTCATCCCTTTTGTTTGTTTCCTAGGAACTCAGGAAGGTTCTTGCTGCTGTAAGCATAGCCTAATAAATCCAAAGCTCACATCTGCATTTCCAAATCAAGTTTACGGATGGCTCATCCATACTAAACAGAAAACCATAACCAAGACAGGTGCCTGATTTGGAGGGGTCCATTTGGTTAACCTGTGGGTTTGGAGTCAACATGAATCGCTATCAGATCACACGCTACTGCTTGTCGCCCTGCTCCCAACAAATGGCACCAACCCCAGACCCTATTTGATGTAGCTAATGAACAGTTCACATCTTATGCTTCCTTCATTCAACACAGGTGTCATTCCTCGCCTTCAGAGAAGTGTTCTGTGGGCCTTTCGCTGAGTGGTTGCTTTCAGAGCCGGGAACAAAAATGGCTCAGAGGGCCTGGATATATTACTCCCTACAAACAAACCTTTTTGCTGATGACAAGGAATCACTCAGAAAGGACACTCAGGAAGCTGATATATGTCAATTAACCATGGCATAGATCCTTGTTTGGTTGTTAGTTTGATTTGGGGTCCTTCTGTAGAATTTTTCTTGGTGTGGACTAGCTTGACCTCCCATTAGGTAAGGGGCACCTGAGACCTCATAGCTGGCACAGAGGAAAAAAGAGTCACCCAGAATCAGGATGCCCAGGTTAGAACTAGAGTTTGGGTTCCACGTGGCCTTGGAAGTGTCCCTTGTCTTCATGGTCCCAAACTGAACATCCATAAACTGGAATGTACAACCCATGCTCTATTAACCTCATCAGTCTGTTGACTTTTTTGCCTGTCTCCTTATTGAATGCTGCTTAAGCACAGGCCCATGACTCTGAGGCCTGTAAAGAAAGGAGATCAGGATCCTACAGAGCCTGGAAATCACAGGGTTAATAAATTGAACAAAGACAATGACTAGGGACTCATGACATCTGATCAGCAACAGGACAAAGCCCAGGTGCTCCGTCTCCTCTAAGAAGGATGAGCACGTGACTTACGGTCCAAACTAGGAGCTTTCTGAGAGCAAAAGCAGACACTATTAGTAAGTATGCCTGGACACTGGGTGTAGACATGGCCGTCCTGGGAAAACCAAGATTGGTGGTCATCTTACTCATGAGATGAAGAGATAGTAGGAGGTACTTTCCCTTCACATCTATGAACTTCTCTATGTAGAGCTTGGTAGAAGTGTTAGGAAATCCCTGTTAGGTCAGAAGGCCCTGGAGAAAGGAAAGGTCTGTAGTGGCCTGCTGTCTTAAACTTCCCAGTCTCAGACCTCATATCCCACAAAATGCCAACCAACTCAGAGCCAATAAAGCCTCCAAGCCACGTAAATGCCTGGAGCTCAGGTCCTGAGAGTCTCCCGTTTGGGGGCCTGAGCCATTTGGATGAGCAGAACGTAAATAAAGGCCCATGGAGCCAGTTCATAAGAGGCCTCAGAGCCCTTGTTACAGCGATTTCCTTGGACGATACCGGCCGTCCAGATGGCGAGCCTGGTAAACAAGAAGTCCCTGTTCTCCATCAGCGTCAGCGTGTGCCTCGCTCTCGGGCATCTGGCGAGCTGGGGATGGGAGCTCCGTTTACAGCTTGGCCCTCCTCACTCGCCAGAAATGTGCCCTTATGTAAACACCAGAGCCTCTTCCAGGAGGACACGTGGACCGAGCAGTGGACACCTTGCTCCCGGGGCCTGGGAGAACAGAAGTATCCTTCCCTCTTCTCCGCCAGCCCTGTCCCCAGCCTTGCAGGCCATCAGCAGCCACGGGGCCCCCCAATGCAGGGAGACACCCAACTGATTCCGTTCCTATAAATTCCAACCGCCTGCCAATTTTTCTGAATCTGTATTCAGCTGCTACCCTCTTATACTCCTTGGCTCTGCCTCTTACCAGCTGTGTGACCACAGGCAAGTCATTAACCTCTCTGAGCCTCCCTTTCTTCAAACAAATAATAAAATAATACCACTGGTCTCACATGGTTCTCTCCTTGCCACTAGGACTTCAGAAAATACATGTGACAGAAGGACATGGGTATGGGTATGGTAAAGTAGAGTTCCCATATGATCCTGCAATCCCACTCCTGGGCATATATCCGGAGAAAACTCTAATTTGAAAAGATACATGCACCCCAGTGTTCATAGCAGCACTATTTATGATAGCAAAGGCATAGACATCAGCAGATGAATGGATAAAGAAGATGTGGTACATATATGCAATGGAATATTACTCAGCCATTAAAAAGAATGAAATAATGCCATTTGCAGCAAATGGACCTAGAGATTATCATACTAAGTGAAGTAAGTCAAACAGAGAAAGACAAATATCATATGATATCACTTATATGTAGAATCTAAAAGAATGATACCAATGAACTTATTTACAAAACAGGAATAGACTCACTGACATAGAAAACAAACTTATGGTTACCAAAGGGGAAAAAGGGAAGGGGAAAATTAGGAAGTTGGGATTAACAGATACTATTATATGTAAAATAAACAACAAGGTCCTACTGTATAGCACAGGGAACTATATTCAATATCTTGTAGTAACCTGTAATGGAGAAGAATCTGAAAAAGAAATATAAATATATATATACGTATGTATGTAACTGAATCACTTTGTTGTACACCTGAAGCTAACACAACATTGTAAATCAACTATACTTCAATAAAAGAAAGAAAGAAAGAAAATATATGTGAAAAACTCATACATGCCTGATGTATCCCAGGACCTCTCTATAATGTTACTTCCTGCCCCCTCCCTGGCATTGCCTCTTGTCCCAACAGGAAACGGGTAAGAACCCAAGGGCTGGGTCAGTCTGCGGCCTCAAGGGCAGGTCTGTTGTAAGCAATATTCTCTGCTCACTGGTCCTGAACACCCCCTCCTACCTGCTGGTCCTGAGCGTCTCACCTGTTGATTCTCAAAACTCCAGTGACTGCGTAGGGAAGAAAAATTTGCCCCATGAAATATGAGACTCCCTGACATGACCAAAGCAGGCGGCTTTTATACTCTTTTAGACAAAGAAACAATAAGTTTGTGAAGAACTGACAAAACAAAGGGGTTTGGGCTTGAGGTAGCAAATTAGGGAAGACATACACAGCCTGTCTACACAGCCTTCTCAGTCCTGAATTTCCTGTCTCTGGGATGCCTTCTACCCTCCCAGGACAGGAAGGGTAACTTCACATGGGAGATTTATTTCCTGCTTTCAGGGGGACAAAAGAGGGTCCAAGCGTTTATCTTGCACTTGCTCTTTCTCAAGTAACCTTTATTCATAATGATCAATGTAAGGCAGTGGCATATTTTGGGTTATCTTGCCCTGAACCCCATCCACTGCTTACTTTTTAACTTTCACCTTGCGTGTCAGGATTCATGGTCTATTGCCTGCTCCCACCTCTGACTTATTGTCAGTACCTAACTGGTGGTCCTTCTCTTCTGTTGCCCGTAATCTCCATGCGTGGGCTCTCAGTTTATGTCAGATGAATGAATGATCAGATGAATACCAGGGCAATAGAAGTACTTTGGCAATTGAAAAATGACATATAATCTTCTAGCATACGCACAGGATTTGAGGCATTCAAATTCATCCATCACTGTAGGGGATTTGTACTCACAATTAAAAATACTCCCTGACATTATTTTTCCGGTTCTGACAGGAGGATGTGACCCATAAGCCTTAGAAGCCAGAGAGGAATTTTGCTACCACTGAATGTAAAATCCCTTCTGAAGGGGATCCAGGCAGAGGTCAGACTTTGTCCTCCTAAACAGAGCCTGTCCAAACACGTGGCCCAGGAGACAAGATGCCAGTTTCCACCCCTCATTCAATCCCTGGGTCTCCAAGCGGATCAGCTGTGGCCTGGGCAACTTACTCTGCCTCTCTTACCAGTGCTGGCTAGGGGTGACCAGTGTCTGCAGGGGAGGGCACGGGGGTGCATGCAGAGTTGTGGACCCCGCTCCCGCTGGCTTGCTAGAACGAACTGTTAAATTTTTCAGGAATTCTGCAACCCCGTTGATAACAATTCAGTTGCTTGAGATCGGCCATAGTGGGGGTATTTATGCTAATGAAATTCGCAAATGCTCCAAACCTGGGCTTTTTATCCCTAGAGGGATGGTTGTTTAACATTTACCCACGCCCTCTGGCTGCACAGGAATGTCCCCTCTGAGCACCAAGGGAAGCCAAAAGAGCATGGAACCTGTGAGCCGAGCTGCTGCTTCTGCAAAACAGAGCAAGTCGCCTCACCTCCCACCTCACGGGCGGGCACAGCCTCATCCGTGGGTGCAAGAGAGGGCTTTCTTCCTGCTGGCAAGGTTTGAAGGACTACGGAGAGGATGGCTCCATCCAGACCTGAATCACTGCAGGCGCCTTCCCAGATACAAACGTGATCTTGCCATATCTCTGCTCAGAAACCTTTGATGACTGTCTATTGCCTCTCGGTTACTGTCAAGTAAAATCTCCTTCATTCTCTTATCCAAACTACCTTTCGAGTTTCCTCTCCTCTCCTCCAACCTTCCCCTCCTCTCTGCTCCGCAGTCACCAATTCTGGCCACTTTCCAGGCATGCCAGGTGGACAGCTCCCTCTGCCCCTTTTCTTGGGTAGAAGCACCTTCACTTTGGGGGAGAGAGTTGAGCCCATTATCTGGATTCAAGATCTGGAATGAGGGCTTCCCTGGTGGCGCAGTGGTTGAGAATCTGCCTGCCAATGCAGGGGACACGGGTTCGAGCCCTGGTCTGGGAAGATCCCACATGCCGCGGAGCGACTAAGCCCGTGAGCCACAACTACTGAGCTTGTGCGTCTGGAGCCTGTGCTCTGCAACGGGAGAGGCCGCGACGGTGAGAGGCCCGCGCACCGCGATGAAGAGTGGCCCCCACTTGCCGCAACTAGAGAAAGCCCTCGCACAGAAACGAAGACCCAACACAGCCAAAAATAAATATAAATAAATAAATAAATTTAAAAAAATAAAAAAGATCTGGAATGAATGAGATGCGGCCAGGGACTAAAAACCTGATAGAGGCATTGTTTCAAAGCTGGCTCTTGAGACAGGTTCCTGCATGAGAGACTCAGTTCTACCACTTCCCTGCTATGTGACCTCAAGCAAGTTACATAACCACTCTGAGCCTTACTTTCCTTATCTGCAAAGTGGGAACATAGTAATACCTGTCTCATGGCATTGCTGTGAAGATGAAATGAGCTCTTGCACATCAAGAGCTTAGCTCAGTGCCAGATACGGAGTTAGCATTCAATAAACACTAGCTGACATCACCATCATCATCATCACCATCATCACGATCACCACCATCACCACCATCATCATCATCACCATCAACATCATCATCACCATCACCATCATCAACGTCCTAACCATCACCACCATCACCATCACCACCATCACCATCATCATCACCGTCATTATCATCATCACCACCATCATCATCATCACCATCACCATCATCACCATCACCATCATCATCACCATCACCATCATCCTCACCATCACCACCATCACCATCACCACCATCACCACCATCACCATCATCACCACCATCACCATCATCATCATCATCATCACCATCAACATCATCACCATCACCATCATCCTCACCATCACCACCATCACCATCACCACCACCATCACCATCATCATCATCGTCACCACCATCATCATCACCACCATCATCATCATCACCACCATCATCATCATCATCACCACCATCACCATCATCACCACCACCATCAGCAGCAGCATCGTCTTCACCATCAACATCATCAACGGCATTGTTTTTATTAGCCTCAGATCATCATCATCACCACTATTATTCCCATAAGCAGCATCTTGGACTGTACTCAGTCTCTGCCCATGCATTCTTCTGTGTTCTTCTGTCCTCAGTTGGAATGTCTTTGGACCAGGAAAATCTCCAAAAACAAGTCAGCGCCCTTCACCCCATCCCTGCTCTGTGGGCAAGGACAGACTTTTAAGATTCCTGGGACCAAGCTAACAGCCTTGCCTTTCCAAGTCTCTTATAAAAGCCCACACTATGGTCAGATAGATAACCTAGTGGACAAACAGGAGAACCATTTTTAAAACATTACAGAGGCAGGGGATGGTTCCTACAAATGAGATTTGGCCCAGGGCTCTCCCACCCTGCACAGTTCAGTATTAGCTCAGCCAAGAGCCTTTTGCTGAAGGCATGTCCTCCCGGAAGCTGTGTATCTTTGAAGCTCAGTGCTGGGGCAGTGCTACTCTAGAACTTGCCAGGGCAGCAGAAGCGCCCTGGAGATCTGATGGCTCATCACAGAAGACTTGAAAGGGAAGAAGATGACCCAGGAAAAGCAAACGTGCTGTGAAAATTAGAAAACACCCTCCGTGTTCTAATGCAGCAGTGCAACAGCCTTCAACGACCCTTATGAGCACTGAAACTCCCCAGCTTGCCGGTCCCTCCCCACCTGGCTCATCTTAAAACAAAGGCTGGAGAGTAGAAACTTTTCACCTTATATTCAGACCATCTGCACATCTGAAGGACCTCGAGGAGAATCTGACAGAGCAGGTGATTAGCATGAGGAAGCTTGCCTGCTGGGGAGGAAAGGATTCCAGGGACTGGACACATTTCCCATGTAGAAACAATGGCAGCATTAGCGGGGAAGAGAGGAAGAGTATGGTCCTGTGTGTCACTCAGGTCACCCAGCCCCTGGGACCTGCAACCGAATCCTGGCTGCGGGCAGGGAAGGGGCGGGGTGGGGGGGGATGGATCTGAGAAGCAGTAAAGAGTGAGAGTTGTTTCCCTAAAATCTCGGTGATGAATGGGCAGCACAGAGCAACCTGGACTGGTGAGATCTGCTCTCCTGTTCAGGCTCGCTTTGGGGACATTTTAAGGCAAGAGCTGCAGCAGGAGCTGGAGGAGGATGGGGAATAATCGTGGTGTGAGAAGAAAACAACGGTGGGGACCACACACACTTGCTGCCGGAACAAAGTCTCAGAGCGTGTGAGGCTCTCTGGGGACACTCAACACCACGTGGGAGGAGTCTTGGAGGAACTGAGTTTCCTCCTAGAACATGCTGGAGACAGGATCAGGAAATACAGGCGTTTGTCTCTAACCGTGACCTGATGTGTGTCCAAGTTGGTCCCCAGTAGGACTGTGCTCATCCCCACATCACCCCATCTTGCAAATCCTCCTCCACCATTTACTACCTGCAGGCAGTTTACAATGTACCCAAGTCTTTGTCTCTGCTTCTTCATCTACAGTAGACACTTCCTCCGGGGCAGTTGGGAGGGTTCAATGGATTAATATGCACAACGTGCTTTGGGTGGGGTCGGTACATGGGAAGTGCTCCCTAAGTGTTAGCTGCATCTCCACCGCCTCCATCATCATCAGAGAGAAGAAGGCTGGCACGAGGGTCCTGGACCCAGACTGCCAGGGTTGGACTCCAGCCCCTCCCCACTTATCAACTGTGAGATGCTGGGGGCCTGAACTCCTCTGTGCCTCTGTTCTCTCTTCTCTCAGTGAGGATAGATACTAACACCCACCCCATAGGGTTGTCCCAAGGACTCGGGGGCCCACGTCAAGGGCTTGGATCTGGTTCACGGAGAGCACTAGGTACCTGAGAGCGGTGTCCGAATTCATAGCTTTTGTTCAGCGTCTGGCAGTCCCGCAGATGAGTCCCAGCAACTGTCCCCAGCCCCACACGCTGCACCTGGCACGAGACTGCACTCAGTTCACTTCAGTGCACCAGCGCTGCTGCCCCTCTGCATGGAACACCCCCCTTTTCCCTGTTTCTCCAGGGTAACGGGCGTTCAGTGCGGCTGGAAGTTGGTGCTATTGATGCACTGGCTGATGGACTGCTGTCCCCAGAACCAGGGTCCTTTATTGCCTAGTCCTCACAGCTGCCCCTTGACAGACACACAGGCCACCCCAAGTGTGATGAAATCATGTAGATCAGTCCCCCTGCCCCGCACAAAGACCCCTGGTGAGGACTTTGGCTTCACTGGGAAGAAGGGGACGCAGCCCTCAATCGCCTCCTGGAAATGCAGTGTCTCTCTCTTTGCTGATGTGGGTTCTTTACTGCTCGTGGTCTGGGTCCTGCTGAGAGAAGACATCTTCGCGGGCAGACTCCCAGAACCCTCCAGCTGGCCCGGAGCCTGGGATGCTGGTTTGCTGATCTGTCCACCCCGAGTTTGAGGGCAATCCTACCCCACGGGGTTGGGAAGGCCATTGCTCCTGGGCCTGGGAAGGAATATAATGCTTTCTCCACATTTTGAGGCAGAGACAGCTGATGGCCGTCTCTGGAATTCTAGCCTAGGAGCAGAGTGCCCAGGTTCTGCTCTCTGTCACTCACGGGCTGTGTGATGCTGGGCAGGTTACCTCACCTCTCTGGGCTTCAGCTCCCTCTTCTGCACAAATGTGGGGCTTAGGTCTGATGATCTCTTCAGCCCCTTCCTGCTAAGATTCTGAATAGATTGTTATTCTGGGGCCAAAACTGATCTCCTCTGTGTGTGTTGGGAGGGGAGGTGTCCCTATTTTGTCACCTCCCTGAATGCTCTGCTGGTGGGGGTCAAAAAGAAAGCCTCCCCAGGGATGCCTCTACCTTGGCACGTTTTGCTTCTTTTATTGATTCATTCGGCAAATATACATTCAGTGCTGCTCTAGGCATTGAGGGATTTGCTGTGAACAGAGGAAAGGAAATCCCTGTCCTGATGGGACTTACGTTAAAGGAGTCACATACATGAACAAGAGATGGGAAGATGCATGATGTGTCAGATGGTGAGAAACTAGAAGCTCAGCAAGGAGGGGCGCTCGGGTGCGGGGAGAGGATGGCAATCTTACATGGAGGGGCATGGGAGACCCACCGATGAAGTCAGAGCGATGGAGAGAAGAATCCAGGAACAGGGGGTCCCGGGGCTCAGGTGGAGCCTGACGGAACAGGCGAGGCGGGCACGGTGACATTGGCCTGACTCTGGGCAGGTCGTAGTGGGGAGGCTACGGAGTGTGGGGTCTCTTTAGGGGCGCGCGGTCCCTTGCCCTCCTGAGGCAGGGATGCCCGGCTGACCTGGATGGTCCGCAGTCCTGGCAGAGCCCAAGGAGGGCTGCCTTACCCAGGGGTCCTGCCAACCCCAGGTGGGCCCACAGCAGCACCCCCAGCCGCTCTTGGCCCACCGGCCGTGCAGTCGTCTGCTAACCAGGTGGAAGCAAGGACCCCCCCGCCTTCCCTCTCTCCTCCTCCTCACCTCTTGGATGAGGGGGCACCAAGCATCCCAGTTGTTTCCAGAGCAGCCCGTGGACTCAGTTCCAGGAGGAGAGAGAAAGGAGGGGCGGGGAAGGCTCGGGACCTCCTGCGAGGCCGTCCTTCCATCCTTCCCTAAATGCAGAGCAGAGAGAAAGGAGGCTTGGGTCCAGCTGGGGAGCACTTTCACCAGCTCTGTCTGGAATTTTCCGCCCCAGCTCCTCTCCCCACCTGTTCCATCCACTCCCACAGGCCTTGGCAGGAGAGGTTAAGTGCCGGGAATGGGCACGGGAGGGCAGGGTCTTCCAGATGCCACAGCACCCCTGCCCCGTTAACGCCTCTGTCCAGGCGGCTCTGAACAGAACCTGGGCTTTCCGAGAAGCCGCCCTGCCCTGGGTGCTCGGTTCCTCCTCCTCCTGCCCCTCCTGTGGAGCCTGAGGCCACCAGATCCTTGCCCAGCTGCTTCTCCACCCCCGGCCACCGTCTGGGCCACCCCTGGCCCCCCTCCTCACCCAGGGCCGGCTTCCTGCCCGACCCATTGTCCAAAGCCTTCCACAGCCCAGCTCACTTCTACCAGGTGGGACCATGGAAGGGGGCGATGGGGAGACACGTGCGTGTAGAAATTCAGGGAAAGGAGAGGAAAATGCAGTAAATTAAACCAGCGGCCACATTTGGAGGCAATGTTATCGCAGCTGCTGGGCTGCCAGAGCCCGCTGCCCTGTCCCTGAAGCTGAGCGACTGGGGGGAAGAGCAGAGTGGGTCTGCGTGGACGGCCCCCTGCCCCCGGCTGGGGTCCAGCCTCTGCCAGGCCTCCCTAGGACAACCCTCTCATCTTCAGGAAGTTCCCCCACCACCCGCTGCCCTGGCCTCTCCCACCTAACTCCAAAATCCCTTTGGGGGGTCACTGGATGATATGGCCTCCGTAAGGGCTTTAAAAATAGACTGTGGATCCCCTGCAAAAAAAAAAAAAAAAAAAAAAAATCTGTGGCTAAAAATAGCTCTCAGCATCTAAGGGAGGAAAAAAAAAAAAAAGAAACTGCAGCAAAATTCAACTGGAGCAATGAGTTTCCTGCCTCTGATGTTCCGGGTCGGTTACAGCACTGGGGACGGCACAGAGCGAGGGGAGGGGGGTTGGGGGCCTTCAAGGACAGCCATCAGAAACCCAGTCTTCGGAGAATGTCGCTCGCCGCTCCCTGACTACCGGCCGTTGGACCCGTCCTTGGTCCCAGCGGCCAGGCTGAACTGGAGGCAGTAGCAGGGAGCCCCAGTGGAGCCGGTCAGGTGGCAGAGGGGACCTGGGGGCAGGCCCTGCAGCGTCCCCAAAGACGCACGTTCAGGGGCAGCTATAGGTCGCCTTAGGATCCGAGGCTGAGGGTTCCTGCCGTCCGAACAGCTGCAGTAGGGGTGACGCCGATGCTCCGCCTTGTAGAGCAACATCCTCTGCAGTCAACAAGGGACAAAGAAGCCCTGTGGGAAACTGTCTCTAGGAAAGTCAGAGTTTATACCCAGACGTCAGCGCAGGGGAAGGGGAACCCCCATGGTCTTTCGCTTAAGATGGTCTGGATGGCTGACAGCAAAGAGAGCTGTCTAAGGAGTGAGGGGACAGTGTGGCGGTGCAGCTCTGCTCACTCTTAAAGATGCTTTAAGGGGTGGGTTGAGGTGGGAGCTTGCAATCTAAACACACACACACACCTCTTTGTTTATATCTGTAAAAGAAGAAGTCTGCTCGTCTGCTCCGGCCGAAATGCTATCACAGTGAGCTGGAGAAAATTTCAGGCCACAGCGTGAGACGAGAGGCTTCTGGTCCCCCCATTTAGTTGTAACCGGGGTTCTCTCTGAACAAGTGATCTGCATGTGTTGGTCACAGGGACGGACAAATGTAACAAGCTAAGCAGAGGACTGCTGGGGGCGAGCGGGAGGACCCCCTAGGAGAGGTGTGGGTGCTTCCAGCAAATACGCACCATGTTCCCAAATAAAGTGTTAACAGCTGATGTTTTGTTACCGTACTTTGCCCTGGAGGCTCTACCCCCGCCTGCACACCAAGGGCACACTCACACGCACAGACACCTCCAATGAATGAGGGCTCAAAATACACATCCAGCCCACCCATGTACCACTGTTTTCTGGACCCATACCTTTTCTCCAAAACTACTAGGTGTTTTCACGCCAAGAAAGGGAAAAGGGGAGTCTCGGAGGCTGAAATGTAAATCGCTCCCAAATAATTTGGGGAGATGAAGGTATTTCCAAAGCTCATGCACGCTGGGAAGAGGCATCGTGAAGGAGGAAGAGGCAGGGTGCTCTGGGAACGCTGGGGGACCAGCGCCTGGCCAACAGGCACTGTGTCGGCTTGGCTGCCTGCGTGATGCTCAGTTGTACATGCCCAGATGAGACTGGCAAACAGTGCACAAAGGGGGCGCTCGATAACTCCCGGCCCCTGCTTCTTTGCAAGCGCAGGGCAACTAATACCCTCTGGGTCATTTCATCTTAGTCCGAGGATTGCCTGACTTTTTCTCCCTAAAAAACTGCTTCACCTTCCCCACCCCAAGAGCACAGCCTGATCAGGACCATGACCTTGGGGTCGGCAAAGACCTTGGGGCAGACCAGCATCCCCCCAGCCCACCTGGGCAGGAAACATGCTAGTCCAGCCAGCCCAGCGCTGCTCACTAGCACCTCACACAAGCTCCTTTCTCTCCCTCCTCCTCTTGCTCCGTCTTCGGTACAGGGAGAGTGATCTCCCTTTCATCTCAAGCCACAGTCACCTACTGCACACGGGGGTGAACGAGGATGCACTTTGGGACAACAGGAGGAAAAGCAAACAACTTGAAAAACCGACAGCACCCCTTCGCCGCCAGATCCTAGTTCTGGATGGTGTTGGTGCACTCGGAGATTGCAGCGTTTTCTGAAAGGCTCTGCTACCATCTCCTCAGTACTTTTCCTCTTCCAGCCCCTCGGGCCTGGGAAGAAATCACCCTGCCCCACCTGCTGGCCACAAGTGGCCAGAAGCTCAGAGCACTAACCTGGGATGCTTCCCGCCAGCGTGGTAATTAGCCAAGAGTTTAGTCACCACCACAGCCTTGTGAATAACAGTGGGGGGGGGGGACCGTCTGTTTCCTTGGAGATTTAGCTGTGTTCGCATCCACTGCAGTGAACCGTTCCCCACGTTCCCTGTGAGCTCGACAATCCCTGGTTCGTATCTGCACAGGGCTCACCGCCCTGGCTGTAGATGGTACGTCATTGTGCCCTAGGCCAGTGCCACCCACAGCCTAGTGTCCTGACCTGCAGCCTCGGCATTACCCGGAGCTTGATAGAAATGCACGTTCCTGGGCTCCTTCTCAGACCTACTGAATCAGTATCCCCGGGGGTTGGGGCCCAGGAATCTGCATTTTAACAAGGTCTCCAGGTGATCTGGCTCCACAATGAAGGATGAGAAGTCCTGCCCTGGACCATGCATGCCCCAGTATCCTGCTCCCATTAATGTCCACAGCCTTTCTTGACTATTAAGGCACTAGACAAAAACAAAACTGAAAAACACATCTTCGTTATTGCAATCAATAATGTATTGACTGGAATAATGTATTGATTGGAAGGAAACCCTTCTCTTTGCCTCTCAGGAAACCCCTCCAACCCCTCCCATCGTCATCGACTTTCTTTTCCACAAAAACCAGGTTTGGAATGGAGTTTTAGTCACTGAAGCATCTTTGAGAGACTAAGCTGTGCTTGGAAATTCAGAGTAATGAGGACCCCTGCCACCAAGATGTGAGGCAACATCACAGAGCCCCGACGAGCTGGCCCCAGCTCATCAGAAGTCAGCAGGACCAAAAATGAAGCCAGACAGCAGGCAAGTGATTGCTGACATAGAAAATGTAAACTTTAACCCCGCTTTTGAGCTTTCCCAGCCTACTGCTGGGAAATGATCAATTACTGTTGACACTTCAGCACAGAGGGCTCAGAATCATTTTGATGAGTTGACTGGTCCTAAGAGGTCAATCTCATCTTATTTTTACTGGTATTTTTAAAAGCTGCTTATGTGGGGAGGGGCAACGACTTTCCACATGCTTCAAACTGCGGAAAGCAGAGGGTTGGTGACAGATGAGCCACAGTGCAGGAGGACAAACCAAACAGACCACTCCTCCTTGCAGGAGGGGACTTGGAGAGCATCCAGATATAAACCCCCTGCTTGACAGAGGAGGAAACCTCTGAGGCCCAGAGGGGAAGACTCCCCCTGGAGGACAAAAGGTTATGCACAAGGTCACTACCCATCTGTCCCCTCCTGACCCCAAGCCCAATAGCAGGTAGGAGTTCAGGATAATTCAGCCTGACTCTTAGCCTGGTGGGATTCCAGAAAATCTCTGTGACCGAGTGGTATTTGAACTGGAAAATCACTTTTCCAAAAGACACCTGATCTCTTTGCCACATCATCCCCTGGCCCCTGTGCATAATTTCCCACCGCTGACAGCAACTTGGGCAAAAGTCCCTGGATATCAGGCCTCTGAGTGCAGTTTCCAGGGCAGTTTCCTGCTGCTTCCCGCTGCTCTGTTGCATCTTCCAAGAGGTGGGGGATACCCCCTGGCAGTGGTCCCCCCTCAAGTTGCCCACTGGGCTTCTCAGGCCAGGGATCCGGGGGCCTTTGAAGCCTCGGCTCCCCCCACATCTGCCCCAGATCTCTGAGCAGCACCTCCTAGGGCTCCTGCACGGATGGACAAGGGGCAGGTCATCCCCCATTCACTGGACGTCCAGCTACATCAGGACTGCTGGGTAGAGACCCCAGCAGACTCTCAGCCCTGAACGGACTCACACATCACTTGTGGCTGGACACGCAGGGACCCCGTGGAGTGACCGAGGGCTGATGAAGAGCCCTTCCCACCAGGAGGTGCCCGGCTCCCGGGGCAGCCCCAGCGTTTCCCAGCCCACCTGTGGGAGAAACAGGAGCCGTGGTGGCTCCCTCTAGTGGCGCCGTCGGCAATGGCAGGTGGCTGGGGAACCATAAAGGGAGCAGGTACCTGCAGGAAGGGATGGAGCTGATGAGTGTGGCCCAGATTCTTATAGATTTCGGAGGAAGTTGTTTTGTCTTGTTTTGGGGAAAAAGCACTGGCGATCTCTGGCTGCAGGCCTCAGCATCAGCAACAAGCCCAAGGGCTCCGAGCGCTACCGTCCTACCCAGGACGCCTCTTCCAGCCACTCACTGCCTCACCGTGGACAAAGCCCCTTCACTTCTCTGGGTCTTGTGACCTCCCACGTGACCTCCCATCCCTGAGATGCTCTGAGTCTCAAATGAGCCCACAGTCTACTGCTCACCCAGGAGGAAGCACAGCATGGCTCATACCACCTACACCTGGAGGGAGACTGACAGTCGCCAAGCACTGCCACGAAGAGCACGGCGACCGTCTGACGCACCTCGTCTCACCTCTCCTCTCACCTCTCCCACCGCCCGCCACCGGCGTCGTATTCTGAGGCTGAGCTGAGAGACAGAGGATGCCTTCTGTGGCCCACAGAGCCAAGGGCTCCGTGCCAAGGGGTCACTCCGGGCTGTAAGTTTGCACTTGGAGCCTTGAGGAAACGAGATGGAGGAATTCCTCCTCTTTAGCAGGAAAAGATGCCTACGTGGCCCAGCCCATAATAGTCATGACAGTGACTGTCACTAACACACACACATGCTGACGACAGCCAGGACCTACTTAGGTATTCGCTCGTATAATCAGAACAACCCTGTGTCCTTGGCGAGCCACCAACAAGCCATTCTTGCCTAGATACAAGAACAGTGACAGCCAGAGTCACCTGGGTATTATAACTGCCTGCCTGCAGGTAGAGACGCTTGATAAGAATGGAATCATTACGGATCCCCCCAGGCAAGAGGAGAGGGCTCTCGTTTTCCATTAGGGGCCAGGAAACCAATTTGCCCTCAGTTATCCAAGTGATGGAGTTAAAGTCTATCCAAGTGGGAAGAGACAATGGCGATCACTGGGTCCAATTCTTCATTTCTCTGGTGAGGTGGAGGACCAGGGGATAAAGACATGCAAAGTGTCGACGTGCATCAGATGGTGAGTTTAGTGGCAGAGCCGGGACTGGGCCCCGGGCCTCCAGACTCTCGGCCCACAGCTCCCGCCGCTCCGCCGTGTTGCGGCTGCTCGCACGTGAGCTGGAGGGTGGCCCTGAGACCTCCCCTTGGGCGGCCCAGTGGGCTCCCCGGCCACAAGCCAGCGCAACTGAGCTCAGGGAGCCCCGTCCTCTGACACCAGCCCATGGCGCCCACGAGTGGCCTGGTCAATCAGTTTTCTGCTACCTCACCTCCAAACAAAGACAAGAGTCACTCCTGGAACGGTGCCTCCCAAAGGCAGACCGATGGCAGAGAGCAGGACAGTCTGAGGGCGGCCTGTGACATCAGGTCTCCTGCCGTCCATCCATCCACTCTGGACAAGGCCTCCATGGGCCCCTCCAGGAGCCAGGAGAGAGGTGTCCTCAGCCTCCCACTGATGTTTCTTCTTCTCCCAGACCGATTCCAGGTTCTCCTACTGCAGCGCCCCACGCACCCTGGCTTTTCCTCCCCCATTGTCTCGGCCTCAGGTGATTCTGGTCTCCTGCGTCCCACTCTGGTGTGGTTGTCCGGGAGGTGACAATACCTTGCCTGCCAAGGCCAAGGCCAGCCAGGTCCCCAACCCTCCCAGGTGCACGAGACTCAGAATAAATCATGGAAACGCAGATGCAGCCCGTCCTGGACGTGCGGTCAGGGAGACAAGACGGCGGGGACGGCGGCAGCTGACACTACCCACCCACCACCCCACCTGCTGCCACCCACCCCCGGGCCTCCTGGAGAGAAGGAAGTGGGGCTGGGAGGCAGAGCCAAGCTGTGCCTGGGGGCAGAGTCTGGTGGGTGAGGTCACCGCAGGCCAGCTTCTGGGAGCGGGTCGCTGGGTCTCCAGCACAGACACAGAGGGTGGTCCGGCCCCCGGGTCTCCCCTTTCTCCCCCGCAAGCTGGGAGTCATCCTCGCCTTCGCTCTTTCTCTTAACCCCACCCCCAATTCCTCCCGTTGGCTCTCTTTTCAAAATTATGCAGACTCTGTCCACTTCTCACCAACCTCACCACGGACAGCCTGGTCCGCCCACCAGCCGCTCTCACGGGGATTATCCCACCCTCTTCCCAACTGGAAATTCTGTTAGAATTGAAGTCCAGACGTGTCCCTTCCCCGCTCAGAACCCTGCAGGAATGGCTTCCTTTCCAACTCCACGTACGAGCACAGACCTTTCAGGGCCTCTAAGGCCCTGGCTGGACAGAGCCCACCCTCAGTACCCAGGTAACCCTGACCTCGCGTCCTGCTGACTCACTGCCCTCCAGCCGCACCGGCACCCTTGCTGTTCCTAGAACACACCAGCGAGGCTCCCACCTCAGGGCCTTTGCACTTGCTGTTCCTCCACCTAGAACGGCGCCCTCACTCCTTGATCCCCTCTGCTCTTTACTCAGACATTCCCTTCTAGGTCAGCCTTCCCCTGTCTCCCCTACTTTAATCTGGTCCCCACACTCCCCCACCCCCTGCTGTATTTCACGGCCCCCTTTCTGGATGTCCCTTGGTGGAGTTTGTACTCACCTAGCATAGAGTGTATTTTAGTTACTTATTCTATCGATTGCCTATCTCCTCCAGCAGAAGCTAAGCTTCATAAGAGCCTGAGTCCTTGGTTTTGTCCCTTGGCCCACAGCAGGCATTCAACGAACACTTGTTGAATGAAGAAGCAAACAGATCACAGACACAGCTTGGGACACAGACCTTCACAGGAGATGTCAGAGTTGTGAGGCTTCTTCGGTAAGAGGAGAAGCCTGGGAGAGAAAAGTGTGTGTGTGTGATGCAGCGACGCTTGACTGCCACCCTCACTTATAGGAAACAATGTGTAAGTGCCTGACGACTTGTACGCGAGTGTGTTAACGGCATATATTAACCAGAGCCAACGTTCATTCAATCACATCCTCACTCACTCATTCACCGGCCACTTTGTGAGTGACAAGTCCACGTCCGGTGCTTTGCTAGACATCGGGTGGGCACTTGGCTGAGGATATGGTCCCCGCGGCCAGGGCTTCTGCAGTTTGGTGACGAAGCCCCCCTGCCCAGCACACAGACCTGGGAGGGTCCGGGCATTAAAGCAAACGGTAATCTCAGCAACACCTAATTAAGAAAGTAAATTCAAGGCAAGAAAATCAGCCTCATGTGTTTTGTCACCGAGAGGAAAAGATATTTGGATGAGTGGCCACTAGTGGGAATGTCCCCTTCCAGAGCACTCTGGAAGGATGCTGGAGGGAGGGAGGGACGGAGGCGAGGAGGAGGGACTTCCCGGAAGTAGAACCTGCTCTCCTTCCCCTGGGGACAGGACAGAGGCAGAGTGGGTTACACACTAGAAAGACACCTCCGCTGTCCTGGGAGACCCTGCACGTGGCATCATCTGGCCTTGACGTCTGCCCGCAGGCAGGTCTATAGGAGAGACAGGCCACTCTTCAACCGTGGGTGACACATCCTGCCCCCTTGGAAGACGTCCCCTGTCCAGGGTGGGGTCACGGCAGAGGGTAATCAAACGTCATTTCTGATGCCATCTGCGGGTGGCACCTGGGACGCTGGCTGGGTGCCCTGGCACCTTGGATAGCTGCCTTTGTCACGACTTAACATGACATGTCTGCTTAGCTTAGCTGTTGATGTTTCCACACAGCGAAGCACACGGCCTCCGAGACTGCGCGTGGGTTTACTGGTAGCCCTCCGTGGCCACCCTTTTCCTAGACGGGCCTCCAGCACAGCCGCGCACTTGCCCTCATCGTTCGACCCCTGCCCTCTCCACACCTGGTCTCCTTAATCCACACCACCAGCTCTCACCTCCCCGCCCCAGCTTCACCCCAATATCCTGGGCCCCATCTTTAAATGCCGGTGGGTCTGGTCCCAGCTTTTTCCAGCCTGGTCATGGCCCGTGGGAGGCCACCGGAGGGGGTCTCATCTTCTGGAGAAGTTGAGGGTCCGGACCCTCTTTGTCCAGCCACTATCAGAAGTGGAGGTGAAGGTCTCCTGGCCTGGACCTCTGTGCCAGCCTCTTCCCTTCCTTCCTGCCAAGGATGAATCAGAAGAAAAGGAGATGAGTTAGTGGTGGGAGGTTGGGCTGCATGAGGGGTGGCTCCAAGAGACCTGGGATAGACGGCCAGCCTCTTTCCTTGGCTCCTTTGCATGGTGGTCCCCCGCCTGGCCCCATTCCTGGCCTCTCTGTCTTACCCAAACTGTACCTGCCACCCCACAGGCCCTCCAAGGGTCCCTGCAACCCATCAGCAACTGCTGAGCCCTGAACGGCTCCTGCAGAAGCTGCCTTTGTATACCGTGGTCATTAACACCCCACCTTTAGTGGCCTCTCAGTCCCCCAAAATTAAGTCCAAGCAATCCGCTCAACTTCCAGGCCCAGGAAGGTGACGCTTCATACAACTTACTAGCTGGGCTCCCTTCTCTCTGACACCTGCACTGTCCTGCTGGGTCCCAGGGCCCATCTTGACCCTCAGATCCATCAGGCGTATGCTTCCTCCGTGGAAGAGTCCTTGCTATAGCCTGGCTCTCCCCTCCGCCACCCACTGGAACCTCCTGCCTCCCCCTCCCACTTTCCTCCGTCCCCATCCCTCCCGGCCCAGCCGAGCCTCAGCGCCGCCGTGAGCCCCTCTGGTCGCACCAACACGGCTGAGCTCTCTCTTCCCTGATTTCCTGCTGCCCTTACAGCCAGTCCCACGTGATATCAGACGTCAGTGTTTTCTACTGGAAAGTATGTGAGATTTGGGGCCCAGTGTCCTGTGTTCAAGGTCTGCCTCTACCGTGCCCTGGGCTGAGAAAGCCAAGCCCCAACTCAGCCGCCGGGTGTGAAGGCGTGTCGCTGTAACTCCCACAAAGCCCTTCAAGAACAGCCAGGGTTGCCTTGGACATGCTCTTCCAGGTCTCCTCCCCACCTCCACAGAGCCAAACACCTATCCCTCTGCCACTCAGTCAAAAGAGGGGAAGTTTATCTAATTTGAAAGGACACATGTGCCCCCATGTTCATTGCTGCACTAAGAGCCAAGACATGGAAGCAACCTAAGTGTCCATCAACAGATAAATGGATAAAGAAGATGTGGTACATAGATACAATGGAATACTACTCAGCCATGAAAAAGAATGAAATAATGTCATTTGCAGCAACATGGATGGACCTAAAGTAAAAGTTTTGTCTTTTACAAAAGGCAAAAGTTTTGTAACAGGTCCACCTGCATCCATCAAACCCAGTGCCTTGTGGTGAGACTGCCTTGCTCCATGCGTGCCCTTTCCTTTGTTCCCTTGGCAACCCCGTCTCTTGTACTCACCACGTTAATCCCACTACAGGGCCTTTGGACATACTGTTCACTCTGCCTGGAATGACGCGTCTGGAACATTTACCTATCTAACCTTCTTCATATAATTCAAATATCATTAAGTCAAATCCTCCCATTTCAGGCTCTTATAGAACTGGTATGTGAATGTCTGTACTTTGTAACGCTTGTCACAGTTGCAGTTTTATACTGGAGTTTACTGGATGAACATCAGCACGAACACACACACCAAATCACCATTGTCGTCGTCGTCATCAGTTCTGTTAAAGGAGGAAATCATTTGTTCCATTTATCATTCTATCGCCATTGCCTAGCACACAATAGGAGCTCAATAAATACTTATCAATAATTTGTTAAAACACTACCTTTTACTACTGCAACAGCCAATATGTATTGCTTGGGTTTGAATAACATTTATTAATCTGCCTCACCTCTGCCCTAAAACTCTTAGGACTTGGAGACTGCATGCTTTTTTTTAAAATAAATTTATTTAGTTTTTTATATTTTAAATTTTGGCTGTGTTGGGTCTTCATTGCTGCGCGCGGGCTTTCTCTAGTTGCGGCGAGCGGGGGCTACTCTTCGTTGAGGTGCGCGGGCTTCTCATTGCTGTGGCTTCTCTTGTTGTGGAGCACAGGCTGTAGGCACGCGGGCTACAGTAGTTGTGGCATGTGGGCTCAGTAGCTGTGGCTCGTGGGCTCTAGAGCACAGGCTCAGTAGTTGTGGCACATGGGCTTAGTTGCTCCACGGCATGTGGGATCTTCCCAGACCAGGGCTTGAACCCGTGTCCCCTGCATTGGCAGGCGGATTCTTAACCACTGTGCCACCAGGGAAGTCCAGCACGCTTTTCTGTAAAGCCCTGCCACTCACTTCTCTATAAACCTGTGGTTCCCATCTTCACATATAATTTCTGGAAATGTGTATTTATGTAAATTCTGCAAAAGATTGTATGTTGTATGGGGTTTCTATGCTGGAGCACTAACGTATGATGAAATCCTTCCTTACGCTTTGCCTTGTAGATATAACATCCATATCTATTTCCAGCACTTCACACATGATCCTTCAATATGTTACCTTCCTTCATAATTCAACACACATTCAATTGGCTGAATCCCAGTGAACAACTGATTGAAGCTAAAGATTCAGCACTTTCGGCAAACCTAACGATTTTTATCTCCTCTCAGCTCTGCTAACATCTTTGCTTGGTGCTGTCAATTTCTCTGTGTTCCCCTCATTTTTATAAAACAAGGGCAAAAAAATGCAACAAAGTAGCTAAATTATTGCACATGCATAACTATACAGAAAAGATGGTGACATGGGCCGGCTGACAGGGCCACCATGAGAACGACCATTTGTCAGCTAATGCACAAAATAACAAATCCAACATAAGATAGGGCATCGGGGGATCTAAATTTGAACACCTAATTTTGAGCACCACTTGTTTATACTTCCTGTGCAATTAAGGACTACCTAGTAATCCGGTATTAATTTGACCCTTTGCTGAGTAAAGCAAGTTTGAATTCATCCATTTTTCCCTACTTATTCAGAATCGTATGATAAAACAAACATTCTTTAAAGTTCCTTCTAAAGAATAAGACTGCCAGGTTGTCTCCTTTAAATTAACTCCCCTTCAGACACAAGCTAAAATAGTCAGAGGGAGTCTTAAAGTTTTTACATCTGCAATATATTACAATTGAACAACGAAATTTGAGAATCCTCATGTGTATATTTTTAAAACACATTTTCCTTTGCCCCCAAAATCAGTCTTGGCAATTGCTGTTGGGGGAGTCACATCTTCAACTGGGCTGCACTTCCCAGAGTTTGCGCCATGCCCCATGTGCAGGGGAAGGCGAGGACCAGGATCTGGACAATCCTGCCTCTTGCTGGATCCAGTGTGAACCACTGACCATCTCAATCTCGTGTCTACACTGGCTGGTCTTGTCTTGCATCTACACTGGCTGGTCTAGACTCAACAGCTGTTTCCCAATCGTTCTGGCATTCCTGTGAGTGATGTGGAATTTGGCATCCCTTGAAACCTTGAGCTTGATCGAAGTTGCTGCTCCTCTGGGGTACGTCACCAAACCCTGTGCAACCCCTGAGAGACGGAGAGGCGGCATGCAGCAAGGTGAGGGCTACGTCACGCTCCAGACACCCACAGGGAGACTGTCAGTCTCTCCCAAGTATTAGGGTTCGCCATTATCTTTAACAGCGTGCGGCCAAGACATGGAAGCAACCTAAATGCCCGTCGACAGAGGAATGGATAAAGAAGATGTGGAACATATCTACAGTGGAATATTACTCAGCCATGAAAAAGAATGAAATAATGCCATTTGCAGCAACATGGATGGACCTGGAGATTGTCATATTGAGTAAAGTAAGTCAGACAGAGAAAGAAAACTATTGTGTATTGCTTATATGCAGAATCTAAAAAGAAATGATACAAATGAACTTATTTACAAAACAGAAACAGACTCACAGACTTAGAGAGCGAACTTATGGTTACCAGGGGTGGAAGGGTCGGAGGGAGGGATAGATAGGGAGTTTGGGATTGACACGTACACACTGCTATATTTAAAACGGATAACCAACAAGGACCTACTATATAGCACAAGGACCTCTGCTCAATATTATGTAACAACCTAAATGGGAAAATGTAAAACTGAATCACTTTGCTGTACACCTGAAACTAACACAACATTGTTATTCAACTATACTCCAATATAAAATAAAAAGTTAAAAAAAAGAGCATGTGGGGGCTTCCCTGGTGGCGCAGTGGTTGAGAATCCGCCTGCCAGTGCAGGGAACACGGGTTCGATTCCTGGTCCGGGAAGATCCCACATGCCGCGCAGCAACTAAGCTCCTGCTGCCACAACTACTGAGCCTGTGCTCTAGAGCCCGTGAGCCACAACTGAGACCACATGCTGCAACTACTGAAGCCCACGCGCCTAGAGCCCGTGCTCTGCAGCAAGAGAAGCCACCGCAATGAGAAGCCCGCGCACTGCAATGAAGAGTACCCCCGCTTGCCGCAATTAGAGAAAGCCCGCGCGCAGCAACACAGACCCAACACAGCCAAAATAAATAAACAAATAAATTTAAAAAAAAAAAAAAAAAAGAGCATGTGGACATTATAATTAGCAACAAAATGCAAACTACACAAGATACCACTTAATGCCCATCAAGTTAAGAGCCACTCTTCCCAACTAGAACATTCAGAGCTGGTTGGTGACATAAATACTCTCACACAGAGATGGCGATTTCTTCTGTTTGTCTTTTCATTTCTATCCATTGACCATCCACTATAATTTTTCAAGGTGGAAATAATCTTTCTGATTCTAAAACGTACACACTCTTTGCCTTTGGAGTCGCACAGAACCGGTTTTAGCCCAGTTACCTATGTGGTGGACTCATCTGATAAATGGAAATAATAATTGAAGCTATCTTACAGTGTGACGATTTACGGTAATATTTTTGTACAGCACAGTGTTTAGTAATTGGTAGCTGTGACTATTATTGTGATTAACATACCTCCGGTCTTTTTTCTATGCATATATACATGTGTATAAATGTCAATGTGCACTCTTTATGTTCCCACAAGGTGCTTTTGTGTGCCAAAAAGATTATTTAGAGGATCCATGGCTTTGATAAATAAATATTCAATTTATGAAGGTTATAAATCTTTCAACTGAGTTCTTCTGGAAGCTTTTGAGTTCAACGGACACATTTTACTACCTCATTCATAAGCAGAGTTTGCCTGTGTTGTTTTTCGAAAACCTGAACTCCTTTAGAGTCTTGGAAAGCGATAAGAGGAAAGCACCTTTAAAGATACATGTTACAGGGCTTCCCTGGTGGTGCAGTGGTTGAGAGTCTGCCTGCCAATGCAGGGGACACGGGTTCGAGCCCTGGTCTGGGAAGATCCCACATGCCGCGGAGCAACTAGGCCCGTGAGCCACAACTACTGAGCCTGCGTGTCTGGAGCCTGTGCCCCGCAACGGGAGGGGCCGCGATAGTGAGAGGCCCGCGCACCGCGATGAAGAGTGGCCCCCGCTTGCCGCAACTAGAGAAAGCCCTCGCACAGAAACGAAGACCCAACACAGCCATTAATTAATTAATTAATTAATTTTTTAAAAAAAGAATAGAAAACTGTGAGCTGGCATTATTTAAAAAAAAAAAAAGATACATGTTATGAACGGAATGTTTGCATCCCACCAAAATTCATATGCTGAAGCCCGAGCCCCCCACCCCAAGGGCAGCTATCTTTGGAGACGGGGCCTCTAAGGAAGTAACCAAGCTCAAATCAGGTGCGAGGGGTAGGGCCCGGCCCTGTGGGATTGGTGTCCATATATAAGAGACACTGGAGCTCGCTGTCTCTCCGTGTGTGCTGAGAAAGGGTGATGTGAGGACACAGCCAGAAGGTGAGAAGGCGGCGGTCCTCAAAAATAGGAAAAGAGCTCTCGCCAGAAACTGAATGTGCTGGCACCTTGATCTTGGACTTCCAGCCTCCAGAGCTATGAGAAAATAAATTTAATAATGTAATTACTTGTTTAAGCCACCCAATCTGTGACACTGCGTTATGGTAGCCTTAGCAGACTGATACAATATGAGAAGTAGAGATTCCTCCCTTACACCCAGAAAAAAAAAAAAAAGTCAGAGGTCAGAGTAGGAAAAGAGCAGGGATCCAACCCCACTAGATGGTAGCATCCCCAGAGATGGCCAGACTTCGGAGGAAACGGCTGTTGGTGCACTAAGGTGGCCAGACCCGAGACTGGGGCTCCCAAGATCCACAGTTAAATTTGAATTTCAAATGATTCTGCAATATTTGGGACATTCTTATACTAAAAAAAATTCACTGTTTATCTTAAATTCGAATTAACTGGGCATCCTGTATTTTATCTGGCAATCTACCCAGTACAGGTACAATTTTCTGAAGGGCATTTTAGTAACACAAAATGTCAGAATCTTTAAGGTATACATAATTGTTAGCACAAAAATTCCACTTCTGGGAATTTATTCGCAAGAAATCATCAGCAAATAGATAAACATGTACAGGTAAGGATATGTGTTGCTTACAATCATGAAAAACAATTAATAGAAGAGTGGTTAAATAGTAATGGTATTTTTGTTTAAATGTGTGCAGCCCTAAAATTGCGATTTCCAAAATCTACATTTTAAGATGAAAAGATTTCCAGAATATATTATTGCATTTTAAAAGGTAATAAAGTAAGTTTATGTTTGATTTCATTTTTTAAAGTATTTTATATGTATAAGACACATACAAATACACACTCACAAATCATCTGGAATAACTACACCAAGATGAAAGGAATTATCTCTCGGTTGTGGGATTATTGGTGACTTTTATTTTGCTCTATACACCTTTATTCATATACAGTTGAACTTTGAACAACTCAGGGATCTAGCGTGCTGACCCTCCGCACAGTCGAAAATCTGAGTCACACCTCCATATCCTCGGATTCATCCAGCCTTGGATTGTGTGCTGTAGTGTGCATTTCCTGAAAAAACTCTGTGTAAAAGTGGACCCATTCAGTTCAAATCCATGTCGTTCAAGAATCAACTGCATTATCTTAATAATCTAGGTTGGGGGTGGGGGGCGGAAGAACCAGTAACTTTAGAAAAAGAATTATGCAAAAGCATTCTTTGATAATCTTAAAATCTGAAGCGGCAAGCCCAGGTGTGGATTTAGGAATTCCTCACCTAAAGTCAGGGACATGTTCCTTGTCCTAGTTTGGTGTTGATTTACCTAAGCTATGATATTTTTCTTTTGCTAAAGGGCGGCAAAGAAGAACCTGGATGTAATAGATACTTGCTGTTTGTTTGTTTGTTTGTTTGGGGAGGGAGGCTGCTGCATTTTTGGTTACCCAACACCTATGCTGTCTCTTCTTTTCCTTTCAGAGAACCAGCTCTCCTCTGGAAAAGCAATCTCCACACTCCACACTCAGCCCGTAGGCTTTGGGTGAAAGTGACTCCAGCACTGGCTCTGAGGCTGTGCATGTGACCCAGATATGTCCAGTCAGAGCATACCATTCCCCTGGCCTAATAATCTGCCCAGATAAGAGGATGAGGTGGAATTCTGACCAATGAAAATCAGATCATGGATTTTGCCAGGTCAATAAAAGACTCTCTTTATTGGGCTAGAACCTGGGAGGATATGTCTGGAGCTAGTAGCCATCTTACCACCATCCACAGTCAACATGGACGGCAGAATTACATTAAAAGGGATGAAAACATTTTACCTCTTGGATCATACTGGACTTGAAGCCCAATTTTTTGAAAGAATTCTATTATTTTCAAGAAACATACTATGGATCTTAGACTTATCTTGAATTTTCCAGCACAGGCTCTGGTTAATTTAATTGATATAGGAATTAAATTAATTGAGTCTAATAGCACTAGCTAAAAACACTACTTGTAGGTATGGGTAGAATTTCATGGGTGGAAATACCCTCAACAAGAGGAGGGTTGCTAGGCATCCTGTATATTTAAGACATGTCCTATATTTAATGATTTTGTCTTGCTTCCTGTATTAGCCTTCTCAGGACAGCCTAAATGTCTCATACTCAGCTTTTTTCAATACATTACAGAAATTCAGCAGTTAGAGCTATTCATTAAATTATCTGGGCATCCTGTACTTCCATTTGCTAAATTTGGTAAATTTCATTTGCTAAATTTGGCAAAATTCATTTGCTAAATGACTACTAAAGAGTCATTCGACCCCTACAACCTTCCATGCTTTGGCCTGTTCTATGGTATCCTGCTAAAGGAAGCCCAATTTTAAATGAAGTTTTATGAGTTAATAGGTTCCCCTTTTTGATTAAATTGGTTTGAGCCAGCGTTTTAGTCTCTCGTAACCAAAAGAAAGCTAACTGGCCCCATTTAATTATAGAACAACCAACACCTAAGTTCTATAGCCTAATTAAAATAATAACTATACTTTATTCATCACTTCCTGTGTTCAAGATATTTTAAATACATTTTCTCATGAATAAGCCTACCCATCCTTTGAGATAGACATTATTTTCTCTATTTCGCAAATAAGGAATCTGAGGCTCCACGAGGTTAAATAATTACCCCAAATCACACAGCTAGATGGATAGAACCAGGATACCAAGACACCAACCCTACATTCCACCACTGCGCAACACTACCTTCTGGTCTAGACTTAGAGCTCTGAATTTTGGTCTCACATCACAGACAGAACTCTTTTGTTGGGCTTGGGTTCACTACTAGTTGAGCTAAAATAACCCCCAGAAAGTCTAACTTCCCACAGATTGCTCTGGTTGAAGCCAAGCATAGGAAAAGCTCACAAATAGAGCCTCATTTAAAGTGGGTGGAGGAAGTCTCCTCGGTGCTACCATTTTCCTCTAACTTCCCAGAAACTATCAAGATCTGAGAGCAAGTTTGGGGCTCACTTGAGTCGTGTCAAATGCCCATCAGCATCATGCAACCTCCACAGCATTAATCTAAGCTGACTCCATTGGTGAAATTGACTGGATAACTGCAAATTTTCCACTTTATAAGCACACTGTCTTACTCTGTCTAAGCTGGACGTGAGCTATCACCAGATTTCCAATAAATCATTTCTATTTCTTACATGAAAATATAATAAAATGGTTCATGTGCATTTACCCATGAGATGACATTCAATATGCAATTGATCTTGTTTGTTATTTCTCACAGTAACCCAACATCCCTCCCAAGAAACCGAGGTACAACACATAGGTGAGACTGCTCAAAGTCAGGCAGGCCAATGGCAGACAGATAAAGCTTCTCACTTTTCAGAGGCAACCGAGTCACCTGGATCACTGAATCACATTTCATTTAGGCTGCAAAGCGATCAGAGGTCAAGGGAAGCGCTCTTGCCGTCCCCAGGTTCTGCTCTCCACCGAGAGCACCCACGGCAATACCTGCAGCCTCTGGTGTGTGGATGTTGTGATGCGAGAGCTCCCCAGGACAGCAAAGGTGGGAGATGGACCCCTGGAGCAGCCTGGAGGGATGGAGACTGGCAGGCAAAGCTTTCCCTTCTGAATAACTCTACTTGTCAGACGGCTCCCCTTGATGATTTCCTGGCAGCCCTGACTATTTTATGGAGAACGTTCCAGGAACAAAAGAGACACTGTTCCTTCCCACCTGCTCCCAGCAACCTGAGGGAAGGCATCTCTTACTCCCTGAGGGTCAAGGGGAGCCAACGTGGCCAGAAGAGATGGGGTTTGTGAGACCCATGCCCCTGAGGTCAGCAGGACGGTGACACCTACCGCCACCCCACCTTCTCTCCACATCCTCCAAGAGCACGTGGGCCTCTTCCACTTTCAAGAAACTCTTAGAGGCAGGCAGTTTCTGCAGCCTGGTGCAGCAGTGTCCCAAACACGACGGCTCTTTTCAAATCCACCTCCAAACCGCAGAGCCCACACTCAGCCCATCCACCCAAAGCTCCCAGCAGATGCTCAGTACGTGACCCAAATCTCTTCTACTTGGTTTCCTACAGGAGCCTTCCCTCAGGAGCACATCAGGGGCAGTGCATTGAGAGAGGTCTGTCCCCACACAGGCAATGAAGGATTGCATCGTCCACAATAATAAAACTGGCCAAAAACAGGTGCCAGCCATGAATAACAGTGTCAGTGATGAAACATCCCTCCTGACTACGGCGGACCACTCCTACCACCTCTCGCCACGACGTGCTATGCCAGGGTCCCCACTCCTGTCCTCACTTCAGCCAGCATTTGGGATCATTCCAAAACAGCATCTGCGCAGGTCCTGTCTCTGATTGACAACTCTTGCTGCTCCCACGGGCGTCAGAATGAATCGAACTCCTAACAGCTTCGTGGCTCTTCACCACCTGAGTCCAACCTCTTTCTCCAGCCTCCCCTGCACCCTTTGCCCCACCCCATGTGTCCCAAGCTCCCAGTTCCTTGAACACATCCTCCTTTTCTTGGGTCCCCTTGCCTTTGCTCAAGCCGTTCCTTCTATTAAGAATTTTCTTTTCAATCCTGAAAACTCCTACTCATCCTGCAAGGCCCGGCTGATGGATTGACTTCTCTGGGAAACCTCTCCTGACTCCCTCCAGCCACCAGGAGAACTCCTCACTCTTCCTTACCGGGAGCACCTGCCTCCAAGGAAGGCTAAATTCCTGATTCCAATCTCCACGAAACCAGCTGGGAAAGTGGACTGAGAGAGTCTTGTTCTCTCCCCCTCCTGCAAGTCACTCTTAGGAAAGCTGTTCACAGATTTTGCTTCCAAGGTAGGAAGGAATAGGAAACCCCCCTTTGCCTGCAGTCCCAGCTGTGTGTTTCAACTCAGCCTTTTACCCCAGAGCCCTGAGTTGCAGGATCTGGGGGCTGCTTTGATGCGGATAAAGTTGTCCCTTGACTCCTGCATTGGTCTTTGCCTGTCACTCCCGCAGTCAAAGCTCAGGGGTGATGAGAGGGGCCAGCAGGCAGGATCTGGGCCCTCATGTACAGCCTGCCCCGCTACCTGCCCCACTTAGCACGCCGTCTACTTGTGTCTGCCATGTGCTGTGACCTCCTTCCTCAAGAGATTAGAGTTCTGCTCACCTTTGATTCTCCAGGGCCTGGCTCACGTAGCCTTATTATAAATGTCTGTTAAAAAAGAATAAGTGGGTACAAGACACCGAATAAGGTGCTTCCTCCACACCCTACTGATTCCCAGCCCCGCTGCCATCCCCTGCCCTGCATCTTTGCCCCCAGAATCTCAATTTTGTTCGAGTTTCTAAAAGCCAAATGCTCCAAAGAGGTTGGGTCCCTGTCCAGCCCTACAGGTGACTCTGGCTGAGCCTAAATCAATCATGGCACTCTTACCCACCTCTGCCAAGATTGCTTTGGGCATGTGTCCGAACCACAGCTAAGAGAGGCTGGTGGGAAGGTTTCCTCATTCTTAGGAAGGTTCTTCCCTTCTTGCCTTTGGACCTGGTGGTGTGAAGATGTGATGTCTGGAACTGCTGCAGGCTTCTGTGAACACGAGGTGAGGGGGAGCCACGTGAGCCTCAGAGAGCAGGACCCCCTGAGCCCTGCACCATGGCCGCGGGGGGCTGATTGCAGAAGTGGTTCAAACTTCCTGCCCTGCCCTTTACAATGTGATATTGAAGCTCCTCCCACCACAGGGCAGAGTCTATTTCCCCATTTCTTGAGCCTGGGCTGGCCTAGTGATTTGTTAACATCTTACGGAAAAACCCAAACGAACTTTTTGGGCAAGCCGATAACCAATAGTACGCAGCAGAAGTAATGCCCCAATTCCGAACCTTGATCTCAAGAAGCCTTGATGCTCCCACTCTTGCTCTTGGGCCCCTGCGTCCACCATGAGAAAAAGCCCAGACCACCCGCTAGAGGGATGGAAAAGACAGGCACAGAGAGCTCAGGCTCCCTGGCCAATAGCCAGCCAATCCCCCAAAGCAGAGCCACCTGGTGAAGCAGAGCTGACCACAGCGGCAGGAGGAGCGCGGGTCAGGCGGGACCAGAAGATCTGCCTGGCTGAGCCCAGCCTAACCTGCTGAACTGCTGAATTAGGAGCTAAAAATAGTGGCTAATGTTTCAACCCCTAAGTTTTGAAGGTAGTTACAGAGCAATAGCCCTCCCTCCTCAAAACTCCAAGTTCTATGAGACGATAAATGTTCTTTGTTTTTTTGCTTTTAAATGCCGCTGTTATATGCAGCCAATCGCTCCCTGATATAGTGTTGTGAGGAAAAGACGAGACAAGGCCCCTGCCCTCAATGAAATTATAGGCCAGTTGAACTTAAGACATACTTTTCAACGAGGCTCTTTGAGGTGAGGGGCTGATGGCCTGTGCTTTTGTAGAAGGGATTTGAACATGAAGATGTGCATAGCAATACAAGGTCACCTCCACTAAGGACACAGTGAGTGGACCCATCCCTGTGAAGGCTTCATGAAAGGAAGTAGGGTAAGTGCTAGGTGGTCCTTGAAGGAGGTTTAGGGTTTAGAGAGATGGGGATATGAAGGGAGGTAGAGAGAAGCAGGATCCTATCTGACCCTGGAAAGATGGATGTTCCATAGGGATCTGTTGTGGGAAGAGGTGAATGACCAGGAATTGAGCTCAGATGTGGTGCTTTAGGGCATGAAGGACACACAACAAAAGAAGAGCTTTCTCAGTGCAGGGCCAAGAAAGGTTCATTCTATGAGGTCACAAGGCAGACCTGGCACAAGCCATTGTCCCCTGTAGCCACCCTCAGAAGAGTTTCAGGGGTCATCCAGCCAATGCCCATGACCTCAGAAGTGACCGGGGCTGAAGAATGTCTATCTACCTCTTCATCCCTGTGCCCTTTACTTCCTCTTACCCGGGGGGCTTACTGCCAGCCTGGGGCGGGGTCACAGAGTTAGGTCTTTAACAAAGGTTGGATTGTAGGCTGAATGGATTTCACAAGCCTAGAGAGAAAGTAAGGGAAGTCCCTGCTTCTTTTGAGTTGCCAAGGTCTGTCTCATCTCCCTCTATGTCTGGGCTGCTTGGGCCTGAGAGGCATGACCACAGGCTACAGGGTGACACCCAGCTCTTTGCAGGGCCATCCCCCTCGGGGCCTGGAGAGGAGACAAAAAGAAGGCCACCCCTCCCCCGTTCTCTGCTCCCAACTGCAAGCATGAAGGCACTAAACAATCCCCAAACCAAACCAGCTTCAGAATTAGAACCCAGGGAAAGAGGGCAAGTATTATTTATTTTGCCCAAGGACACTTCTTTCTTTTATTGAGCAATGATTATGTGCTAAATATATCTTATCTCCATTAGAAAACCCTCACGGTAGTTCTATAAAATAAGTGCAATGATCCCCATGTTATAGCTGGGGAGCACCAGGTCCCAAGAGAGAAAGAAACATGCCCGAGACCTCAACGCTAGTGAGTAGGAGAGGCGGGATTTGAACCTACCAGGTCTGAGGCTGCATCCGTGCTCTCCCCACGAAGCCCTCACAAGGCGCCAGGCGACTATGACTCCTCAGAGCCGGAGCTACCGCACGCTTTCAGAGGAGATTCGTTGTAGAGGCATTGTGTCTTAGGTAAGAGAGAAAGTGAGTTAACACTTTAGACTTCAGACCCAGCTCTGTTACAAAGTAGCCACCAAAGCCATGTGGCCTTGGGCTGATCAAGTAATATCTCTGGACCTCAATAGACATTTCTCCAAAGAAGATATACAGAGGGCCAACAAACACATGAAAGGATGCTCAACATCACTAATCATTAGAGAAATGCAAATCAAAACTACAATGAGGTGTCACCTCACACCAGTCAGAATGGCCATCATCAAAAAATGTACAAACAATAAATGCTGGAGAGGGTGTGGAGAAAAGGGAACCCTCCTGCACTGTTGGTGGGACTGTAAATTGATACAGCCACTATGGAGAACAGTATGGAGGTTCCTTAAAAAACTAAAAATAGAATTACCATACGACCCAGCAATCCCACTACTGGGCATATACCCTGGAAAAAACATAATTCAAAAAGAGTCATGTACCACAATATTCATTGCAGCTCTATTTACAATAGCCAGGACATGGAAGCAACCTAAGTGTCCATCGGCAGAGGAATGGATAAAGAAGATGTGGCACATATATACAATGGAATATTACTCTGCCATAAAAAGAAACGAAATTGAGTTATTTGTAGTGCGGTAGATGGACCTAGAGTCTGTCATGCAGAGTGAAGTAAGTCAGAAAGAGAAAAACAAATACCGTATGCTAACACATATATATGGAATCTAAAAAAAAAACAAAAAATGGTTCTGAAGAACCTAGGGGCAGGACAGGAATAAAGACACAGATGTAGAGAATGGACTTGAGGACACGGGGAGGGGGAAGGGGAAGCTGGGATGAAGTGAGAGAGTGGCATGGACATATATACACTACCAAATGTAAAACAGATAGCTAGTGGGAAGCAGCCGCATAGCACAGGGAGATCAGCTCGGTGCTCTGTGACCACCTAGAGGGGTGGGATAGGGAGGGTGGGAGGGAGATGCAAGAGGGAGGAGATATGGGGATATATGTATATGTATAGCTGATTCACTTTGTTACACAGCAGAAACTAACGCAACATTGTAAAGCAATTATACTCCAATAAAGATGTTTAAAAAAAAAATGAGAAAGGGAAGCTGGATGATGGGTCAGACCCCTTCCAGCTCTCATGGCTGGGAGGTTTTCCATCTCTTCCACCGAGAGACTAGCCCAGACCAAACTAGGGCCTTCTGTCTCAACTCACGGCTTCCTGGAAAGAGGCTCAGGGGGGTAACAGTGAGGGGCCCTTGGACCCACTAATAACCATTCTCTCTGATGACACCCAACCAGAACGGTAAAGATTCACCAAGCCAGACATTCCAGGCTCTGGGAAACTACACCTTTGCTTCGTTTTGGGAAAGGAGAGCCTGTCATACACCTCCTCCCTCTTTCCAAATCCTCTCTCCTCTCTCCTGGCAGAAAAAGCTGCACAGAGTTGTTGTATAAGAGCAGCAGGGCAGAGCGGGGGCCCGGCCTTGAGAGCAGAGGACATGCCTTTCCTGAAAGTTGGTCCTTGGGGATCAAAAGTCGTGAGGACATTAATTGACCCTCCACACCAACCCTCCAAAGCAATTAACCTGCGGTGGGCAGGCCGGGGAGAGAGAAAGAAGGGCACTCCGAGGGCGTCTGCCAGGTGGTGGTGTCACGTGTCGCAAGGCTGCGGAGCAGGTGAAAGGAAGGAGGGGACCTGCACCTGCACCTCCTCCTCCAGGGCAGCACTGCAGCCTGCAGCGCCCAGAAGCCAAACCCCGCCTCCTGCCCACCCCGCCCCCCTCCCTGCATCCCAGGGACCGAGGAGGCAGGATTCTGACACAGAGAGCCTGCAGTCCCTGGGAGCCGGTCCAGGGTACAGCCTGCGCAGGGGTAAAAGGTTTGAACAAGGAGAGGAAGAGGAACGAGAAACAGAGGTCGTTGCTTTGAGTCGGGGGAGAGTTTGAGCCAATAGCTGGTGTGCTGGGCGGGGATGGCAGCAGGCGCTTGCAGGTACCTGCTTCTGTCTTCCTCTCCCTCGCCCACCTTGTTAAGCGCCAGTCCAACCCGGATGTCCAGAGAGGAGACCCACCACGGCAGGGGCTCACAGGAAGGACTCAGGTGGGCCTGAAGGCTGTTCTGGGGGCGGGATGGGAAGGGAGTGGGTGCAGGAGAGAAGCTCTAGTGGTGAAGGGGGAACTGGGATGGGAGGTGACAGCTAGGGAGAAGCGAAGGGGGGGCCCTGGGCAGCTGCTGTGCTGGAGGTGGATCTGCTCACTCCTGCCAAGCGCTAATGCAGAGGATCAGCCGTGAAGGGCTAGGTCTGGGGCTGGGGGTCACACCCCTGTGTCCCTCGGGGCCATTATCTGTCACGTGGGGTGGAGCTTGCGAACAAGATGTGTTGGCACATTTCATGAGGAGGCTTTCTGAGGAGGAAGAGGGGCTGCGGTAGAAGGGATTCAGATGAGAATGAAAAGAAAGAGCCTCCACGCTAGAGAGGCAGCTGGTGGAGGCTGAGATGATTCTCTCCTGGAAGATCCTCGGGGAGGGGAGGCTGCCCTTTCCCAAAGGGCCTGGCAGGACTGGCCTGGGCTGGGCAGGGAACCTCCACTGTGACTGAGGGAGAAGCTGTGCAACCTTGGCCAACTCAGTAAACCTCTGTGGGCCACGGAAAGTTATAAAAATGCCCGCTCTACTGACCTTAGTGGACTGTTGTGAAGTTCAGTTGTGAAAAATCTTTGTAAAATGTCAAGGGCACTTAAATGTGAAGGTGTAAATCATTATCGCCAGAACCTCTTAGACTAGCGGTCCCCCACTGTGGCTACACCCTACGATCTCTTGAGAAGCTTTGTAAAAAATGTTGCTCCTAGACCCCATCCTAGATCAATGATTCAAACTGGGCTGGAGCAGGAAGGGGTTAAGACAGCAGAGGGGGCAGGAAGTGATACTTTTTAAAAAGCTTCTCAGGTGATTCTGAAGCCCTGGCAAGGTGGAGACCCACCACCTAAGACCTCCCCAGGCTTCCTGAAGATCATCACGTAGTGCACACGTATTAGAGAGGCTGATCCTCGGCTTCTCCCAGATCTCCTGCATCAGAATTTCCAGGAAGACAGGCAATCTCTGTATTGAACACGCAATAAGGCCACCTGGACCCTCATTCTATGATAAGTCTGTCGATTCCCTCCTTCCCTGCAGAATGAATAATCACACCCGCGGGTATCACGCTGCTCTAGACAGTGTGGGCGGAGCTGCTCTGGGAGGGGACATGCCCTCCTCGAGGCACGTGTACAGACGTGTTTCTGGGACAGGGTCGTGCTAGACAGCACATCCCATCCCATGCCTGCTCCACTGGGATGACAGCCCAATTATAACGTGACAAATGTCCCAGCCATAAAGGCTGAGAACCTTAAGGAAAGGAGGACACCATGATGAGTTATCCGTAATAATAACACCCATTAGCAGGGTTTTATTGTTTTGTCGATAGATGTCCAGGCTTTTCTGCTCCACACTCTCTCTGATGGCTCTGTTCCATTCCTAAGGTCATACAAGCGCGTGCGCGCACACACACACACACACACATGCACACAAATGCAGGGGTGAAGAGGATTCAAGTAGCGGGGGACTCACACCCGGCAACCGTGCTACTTGGGGACGTGGCTGGTGTAGAATCACGTGATGCAGATGACCTTAGGACCAATGGCGCCCTGGGGATCGTTCCCCATCTCACGGGGGCAGTATTAGCATCACGGTTGAGAGCAAGGATGCTGGAGCCAGACTGCCTGGGGTGCAATCCTACCCCCCCACTTTCTAGCCGTGCGATCCTGGACCAGTGGCTCCCCTAGGCCGGGGATGCTTACAGCGCTGCCGGGTGAGCGACTGAGTCAGCACACGCGAAGCTCATAGAAATGCGGCTGCACACACTGCGCTGGGGACGTGTCTGCTGCTCTTAATTATCGTTGTTTCTGTTGTTGTTTTATGATAGGTGAGGAAGCTGAGGCCAAGAAAATAATTTGCTCCATTTATTCATACCGCTTGACCCTTGTAGGAACACAACCTAAGGAGACAGTCATAAATGTGAACACTTATCTATAGGGAAAATGTTCACTGTAGCATCATTTAGAACAAAAAGCTAGAAAACAACCTGAATGTCCCACAGTAAGGGATAGGTTACCTAAATGATGGTGCACCTATGTGATGGTTATATAATAATTGCATGAGAGGGACTTCCCTGGTGGCGCAGTGGTTGAGAATCCGCCTGCCAATGCAGGGGACACGGGTTCGAGCCCTGGTCCAGGAAGATCCCACATGCCGCGGAGCAACTAAGCCCATGCATCACAACTACTGAGCCTGCGCTCTAGAGCCCGTGGGTCACAACTACTGAGCCTGCGCTGTAGAGCCCGTGCTCAGCAACAAGAGAAACCACCGCAATGAGAAGCCCGCACACCGCAACAAAGAGTAGCCCCCACTCGCCGCAACTAGAGAAAGCCCATGGGCAGCAACGAAGACCCAATGCAGCCAAAAATAAATAAATAAATTTATTTAAAAAATAATTGCATGAGAAAATTAGAGACATAACATGGAGGGTTTTTTTTAATGAAACACAAAATGGTCTCAACAGAGATACAGATGCAGAGACAGAGCTAGTCTGGAAGAAAAACCCAGTAAAATACCGACACTGAAAGTCTCTGGTTGTGGGATTAGGGATACTTTCATTTTCTTCCTTATATTTTTCTGAATTGTACTAATTTTCCATAATGAGCAGATACTATTTTTAAAGTCAGTAAATAAAATGTTTGTTTCAAGCCATTTGCTCAAGGTCAGACAGTATACTCGGAGCCCACATGGGCTTTCTCTGTCTGCGGCCAGGGTTCTGCTGCTTCGTCAGGCTGCACCAGCAGTAGGAAAGGAAACTAAATGGATGAAGATGATGAACAAACACCAAAAGGCACCAGGACCTGATGCGCCCGTGCAGGACTGGGACCCAGCTCGTGGGAACCCTGGCCCCGATGTGCAGCCCCAGCTCCCGGGGCAGAGCTGGACAGGCCTTACTATTTAGAACCACTGCACAGCTCAGTGGGACCATCCCAGCATACAATCCAACGCCTGCCCTTGGGGTTTCCCAGAAATGGAAAGAGCCAGCTTCTACTTTGAAGATACCAGAGAATTGTACCAACTTTTCTTTGCTTTGTCTTTTCTACAGGCTCCCTCTTCAACTGGGGAGCCAGAGACCCAGAGGATATAGGTCGGCAGCCCTGCTGGTCTGCATCCCCTGCTTTTCCATAATATAGAAGCATATCTCTGTGCCCAATGTTTTTCCAGTCATAAAGCCAAGGTGCTGACACAGCCAATACCGAGGAATGTTTATTTGATACTTTGAAATTTAAAAGCTCTGGAAATCACTGAATAACTAAGATAGACTTCATCTAAGAAAAATAGGAAAGAAGGGAGGGAAGGAGGGAAGAGGGAGAGAGAAAAAGTAAGAGAAAAGCAGAGGGAAGAGATTTATCATACTTGGTATCACATAAAAAATTAAGACATTGCTTTCAAAACTTTGCTATAATCTGCTCAGTATATTTTTAAGTGTTAAGTTCTGATCTTGTAAAATAAGAGACTGGAGTAGATAAACTCTGAAGTTAAATAATTCTATATAAAGTTGAAATTTTAAGTTAACTCCAGCTCTCTTTTTAAAAGATCACTCTGGTGGTAAAAGCCAAGCAATAAAGTTTGCCAAGTTATGGAGGGAAGCAGCTGTACATTTAATGAACAGGCTTGAGCAACCATAGAATTTTCAAGCAAAAGCTCAAAAATTGTCTAATGCAACAACCTCACTATACAGACGAAGAGACCAGGACACAGGATAATACCAATAGCTAATACCAGCCCAGTGCCAGGTGGGCAGCTTGCTCAGGGTCACAGCAAGTTAGCGACAGACCCAGAATTAAATGATTCCCGCCTTCCCCACAATCCACTTGTTCTGACTCTTGGTGCATTTAAAGATGAAAGAAACAATCAGTCATCAGAAACTCCTCCTCACAGCCCAAGCTGTCCAGAGAAGGAGCAGATACAAAGGCGACAGCAGGTCAAGAGCAACCATAGCCTCTTTCCTTTTGCCTCTGAGCACGGAAGGGAAAGCATGGAAGAATCTCATCCTGGACCGGCTGGTAGAGGAGCAGACAAGGGCATCAGACCTCTCCTGGGATGAGCAGAGAAGAGTCAGAGGTAAGGATTCCTCGGGAACAAAGAACGCCTAGCAGAAAGAGCTTCCCAGAGGACTTAACACCCCAGCACCGGGGGAACCCAGTGCAACTGGGAGGGACCAACGCCTGCAGTGCCTCAGGAGACAGCAAGAGTGTGTCGAACTTGAAAACGGTATTTAGGAAAATGGAAGAGAAGACTCTAACCCTGGTTACTTAGAGCTCACTGCTAGTGTTTCTTTATGTCTTGCTTTGATGGCAAATAAGATTTCATAAATAGGATAAGTAGTAAAGGCTATACTTGGAAGTTTCCATTAAAAGGCCTGGTTTAGTTGGAAGAGTGCTTGTGAATAGAAATGCATGTCCTAGAAGAGCTGGGACCTGAACTCATGACTTCCTACCACAGGCAAAGGCCTTTTCCTCTTCCTGAAAAAACTCAGGATCTTTCCAGAGTGCCTGCTGCATGTTGGAAGCATTATGCAGAGAAGGAGACATTTTCTGAATCTTCGTTATGCCAGGCACTAAACCCTGAGTATAAATCTTGTCTCCTTCACTTCCTAGCTGTGGGATTGTAGGCAAGTTACTTCACCTCTCTGAGCCTCGGTTTCCTCATCTGTAAAATGGGGATAATGATGGCCACCTCATAGGGTCAGTTGTGCACAGAGACATCATTTGGAAAAAAAAAAGAAATGTATGTCCTAATCTTTGGTTTGGTTAACAACATGCATGGAAATCGGGCTGCTAGCACCATAAGACAGCACTGTTAAGTCAGTCTGCCATCTGGCGAAGTGTATCTGAAGTATGGACACTTGCAGGCAAAGTAGAACAGCAACTCCAAATCTAACAAACAAGAACCACTCTTACAGTTATTTTTCTCAAAGACTTCTACTTAAGAAGAAGGTCAGCAGGGGAGAGAATGTCTTCTTCCACATTATTCAGAGCCTTATCGGATCACTGATTCTATAAGCCTCTTCACAAACTCAAGAGGAGTGTGGAAAACTTTAAGAGGGTTGATAAGAAGCTACCCAACAGTCCATTTGAGAAAACCTTTAAGGGCTGAGGTTTCATAGACTCCAATACATCACCAGGAGTTTTAGATCTCTGAGTTTCTCAAAATATATTCCTTGGATTACAGTTTTTGTGGGACATGAATAGAAGTCCCCCCGCCGCCACAAAAGAGGTGGAGCTTCCGTAGTAAAAAAAACCAATTTAAACAGTACTGGTTTAAGAAGTGAAATAGGTTTATTTGCTGCAGGACTTCTCAGAGCCTTTAATCTGCACATATGCCTTGTGTATCTCCAAGAGGCAGCATTTCTGAAACAGACGTAGTGCCCAGGGAGTCTTTTCCCACGGGAATGTCATTAAGGACTAGTGCTCTCCAGATCACAGCTCGAGGAAGTGGCAAAAGATGCTATTCTAGGTAATATGGGCAGTATTCATTTCAGTAGAAGACAAAATGGGAGGAAGGAAGTTTAAAGTACCACAGGAGATGTGTAACTGAGATAGGAGAAAAACATCCCGACAACAAAGGTTGCGAAGCTCAAACACATGTCCTTGAGGGGGTCTAGGTTATGGATCCTCTTTGGGGGTGTTTCAGAAGAGGCCTGGGATAATTAAGAACTCACTCGAATTCAGGGCAGAGTAGTGGATTCCCTAACTTTTGGAAGTCTCTTCCTGCTCAATTATTCCACGTCATTTTGTCTTACTCTCTACTTATTCATCATGAAATGAGTTCAGCTGACTTCCCTGTAAATTAAACACATTCCTGAAATGCTGTGTGTAAAAAAAATACATTCTCTGTAAACTGAGTCATATTTTCCACCTGCTTGTGTTGTAATTCCAAAGAAGAACGTCGCTCGACCCCAAACACTTCACTAAAGGCATATTTATGAGCTGCTGGGCACTCAAGGAAGCATCCACCTGGGCCCAGAAGCCAGGCAAGTAACGAGCTGAGATACACGATCTTTCCACACTCACTCACACGTTCAGTTAATTCCTAAGTGAGTTGGAAGTTCCCACTGCTCCCAGGGATTCTGAACGGATAAGTCGCTTCATTGCTTATGTTCTTTTTAAAGGAATTTATCAGAATCCTTGGATATTCTCTTTCGCTGGCTTTTTTGGCATGGAAGCAGTTTTCAAGTCTAACGTGGCATTAAGCCCCTTTACGTGAGTCACCTCTGTGACAGCCAAGTATCTGATGATTGAATAGCTGAATCGTGGTCAGGGTTAGGTCAGGAAGTCTAAATCTGCAAAGTGAGAGAAACTATTATATATCTCCCAAAGGACTGATTTACGAAAGCTTTGAGTGGTTTCCACTGGTTCTAAAGTTTGGACAATTTTCAGAGGCTTGTTGCTGCCTCAGCACCCCACTGAACAAGGGAAAGAAGAAAGAGACCATGGAAATAATAACGCTCTCTGATTGGATGCTTGCTACATGCCAAGCTGTGTGATGCACCTTGGTTAGCACTATCTCATGAAATTCTACCAGCCACCATGAGGGATGCTACCACATTCACGGTCCGATTTTACAGAGAAGGAAACCAAAGCTCAGAGAGGTTCCCAAAGTCCCCAAGGCCACAGAGCTGCACAACCGGAGGGTGGTGGCAGCAGTGGGTGCGGACTCCCAGGTTGGCTGGCATCCCCGCTTCCTACTTGGTTAGAGAAAACAAGAGAAACTAGGGGCTCAGAACTGTGTCAGCGCTCCCATCCCGCCTCTCCTGACACGGCGATAGGCACGCAAAACGCAGTGCTGCGCGCTGGCAGACTCAGTACCTCGAGAGCCAAAATGCAGTGAGAAAGAGAGGAAAACGGTAAAGAGTCTCTTAGAGTTCTCACTTTTGAACATACATTTTGAAAAATATACCCTACTTCTGCTAACGCACAGAAGGGCTCTTCCTTTCTCAGATCTGGTCAGCGATCCCCACCCTTTCTAATACCAGAGCATTCCTTTTCCCACCACTGCAGGAAGGAATTAGGATGGTAGGAAGTATGCCACAAACTAGTTGAGGTTCATTTTTCTGTAGACTAGGTATTCTCATGTAAATTTAGCTATACTGTGATTTTTTTTAATGTGAAAAGGCCCCCTTCTATTGAAAACACCTCTGATAGGAAGTGAGTCTATTATTTTTTTTTTTAATTTTATTTATTTTTATTTTTGGTCGCGTTGGGTCTTCGTTGCTGTGCACGGGCTTTCTCTAGTTGCGGCGAGCGGGGGCAACTCTTTGTTGCAATGCGCGGGCTTCTTATTTTGGTGGCTTCTCTTGTTGCAGAGCACAGGCTCTAGGCTCAAGGGCTTCAGTAGTTGGGGCATGTGGGCTCAGTAGTTGTGGCTCGGGGGCTCTAGAGCGCAGGCTCAGTAGGTGTGGCGCACAGGCTTAGTTGCTCCGTGGCATGTGGGATCTTCCCGGACCAGGACTTGAACCCATGTCCCCTGCATTGGCAGGGGGATTCTTAACCACTGCGCCACCAGGGAAGCCCCGAGTCTATTATTTTTATACGTGTGTGCATGCGCGCACACACACACTCATGGCAAAAACAGCAACTTTAGAAGTGAGTCTATTGGAAAAAGTGAGGCAGACAAGCATTAAGATGGAAGGCCATGATGGATTTCCTTTAGGCCTAACCTGATTTCATTTTTTCCACACTCCTGGAAACGGTAAATATTTTGGGGGAAGGGGAAAGAAAAGGGTTACAGCATCCTTTTTTTTTTTTTTTTTAATATATACTCTTGCAGCTGATTTTTTTTTCTTTTTTTAAATTTTATTTATTTATTTTTATTTATTTATGGCTGCGTTGGGTCTTCGTTTCTGTGCGAGGGCTTTCTCCAGTTGCGGCGAGTGGGGGCCACTCTTCATCGCGGTGCGCGGGCCTCTCACTGTCGCGGCCTCTCTTGTTGCGGAGCACAGGCTCCAGACGCGCAGGCTCAGTAATTGTGGCTCACGGGCCTAGTTGCTCCGCGGCATGTGGGATCTTCCCAGACCAGGGCTCGAACCCGTGTCCCCTGCATTGGCAGGCAGATTCTCAACCACTGCGCCGCCAAGGAAGCCCTACAGCATCCTTTTAAACTTGGGTTTTCAGCAGTGAAAGCTGTCCCCAGTGAGGGATGACCACCGTGAAATCTACCCCTCTCTTGGAATCCTGAGGATTTGGGGCTGACTGTAACTCAGAATGCTTTTGAGACTCTCCACTTGAATTCTAGCCCTGAAATACTGTAATGAAATTATACACATAAAGCAATGAAAAGAGGAGAGACTTTCTTATCTGTCTCCCAAAGCGATATAATGTTGGACATGATTCCAACTCTACAATTATTTAACTTTCGGCTAGTAAATCTCACAGACATGAGCGTTCCCCTGGGAGCTGAAACTCGCTGGGAAGAATCTCAGAAGAGGGGCAAGAAGGGATCTGGGGCTGACCGTGGGTGGGGTCGTGATGTCGCAGACAGCTGACAGATGCAGAGCCCGTGCTGCGGGGCCTATGATGACCCCGGAAAGCCACGTGGTCCCACTTTAGGAATGCCTGCTCTCAGTTCTCTCCAGTCCCAGCCAGCAGGCATGGGGGACGCCTCGTTATCTGACGTCAGGAAGTCATCTTCAAATCGGTAATATCTAAACACCGCAGTTTGCCTTTTTCTCATTTTTATCATTTTAGACGGAAATCCTTAATTGTTTCACACATCTCCCTGCTTACGTAATTGGACAGCGCACATAACTTTTTTTCTTCCAGATTGAATGGTTTTATTGCAGTAATTCTAACATCGGGTGCTGAGCGCCTACACAAGGGTGATGGCAGAGAGCCCCAGGGGACAGAGGCCGTGTTGTATTTATACGTTGCCTCAGTGTATTCTTGATCGCTCCGAGGCCCCCTGCCCTCCTGCAGCCACATGACTGTCTCTCGTCTGGAGCTGTGACTGTCTCCTCTCTCGCTGCCAGCCCTCGCCTCCATCCCCACTGTCTGTGTCTGACAACCACCCTCCTCCCGCCCCCACCTAACAGTCCGCTGTGACTCAGTGCAACGCGATCCCACAGGAGGGCTTCCGAGGGCGGCCACACACGCCAGAGTCCACCGGTCACCAGATGAAGGAGGCCGGCTGGCACCTGTCCCTGCACAGGGCACCCGTTCCGTCTCTGGTGTTCCAACCTGCGGTGGAAATGCACACGTAGGGAGATGTCTTCCTCCTACAAGGAATCCAAGGCTGTGGGCACAGTGCAAGCGACAGGGGCCCCAGCCTCCGTAGGCACCTGGCAAGAGCACCCGGCCCTTCCAAAGGGACTGAGGTTGAAAAACTGAAACACAGGACCAAGGAGACCAGACCTGTTGTTTTTCAGAAGATAACAAATATCCAGGTCTGCATGTGAAATCTTCCAACTTTCCCTGTATTTTGTTTCATTTTTTTATTCTTCCCACCTTTATGGAAATGTAATTGTCATGTCCAATATTTCTTAGTGTCTCATCATATTTGGCCCACACATTACCGATTTAGGACATCTGGTCAGGAGTAACCTGCAGAGTCTCAGGTTAGGCGCTTTGCGATAGCTGTCTGGAATGCTGCACAGACATTTAGCATGACCCGTCCTCTAAAGCAGAGAGCAGTCCTGCACAGGCCACAAGCTTTTTTCCCCAGCACACCAGACTTTTGTCTCTTCCCAGCGATGCCAAATTGCCTTAAAGCAGCCGGCGAGCATCCGTCTGATTTATGGCTCAGCTACCATGGCCTCTGGAAACTTGGTTCTTCCTGCCCCTAGTCCTGTGATTTATAAGTGATCTGTAACCCAACGGTAACTTCTCTTTCTCTCCCAGGGCAACAAAAGGCAGAGAAGAGCCTAGAAGAGGATTTCTGTTTCCCAGGGCATCAGAAGTCGGCACTGCTGGGTAAGAAGCCAACCTTCTGTATTCCTTCCTTCCTCTATAAAATACAGAAGTCTCAAATAACCTCCAGCTTTCCTGGTTTCTAATCTAAGACGGTTTCCTACAGCCCTGTCACTAAATTTAACAGAAAAAGTGAAGCCCTAAAAGGTTAAGGAACCTCTGCCTCAGTGAGATTAGATGCCAGAGACCGTACACAAACCTCTTTTTCCCTGTGCAAAAGTACCTTTGGTCCGCACTAGGGTAACACTTGAAGGTCCTTCCTTCAAAATCCAGGAGCTGGTTGTCTGATTAAGGATTTCTTAGCTTGGCCTGCTGCCTCTGCCCCCTGGAAAGTCAGGGGAGAGAGATGAAATTCAAACGCACTCATTCCATGTCCTCCTGGACAGCCCTGCTGAGGAGTTTGGTTGGGTGGGAAATGAATAAAGTTTTTTTTTTTAATGTTTAAATAATCCTTAGGTTTCCATTTTCCATAGAAAAATATACTTGCATTGGAGTCAGAAAACATTGAGTTCTGGGCTCAGCTCTGCCCCGATTGCCTGTGTGACCATAGGTCAGTCACTCCTCTTGTCCGCATCAGACCCCTCCTTCATGAAGGGGGGCGTTTATGACCCCTCCCAGCTCTCTCATCTGTCCATCTGTGACCCTGGATACTACCCTACCCAATATGCCGGTGCTCATGGGATGGGGTTGAGTGAGACTCTGCATCGTATTTGGTTGGAAACCAACAAAAAAAGATTACCGGTATATCCACCATATTCTTACAAGACATATTCAGATTACTTTCTCTGTATTAAGTGATATCTTAAGTGGTATTTATTTAAAGAGATTCTGCTGTGAATCTTTTAGGAAAAGAGCCTTCTAGTTAAAAAGCTTGCTATCCTGAGTCTATTTTTATGTCATATTTCATATCAATGTTGGTTTCAGAGAACAAAACTGCAGTCAACTGGGACCCCCTTTCTTTGAGGCGCAGGTGGCTGGTCACCCCAGGTTGCTGGTCAGTGTCACTGAGGCCCGCTCGGCTGCCTGGCAGAGGGGAGAACGGGGCTCTGCTGAGAGCGTCTGGCCTGCTAAACCCTTTCCCTTGCAGCCTCGTGACAACCAAGTGGGGCAAGTGGAATCTGCTTCCTTATTTTGCAGATGGCAAAGCAGAAGACTGGAGAGGTTTAAACGAGGTGCAGCTAACAGACAGTGATTCAGACCCAAGTTCTCTGACTCCAAAAGCAAGGCAGCTCTGAATTCAGGATGGGGAAGGCAGTGTCCCACGGGACACTGCGGTGGCTGTGGGAATGAGCTGAGGGTGCGTACGGCGTTCTGGCCCGAGTCAGGACCCCCAGTGCAGCACCGGCCCTTCAGCCACAGCGGAAGCAGAGGGAGACCCACGGGAGTCAGGGAAGCAGCGTCTTCCGACTCCGGGGTCTCCTGTACTCTCTGCCTGAAAGGAAGACAGGGCAGCTGGAAAACAGCCGAGCAATGTCAGCGGGTACCCCACCGGCAAAGGGGAAAGGGCGCAGTGGGACATGAAAGAGGGATGCTGAGGGCGAGGACCGGGGGAAGCGGGATTTTGAAAGCCGCTAGAGCAATGGATGAAAACTCAGCCGGGTCCAGCTTCTGGGTTCCGTCCCGAGGATTAACCGTGAGGCCCTGCATTTGTCCCAAGGAGGAGGATGGGAGGAAGTGTGTGAGGAAGGCTGTAGGAGAGTGACCCGCCGAGGATGCTAAAACGTGAGGGGAGGAGAGCAGTGATGGAGTGAGGCAAGGCCCTCTAGAAAGATGTAGATGCAGCTCCGTGCCTTCAGAGCCCCAGGAAGAAAAGAGCATAGGATGCTTGCTGGTTTTCCATCACAAAGACAAACTGGCATGTAAATAAAAGCCTATGGGGGACTTCCCTGGTGGTCCAGTGGTTAAGACTTCGCGTTTCCAGTGCAGGGGGCCCAGGTTCAATCCCTGGTCAGGGAACTAAGATCCCACATGTCGCACGGCACGGCCAGAAAAAAAAACAACAAACAAACGAACAAAAAACAGCCTATGTACACATTTAGGAACCACGAATTCATTCTCTCTTTTTGTTTAGTACCGATCAGACCCTTACTGCGTTCTGTTCATTACATCTCCCCTGAGGGCGATGGACCACAAGGAAGCCGGATGCCCTCGAACCTGCCCTCTGAGCCTCAACTGTCTGATCTGCCAAAGAGGAAAACAATGCCTAGCCTTCCCACTGCATTTAGTTGTTGAAGGATAACAGCACTGATCATGATTCCAACCTCTGGGTCGTGCTCAGAGATGGCTGCCCATCACACTGTGGACATAGGGTTACAGGGTGTCACATATCACCTAAACATTGTACCCATATTAACTCATCTAACCCTCAAAACAGCCCTGTGAGACTGGCTCCATCATGCCCCCATTTTACAGAGAAGGAAACTGAGGCACAGAAGGTTTCAGAACTTGGTCTACATCACCCAGCAGGTGAGTGGCAGAGGCGGGATCTCAACCCAGAAGATCTGGCTCCAGAGTCCAGGCTCCCAACCTCTGTTACATGACACGACGTCTGAAAGGACTGAACGTGTTCGAGATGCTTCTTTAAATGAATGGCGCCATTCTCCTTCCTGTCAGGACCACTCCCACGGGAGAGGATGGATTCCCCGGAGGAGGTGGCACCGCAGCCTCAGATCCACAACGTCACTGGCCGGTGTCAGCCTCCGGGAGGAGAAAGAAGGCATGGTCCCGGCCCCTCCTGGCCGCGGGACTGTCTTCCTGTGTTTTTTTTTCCAAAGCACAATGTCTCTGCTGCCAAGAGCGGGTTTGTCTGTCTCCTGGAAACCACGGTTGTCAAGTCCTGGGAGCGAGAGCAAGCGCGTCAAAAATAGCAGCGCCGCAGACAGCGCGGCTGCAGGCTCCTTGGAGATGTTGGTTTCACTCTCGCCAAAGAGCCGGGGTCTGTCTGCGTTCCCTGCACCTGTGACAGAGGCCGCTTAAGGCTCCAGGATGTTTCTAGGGCCGGGCAAAGAGTGTCCGCCAGGCGCGGGACAGACTAAAGGAAAAGCCCCTCCACAGTAGCAAGGATGAGGTCGGAGGTGTGCTCAAAAAGAAGAAAAAATTGTCATAGATAAACCATAATGGAAAAGAATATGAAAAAGAATATCTAGATATGTATAACTGACTCACTTTGCTGTGCAGCAGAAATTAACCCAACATGGTAGAGCAACTCTACTTCAATAAAATACATTTTTAAAAAATTGTCATAAACCCCATCAGGGCTAGGCCCCCAACAGGTTAGGTGACAGCCAAGGTGAGACCAGTCTTGACGGCACTTACTAGGGTGTCTGCCTCTTTTTTCTCTCTTGTTCTGGGAACGAGCAGTCACTTGTTTTGGATAACCTTTCCCAAGTGCTCACTGAGAGGTTTCCACTCCTTCTTTAGGGAACCAAGGGGATGGTGACCAAGATAACTAATGAGGACCTGCTGCATAGCACAGGGAACTCTACTCAGTACTCTGTGATGACCTATATGGGAAAAGAATCTAAAAAAGAGTGGATCTATGTATATGTATAACTGATTCACTTTCCTGTACACCTGAAACTAACACAACATTGTAAATAAACTAGACTCCAATAAAAATTTTTAAAAATATATGGGACCAAGGGGTGGTATCAATGCCTTTCTCTAGGAGTTCAGAGCAAGAGGAAGGGAAAGAAATGACCCTCTCCAACCCCACAAGGACCTCGAGCCCAGAACAGGAAAGTGGTTCATCGGGAGACATGGTAACACGAGAGCTAAGAGCCCACCTGTCCTCATGCCCAGTGGTCTGCATCCAGAGGTCCCCTTTCCCGAAAAGCCCTAGGCTCCAGTCTGACTCTGGTCCAAGAGAGCCGCGCACCCCGGGGCAGCCCGGAGTCAAGTGGGATGGAGAGAGGAAATCTTTTGGTTTAAAGAATGGATTTCTTTTCCTTCCCTAAGTGACCTTGACAAGCTAGAATTAGACCAAACTTTGCTTCCCGGGGCAATAACGCACAGTCAAAACCAATCAGAGCCGGCCCGGCGGTCCCAGCCAGATTGTCCCGGGAGGACGGTGTTCCCTGGAAATCTCTCCTGGCATTTCTGGAGAGATGCCGGGGGACAAAACACTGCCAAAAGCGAGGCCTCGGCCAGCGGAGAGAAGGCATGATAAACAGCAGGACCGGAACGTGTCATGTGAGGAAAAGCAGCCAGGGCGGGGGTCGGCGGGTCGTGGTGAAGGAAGGGATTAGCGAGCGGAAGGCAAGTAAGAGCAAGAGAGGAAAGACAGGGACGTCCCTGGTGGGCCAGTGGCTAAGGCTCCGCGCTCCCAGCGCAGGGGCCCCGGGTTCGATCCCTGGTCAGAGAACTAGATCCCACGGGCATGCCGCAACGAAGACCTGGCTCAGCCAAATACATAAATAAATATTTTTTAAAAAAAGAGAGAGAGAGAGCGAGAGAGAGGAATGACATCCCATGAGCACCCTTGGAGGAGGACGAGCTAAGGGGAGACTCTCACCCCTACTTCTTCTGTTTCCTGGAAGCACCACAGCCTGCGGGGCCCCATCAGCGGCTGGAGGGTGGGGACCAGGCCAGGAGAAAAACACCTTGACTCCTGTGTAATTTCTTAAGGAATTCTGAGTTGCCAGGTACAGAGATAAGGTGGAGTTTTCTGCGTTTGTCTGTGAGGTTTTGATTGTTTCTCTTTTGCCAGCAAAGTAGAAACCCCTTGGCGGGGGCGGGGGGGGGGGGGAGGCGAGTTCATTGCCTTCATCCTCTGTCATGAATGAGTCACATCCAACGTGCTTATCCTAGTTCAGGACATGCTAAGCAGGCTCTGCACGGACCAGGAATGGCTTGGCCTGTCTTCAGAGCAAAAAGAAAGGGGCATGTCAGTCCCACAAAGGTTTCATTGTCAAAATTCAAGACAAAAGAAAACAAACAGTTCTTGGCACTGGAAGGGAGGAGCTGGCAGCAACTGCATGAAAGCTCTGAAGTGTCCCCGTGTGGCAGAGAAAACAAACTGTCACTCCATCCTGAATATGCAGTCTGGTCCATCTTTAGAGAGGCTTAACCTCCAGATTTATAAAACCAAATCATCTCCCAGACAAGAGGTGAAACTCTGAGGTTATTAGTCTCATGTCACTTTTTTTTTTTTAACAATTCAGTGACTTTTTTGGGTTGCCTTATAGAGCTGTACAACTGTCACCACAATCCTCTTTTAGAAAATGTCCCTTACCCTCCAAAAGCCGCCTGATATCCTGATGCAGGTGGGAATCAGCCTACACGACCTCCAGCAAGGAGATGCACGAGCCTCCCTACGGACCGGTTGGTGAATCTTAACCCATCATGCCAAGGAGTGTCCCCCGCACCTTGCACCACTGACATGTATGTCCTTTGCTTTTCTTCCGCCTTCAGTGGACAAGAGAGACAGCTCTGAGACCCTTGGAGTGAATTAAGGGCAGTCAGAAGGTCGCCCTTGAATTAAGACTTTTTCTAGTCTAATTCCACTCTATGCCTTCCTCCTAAGCCCTCTCTTCTGTGTTTATTTCACTTTTTCCACTGTGCCATTGTCTTGAACGTTTCTGTAAGCTTGTTAAGGTTGGGGGACCCTTCTTAAGGCCATTTCAAAGTATTTCTCTGAAATGTATTGCTCTCAGGTTCCTTCTCTCTCTCTCTCTCTCCTTCTCTATTTTATCCTTGCAGATTCAAGAAATGTTGTCCGAGACATCTCCTAAACCCACAGCAATCTCACCTTGCTCCAGAAGCTCAGGACTCTGCCCACAGAGGTGAGTACCCTAGGAAAGGATGCTGTACCAAGATGACAGGAAAAAGGGGGGTCCTCCAGCTGGAGAACAACCTTCTGAGCAAACACCCTAGGTCACAGCCGTCTTACAGTCCAAAGGGCAATCTCAGCTGAAATGCCCCAAGGTGCTCCCAGCCCCTGAGAATGTAAGAGAGAGACAGAGAGAAAGATACACAGAGGAGGAAGAAGAGATTCAAACAGCAGATGGGGGAAAATCAGAGATGTGAGAACAAAACAAAAGGCAGAGAGAGTGACACTGAATAGAAGACGGAAAGGGTAAATACAGAGAAAAGGGGGTGATTAGAAGGGGATGGGGGGTGCTTCCCTGGTGGTCCAGTGGGTAAGACTCTATTCTTCCACCAGTGCGGGAGGCTTGGGTTCAATCCCTGGTTGGGGAACTAGATCCCACATGCATGCCGCAACAAAGACCCAGCACAGCCAAAATAAATACATTAATTATATATATATATATATATGAAGGGGATGAAGGAGGGAGGTAGCAGTGTGGGAACAGAAACAGAGAAGGAGAGTAAAGTAGATGCAGACAAAAACACAGAGAGCGAGGTGGCCGCTGAGGAAAGGAAACCAAAGCCATCATCCTCCCCCAAACACACTCTCTCCCGCCCTCTCTCTGCCCCTCCCCACCCCTGTTCTCATTTGGCCTGAAGGACTGAGCCAGAACGAAATTCCCCAACAGGAGAACCTACCTCGGGTGCAAAGACGGCCAGCTGTCCCCTTCTCTCCTGGGGCTGATCTGGCAGGAGGAAATCTCCCACGTCTCAGCCGAGCTTCACAGATCCAGGAAGACCTCTGGGAGCTCCTGTGGGCCCGAGTCAGGTGTAACGATGACCTGAACCCCTCTGCTGGCAGCTGCGAAATCGCCACCCCAGCTGTCACAGCAACACCGGGCACAGATTGTCTCGGCGCTCAGGGAGCAAAATCCCCATCAAGAGGCTCGGAGTCAGAGGGGTTCACTTGGCAGAATCCTTCACAGGAACTAGGTCAGGTCACAGCCTCTCAGTGTTTCTTCCACATCTTAAGATGAACCACCTGTGAAATTCCTCCCAAGCGCTAGACTGTTCCTTGGGAAGAAGGAGCGTCGTTTCTCTGTCTCTCTTGGGGCTGGGCGGAGCCTCTCTCCGAGGATGTGAGTGCTCCACACGTGCTATTACGGATTAAAATGAGTACGACCCTTGGCCGGGCCCAGCTTGACTGCCTCTGGAGAAGCTAGTCCCCTCCAGGGCCATTTCAAACAAAATAATATGGACATTGGTTTAACCAGCAGTTGCTTAGCATTCAAGTTTCTGAAGACTCAGGGGTGGGATGAGGCAGCTTCAATGACTGGGTGGGGAAACCAGGAAGAAAGGTCCAGATGGGAAGCTTTGGGGACCTGCTTCCCCTTCATTTTCCGAAGGTCACGCACCCCTGTCCTAGCCCTAGCAGCCCCTAAAGCCATATGCGAGAGGCGTCCCCCTTTCAGAAGCTGGGAATACGTAGTCTCCTGTTCTCCCTGGCTGCCCAAATCAGAAGATAGAGAGAACAGTCTGGAAGGTTGCTACGGCAACCAGAGTCCCTGGAGAGCCCAGCTCTCCATAAACCCTTTACTTTCGGGCATGCTCTGACTTGAAAAGGAAATGGAGATGAAGATGAGCACATACGTACGTACAGAGACACATGCCTACGTGTGCCAACTTTACCCTCGCCGGGAGCATTCCTTTTGCCTCTGGGTGGGCCTTCTCTTTCCCCCGAACTGCCAGGAGTTAATATTCCAGAAGAGATTTGGAAACCTGGCACTTTATGGCCTCAGAGCAAGTGTCTGAATCATGAGCATCTCCTACTGCATTTCAGGTTTGGAGAAGCCAAGCTCCCAATCAAGATGATGGTGTCTGGCCCTAAAAGGATCCCACTGGATCGCTCCAAAGAGTCTCCTCCTTGCCAAAGGGTAAGAAGAAAGACCAAGGCCCGGTTCAAGAGGCTAGGGAGGGATTTAAAGAGCTAATGGCCCAGAATGGCCTGTGCATGGGCTCTGGATCCAAGGCAGGAACTCTCAGGGGAGGCCTTGCCTATGGGAAATGGGGGAACGTGGTAATGAACTAGAAACCGTTACGGAAGTTCACACATTTGCATAGCGTCATCCCCAGCCTCCCAGATGAGTTCACGGGCCATTCCCCATGAGGTGGGGGTGGGGGGAAGACATGAATGTTCCCATTGAATGGGTGGGGAAACTGAGGCACAAAGAGGGACTGTGGCACCCAAGTTACCCTGTAAAGTGTGGCAACATCCGGACAGTGTCTCTCAAGAAAACCCTCAAGAGGCCGTCCCTCATAAGTTTGCTCTTTGAGAAAAGATTTTTTAAAAAATTCTTATCAAGGAGCCTTAAAGCCTAGTTTATAAAATTAAAAACTCGTTAACAGTCCTTTCGGTTTCTGAACCGTACCCAGGAGAGCTCAGAACAGTGCATCACAGTTGATCAAGGCAACAAATGAATGACAATGTGATGAGGGGACAGAAACAGGGGTTCACAATGGAAGAAGATGACTTGGTCCAGGTGGCACCTTACCAGTGAGAGTTGTTGGCTGCAGCTCCAGGGCCAGAGCAGGAGAATGTTTGTTTGACTCAGCAAAAACCTCTAACAGTGAGGCTGTCAGCAAAGGAATAATGCTTCTTCCTTACTCTAAACCACCTGTCTCATTGCCCACAAAATGGAAAAGAAAAAAAAAAGCCCACGCTAGCATCCAACGTGTGCTTTTACCCGTCTGTGGGTTTAGGCTGGAGTCTGCTTTAGAAAGCCTTCAACAGCAATCCTAAGTCAGACTCCCAGGAAGAAGGGTGGAGGGCTAGAGAGGGTCGGGGGAAGTGAGGGAGAGAAATTTGCAATCAGTAGAAGACTCCTCTGCCCCCCGAGGTGGCACTGTCTCCGTGGCACCTCTCTTCTGGTAAGCGGTCAAGCCAGGTGCTTGATTATATTCAGCCATTTCTCCCAGCTCTGTGGTTCCTCTTTGCCAGTTCCTCTGCACAGGAAGAGTATTTGGCTCTGAGAAGGCACCTTCCTGGAAGCTAGAGAGAGTCAGGGGATCAGAGTGGGGAGAACTAAGTGGAGACCAAAGACTGATGTCTACTGTGCCGGATCACACCTGGAAGAATCCATTGGCCCCTCTGGTCCAGAACTGACTCTCATATCCTCTAAATGGCCAAGTGTAATTGTAGTTTCTCGAATTGCATCCAAGATTAGAGATGAATAGCATATTTTCAGGCTGGGCAGCTGAAGGCTCTCCCAGGGGTCCTCTTCAGGATGACCAGCCAGTGTTACAGGGCGCTGGAGGAAAACAACAGAAGGAGTACTGTTTCTGTCCCCCCGTTTCTGCCGGTTACCATGTGGCCAGAAGCTAAGACAGGGGCATGCCCCAAAGCCACAGATGCTAAGGGGAAAAAGGACCCAAGTATGCCTGGTTTCCATCTTGTCAACGTCGCTCTTCCTAGAGATATTACAAGTCCCAGACATGAAAAATCAGAGTCTTGAGGGAAGGTCAGATGGAAATCTCATCCATGTGACAGAAAATGGGCACGAATGAGTGGCACCGTTAGAATTTCGAAAATGTCACTCAGATGGAGAAACACCTTGGATGCTGCAGGGGTCAAGTAACAAGATTGAGAGTCCAGGTGTGTGGTCCTGGCACCAGCCACTGGGTGTAGGGGAGGGAGTCAGAAAGTCACCTGGAGCTGTGGGGTGCGCGTGGTGGAGAATGAGAAGGAGCCCTAAGGGATGGTTTGCTCAGTGTCTTCCTTCCGTGCAGGCCCGGCCTGCATCCATCAAACTTCAGTGAGCATCCTTTTCTCGGCATATGCCCGATGTGGAGTGGGAAGGTAGCTGGGTCTCCGCTCCCGGGTGGCCTCCGAGAACTCAGGCTTGCCAAGTCCACAGTCAGCTGCCTTCAGGTCCGGGGCCGGCTGCCCACAGGTGACGTGGGTATACTGGCCGTGCTCCTCGTGGTCCGTCTCCCGGTGGTAGAAGTAGTTGAAGTTGGAGACGATGACGGGCACGGGCAGGGCGATGGTGAGGACCCCGGCGATGGCACACAGCGAGCCCACGATCTTGCCCCCCACCGTCATGGGGTACATGTCCCCGTAACCTACCGTGGTCATGGTAACCACCGCCCACCAGAAGGCATCCGGGATGCTGGGAAAGAGCGAATCATCATCGTCAGCCTCTGCGAAGTAGACGGCGCTGGAGAAGAGGATGACCCCGATGAAGAGGAAGAAGATGAGCAGACCCAGCTCCCGCATGGAAGCCTGCAGGGTCTTGCCCAGGATCTGCAGCCCCTTGGAGTGGCGGGACAGCTTGAAGATGCGGAACACCCGGACCAGGCGGATCACTCTCAGGATGGCCAGGGACATGGCCTGCTGCCCGTTCTGGCCGCCGCCTCCACTGGCTGACGGCTGCTCCTGTTGCTGCACCAGCTCGGTGCCCAGGGTGATGAAGTAGGGGAAGATGGCCACCAAGTCGATGATGTTCATGATGTTGCGGAAGAAGGCCGGCTTGCTGGGGCAGGCGGAGAAGCGCACCAGCAGCTCGAAGGTGAACCAGACGATGCACAGCGTCTCCACCAGAAAAAAGGGGTCGGTGAAAAAGGAGCCCCCAAGAGTACTTAGTGGGGATGAGCCCCCTGCCGCCATTCCCCCGGGGGTGATGCCAGGATGAAATGTATAGGAATCGTCTTCATCCTCCTCTTCCTCCTGACTGCCCCGGGACACTGGGGAGACACCACCACCATCGCTTCCGCCTCGACCATCTGCACGGAACTGCGGCAGCGTCTCCAGGCAAAAGATGACGATGGAGATGAGGATGACCAGGACCGAGACGATGGCGATGCCCCGGGCGGGCCCCGAGCTCTCCGGGTACTCGAAGAGCAGCCACACCTGGCGCTGGAAGGGCTGGGAGGGCAGTGGCTTCTCGTCCACGCCACCCTCGGGCAGGCAGCCCTCGTCCTCGCGGAAGGCAGCCAGGGCCTCGTCCCCGAGCTGGTAGAAGCGGATCTCCTCCAAGAAGATGTCCAGCGGCACGTTGACCGGCCTCCGCAGCCGGCCCCCCGACTGGTAGTAGTAGAGGATGGCGTCGAAGCTGGGCCGGTTGCGGTCGAAGAAGTACTCGTTCCTCAGCGGGTCGAAGAAGCGGACGCGGCGGCCGGGGTCCCCCAGGAGCGTGTCGGGGAAGAGCGACAGGGTGCGCAGCTGCGTCTCGAAGCGCAGCCCGGAGATGTTGATGACCAGCCGCTCGCTACTACAGCAGCCGCCGCCGCCGCCGGCCTCCGGGAAGTCTCCGGCATCCTGTTGCTCCCCCTCCGGCCCACGGACCTCCCCCGGCGCCGCCAACGTAAGGGACTTCTCCGATCGCATGTCCCCTCCGCGGTGCGCTCCCCGCCACCAGGACGGCGCCCACGACACGACCTCCCGGGCGCGGCGCCGCCTCCCAGCTCTCGGCGGCGCCTTCTTGTCGGGGTGGGGCTCGCGGTACGACCGCCGTCGGGTCCCTAAGCCCCGAAGCCCTGGTCTTCGCCGGGCTAGGTCTGGGGAGATGACCTGGGCGCGGAGGGTTCGGCTCCGCGCCCCTAGTTATCCGCGCCCGATGCTAGATAGAGCTTGTGGTACCTGGAACCGCAGCCTGGCGCGTGTGCAGCTGGACGCCAGGAAAGAAGCGCGGCTTCGCGCCCCCGCCCCTCCCCAGACTGGGCTCCGGGACGCGGGGGTCCGCCCTCCAGACCGGTCAGCACGTCCCAGCTCCCGCGGCGCTCCTCCAGCAGCTCCAGACCCCCGGCCGCCGCTGGGACCCGAGCGTCAGATGCGCCTCCCTCCGGCTCGGCCAAGACGCCTGGCGGGGCTCGGCCTCCGCCCTACGGCCACCGCGGGCTCCGCTGGCCAAGGTCGCCGTTCCCGCCGCCGCGGCCGCCACCGCCTCCCTCCGAGCCGCGCCGCTGGCCTGCGAGAGGGCCCTGGGGCCGCCCCGGCGCCGGGGCGCGCGGACCCACCTCCCCAGCCCTTGTGCCTTCGCTGCAGCCGCCGCAGCTGCAGCGGCTCGGCTCTCCGCTCTGCCCTTCCTTCCCAACACACTCTCTCCAAGTGACGTGGCAGGCCCCGCCTGCTGCCCCCTCCCACCCCACTCGCGCATCACACCCCTGGCCCGGCCAGGGGCCGCGCGAGCCAGGGCGCGGCGAGCGGACGCACCCTCACCTCTCCACTAATCTTTCCCGCGCTCTCCTGGCACGCCTCTCCCTCCCGCACGTCCACATCCACGGCCCTCTAAACAGGCGCAGGTACCCTAATGCCACACCCCCCCGCCCCGGCAAGTCGCTCTTCTCTTTTCGGTTTAGGGAGCTGACCTGCGCAGTGCATCTCATCAATAAGAAAACACCCCTCACCGCCCCCCTCCCCGCCCCATGGCACAGAGCTCTGGGCCTCCACTCACCCAGAAATTTAATGAAAAAAATCAAATTATATTTTGTCCTTCTGTATTTACGAAGACCTATTTGCCAGCTTCTCCAATCTCTACTTAAAAAAAAAAATTGAGGAAGCATGTTTTGATGTCTTGAGAGCTTCCAATTTAAGTCGTACTCCAATGTCAGTCCCCAGAGAATCCCATACCTCCCTTTGCAAACCCGGGAGGGCGAGGCCGCCATTCTCCCAGGATTGCAAAGTGATTGCAGGGAAAAGGGTAGGAAGTCGCTGGTTGCCTTTTCCAACAGAAGTTTTCCAAGGGAGTCCTGGGAGTTTGGGCAGCAGCCCCAGTGAAGAAAGAACCAGAAGATGGTGGCATCTCAGAGGTAGCATAGCTCAGGGAAGTACATCCTGGAATTCATAAGCTCCCAGCCTCCCTGGGAACGAATCCGGAGTGAATGAGAACAGGGGGAAGGGGGGAGTGGAAAGGTCATGTTGATTAAACTAACAGCTGCACTTCCTGAGCACTTAATACGTACCGGCCACCTTCTAGGTGCTTCACCTGCACCGCTTCACTCACTCTTCACAATCCTATGAGAAGGGCGGCCTCTGCTCCTCAGTAATGTTACAGCGAAGACCCACCTGGCAGTATTTGGGTAGGGACCCAAGTTTGCTGTAGAGACTCTTCCCCTAACTCTCCAGGAGGGAGGAGGTAAGAATGGTTTTCCATCCATTTCTACCAGAGACCCTATCGTCTTCCATCACTGGATCAGACAGGTTGGGGTCTGCTGGGGGTGCTTTGGTCTGATCTTTGCACACTGCCACTGCCAGGTAGGGTTGACGTTTGCTTCTCTGTGCTTCATTTTCCCCCGTTTGGGGTGGCTGTGGACAAAATAGGTTGTTGACAACCAGAAGGTGTTTGTGTGTAGCTTCTTGTGTTCTTAGATCATTGGTAAGAGTTCATGGATGATACTGATGGAAATGATACGTAAAGGTACTCTCCAACCACAAGATTCATGTGAGAGTTCTTTGTATTGCATGGAGTGTTTTAAACCCACAGTGATTCACTCCCAGCGAGGTGTTGGGGGCGGGGCGATGGGGAGTAGGGAACTAAGTGTCCTGGATGTTTAGGGCAGAGGTCAAGTGGTGAGTGGGTAGGAGACAGGCTGCCACATCACTGCTTCATTCTCCAGTCCGGTCCCTCACCAGGCCTGCAGGGCAGTCGTTCTTCCGCTGCTTTTCTTTGCTTATCCTGTTCATTTCCACTCCCTCCTCTCAGCTTGCATGTTTCAGTGAATGGCGAGAGAGCAAGGGTACCCAGTCACTCAGTCAATATTCTTCCTATTCACAGGCTCTGTAATTAATCAATTTAAACTTTGCACTATGAAGTTGCTCCATTAAAAAAAAAGAAAGAAATATTTTAAGGAAAGAAAGGGAATCTAAAAAACCTATAGGTTTTTTTAAGAACCCATTTCTTAAAAAAGAAATATTTTAAGGAAAGAAAGGGAACCTACATATAACCTGTGTTATATGATATAAGTGTATCATATATTATATGATACACTTATATCATATAACATAAGTATTATATAACATAGAAGATACTCTTTTTTACCCATGTCCAGTTATCTGTAATTCTTTTCTGGGTGGTAAATTGACTCACTCATGATCCCTTTTGTCGTCTTTGGTGGTCAGTTTTTACAGTGAAATGTTCATTTGCATGTTTCTTTTCATCATTGCCGTTTTTATCCACAAGGTTATCAACTAGGTCAGTAACTCTTCCAAACAAACCTTGGAGAAACGTGGGAAGGAACCTGCATTCTGCCAGGAGGGGGCACAGTCTAACGTGGTGGCGGGAACAGCCCTTTGAATACCACTTGGGTTAAGGCTGCCAAGCTACAGGCAGAGCTGACGCTGCATGGTTACTTTGACCTGCACCCCACAAGGCTCTGCCCCAAGAGCGGTTTCACTGTGCACGAGGAGTTTCCCCTGGAGGGAAAACCCATTAGCAAGTTCATGAATCAGAGTTCTGTTTTTAGTTCTTTTGTGAAAGAGACTCGTTTCTTAGCTTTAGAAAAGCCCTTTTTTCTAGATCTTTCCTCTCAAGCAAATATTAAGGATGAGTAAAATCACACCTTCGGAAGTGCCAGTTCCTATGTGAAGGAAGACAGGAGGAATAACCCCATCCATAGACTGCAACGCCACCTCCAGTGACCGGTGAACATTTCCCCAGAGTTCACTGAGCCCCAATTTCATGAAACCATAGGCTTTTCTAATTGTATCTAAATCCAGACATTTTCACTAATGGTAGGAACCATTCATTTATTTAACAAGCTTTCATTGAGAAGCTAGTGGGTGCCCACCATGTGCCAGGTGCTGGGGATTTGGAAGTGATCTGGACAACCCATCTGGTCTTATGAGCTTACATTTTCGTGCAATAAATACATGACATTCTAGACAGAAAATGTTAACAGTAAACAATAAAGAAGATATTTACATATTGTAGTAAATGCTCTGATGAAAATAAATGGGATGCTGACTCAGAAATGAACCTGGGGATTCTGCTTTGAAGAGGGTGGTTGGGAAATTTCCCTCTGAAGAGGTAATATTTCAACTGAGAAGTCAAAGATGAGAACGAGCCAGACTTGCTAAAAGCAGGGAAGAGCATTCTGGGCAGACAAGTTCAGAAGCTCTGAGCTAGACAGGTCGTGGGTGTTCAGGATGATAAGAAAAGCCATGTGCTGGGAGGAGAATGGGCAGCAGGGAGAGATGTACAAGATGAGGCTGAAGAAGGAGCGAGGGGTAGGTCTTCCAGGGGGCGGTGTTCAGGTGTTATCTTAGGATGTTGGATGTGAAGCCAGTGATGGTTCTCAAGAGGAGAAGAGACATGACATGATTTACATAGAGGCTGTGGGGGAATGAACTACAAAGCCACAAAAGAAAAAAATCGGGAGACCAGGAAATTGCAGTGATTTGGGGAAAAGATGGTGACGACTTGGACTAGAGAAAAGGTAGGTTGTATAGAGATACAGAGGGAGGAGGTGGGGTTGGGGAGATGTTTAGGAGATAGAATTAGCAGGAACTGGTGATGGATAGGACATGAGAAGTAAACAATGGATGCCAGGTTTGGGATTTGAGCAACCAGGTGGGTTGGTGGTGCCATTTATTGAGAAAGGGAAGATGAGAGACTGAACAGCTTGGGATCAATCAAGACCCATATCGTTTTTAGACATATTCATTTGGAGAGGCAAATTACACATGTGAATGAAGACATCAAGGAGGCGATTGTTTATCCAGGTCTAGAATATGGTAGAGAAATGTATGATTTATGAATTTAAAATATTTAGAAGTATTTAAATCCCTGGCATTAAAGTCTCCTAGAGAAACAGAATATGGACCCAGTCCTTCACCGCAGTCTACAATTTACCATTCAAGTTCAGGAGGAAGAGGAGCCAGCAAAGAAGACCAAGGGGTTTTCAGTGGAAAGGAAAGGAAACCAAGAGAAAGGATTATCCTGGAAACCAACAACTGAGACCAGACCCCAGGGGTCCCATCCTCCCTGACCCATGCAGACCTTCCAGCTGAAAACATATCTACATCAAATTAGGAGCACATGGTGGGAATAAAATGGTGCCAGGAGGGAGGAACCACCTAAAAACAGATGTATGTACCAAGATGAGCAGATAAAATGTGTAAGATAATTTGATAACCATTTACATTTTTATCTTTGCCTTAAAATGTATTTATCCCAGGTATATAAATGATCATTCTACTCTATTTTACAGGTTTCTTTTACTACATTTTCTACTTTGCTCTGTGTGTGCGTGTGTGTGCTTATCATTACCCCAGGAATAAGATCCTTGTAGTTTTCCTTTGGGGAGACTTAGCCTTGTTTCTCTGAGGAATCTCTGCAAATGGTCCTTCTCACTGCCCTATGTCTCACAGACACGTGTGGAAGGAAAGAATGTAAGTGGTCAGCTTCCTCAGTTCCTACCTGTGCACAAGTACGTATACACACACCCTCCCTAAGAAGAATCACCCCCCTCTCTAGGTTTCCACTGCAGATGGTTTGGGACAGGAATGATGAGTCAGACAATGTGTCCCATGACCATTTCCCTCCCTCTGGGCTTTCCCTGGGACTAAAGTGACAAGGGGAAGGACAAATGTAAACACATATCTTGTAGATAAGCATCATTTATAATTAGCTGCTTAGCCAAAGTTTTTGATGATGATGACGATGATGATGGTGATGGTGATGATCTCAACTACAAAGTGTGACGGAGATAATGATGCTCCAGAATCCACTAGAGAAAAATCTAACATTTTAGTTGAGTGAAGCTGTATATTGGGAAAAGAATGCATTAGACATCTGTGTCTCGCAAATCAACAGCCCTAGGAAATGACTAACCACGCCAAAAAATAAATCTATAAAGAACATTTGGGACTTCCCTGGTGGTCCAGTGGTGAAGAATTCACCTTCCAATGCAGGGGACCCGGGTTTGATCCCTGGTTGGGGAACTAAGATCCCACATGCCGCGGGGCAACTAAGCCCATGTGCCACAACTACTGAGCTCGTACGCCTCAAGGAGAGAGCCCACATGCTGTAAACTACAGAGCCCACCCGCCCTGGAGCCCACGCACCACAACTAGAGAGAGAAAACCCGCACGCCACAACTAGAGAGAAGCCCGCGAGCTGCAACGAAAGATCCCACATGCCGCAGCTAAGACCGGACGCAGCCAAAAAAAAAAAGAAGAAAGAATGTTTTACCAGTCAGGGAGGATCCAAGAGCACGTGTTAGTATTACAAGTTTGCAGCTGCTTCTTCATCCCTTTCCCCTACTGTGGCATCATTAGTGCTGTTTTCCAAATGTCTCCAGCTCTCTCCCTTTCAGGAAGGTGGGGAACTGTATTCTAGCTCAATTGTGGTTGGACCAGTCCAGTAGTTCTAACCCATGAGTTGTAAGCAGAAGTGATGCGTGTCATTTCTGGACCCAAATATTTAATTAAAGCCTCTAGAGCTTTCTTTATCCCAGCCACAATGGCCAGAATCACCCATGATTGTGGCTGCTCTGGCAGAGTGAGGTGGGTTCCAGAGTGAGGTGACGTGGGACAGGGCCCCCAGACAAACATAGGAACATAGCATGAGTAAGAAAAAAATCTTTTGTTGTTCTAATTCTCTGATATTTGGGGATGGATTTGTTACCATGGCATGATCTAGTCTATCCAAACTGATCCACAATGATACCCAGAATCGAGAAGGTGCTGTAACCAAAACCTAAAATTTGTGTCATTGGTTCAGGGGCCAGATAATGGGCAGTAAAGACACTTTATTGGAGGCTGTTATGGACTATCCATGTTCTGAGTGGCAAAATATTTGAAAAATTGTTGCCTGTGATAACTTAGAAGCAGATAATGTACCTAAAAACTGGCACATCTATGAAGAGGTTACAAAACAGATTGTTAGTATCACATGGTGGTTACCATTGGCAAGCAGAGCTGAAATGGACAAGAGAGAGTCCAGAAATGTGGGGATTTTCAGGGTTGGCAGAGGCAACTGCTGCTCATTCCCAATCAGAAGTAAACAAAAATTGAAAGACCTCTGTGGCAGAAGGGCTGATAAGGACTCAGGCTTGCTTCATGGAACAAATCAATCATAGGGCAATCATGCCCATTGCTAATACCTCTGAATGAAATAAGGTGTTTTACAAAAACCTAATTAAAGTTGTGGCTTCCAAAAAAATTATTATTTGAATTAAACAAAGTGGCTTGTGCGGAGGGGAAGAAACTAGAGGTGTGTAACCTCCCACAGAAAACTAATAGGCTCAAATTATCCACTGTTAGGTTGATCTCAAGAAGAACCATGGGTGTGGTTATTGACTCTGGGCACAGAGAGCTGCCTGGACAGATAGAAGAAAGTCTAAGATGATTTATATCAGTCATACCGCCAAGGGAACCATGACCTGGACTAAACCATTCAGAACTGTTCAAGACTTGAAACAACTTTTAGGCCCCTAAATTTTTATGGTCAGGAAGCCGACAGAGAAAGCTGCTCAGTCCCCAAGAAACATATCACCCGCAACGCCCATCTCAGACAGGACCAAGGAAGATGACAGAGAAAAAGGGGTGTTCCAGAGGGAGAAGCCAGGGGATAGAGAACAGTGAGCTGGGAATCCCTCCCAAGCAGCCACATGAGGTCCTAATTCTGCTAAGTGGAGTTCAGAACCACAGCAGTCCAGTGATGGCTGCACTGCTTCCATCTCTCCCCCTTCTGAACGGGAATATTTATTAAGGTTATCTTATTCCAATTCAACCCTTGTCCATTGCGTTGTGAGAGAGGGAAAGATAACATGTCTTTGGTTCTCTGAGTTTCTGAACTGGGAGGTGCCACGTCCGTAACTGATGTAGAGACCAGAACATGTCCCTCTGAACACAAAGACTACTACCCACTGCTGGAGGTCCTAGACTTTGAGCTTGTTACCTGGAATGGATAGGACTTTCGCGTTGTCTCCCTTAGAGAGTGAGTAAGTGTATTTTGCCTGTGAGGGTCAAACATTTCATGATCAGGAGGGCAGACGATGGTAGGCATTGCTGCTATTTACCAAATATTTCCATCTCTCTACCTTCTGAGCACGTGGTAGGATTGTGTCCTTCCTGGTCCACGTATGGCGGGCCAGGGTCACGTGACTAGCTCCAGCCAATGCGTTGTGACATGTGCCATATCTGGCCTGCAGCACTGAGTGTCCCAAACTCTTTTCCTCTGCCATAATGATCCAGAGCACTTGAGAAAGTGGCCGCTCCATCAGCCTAGGGCCGCCAAGAATGCCAGTGAAGAATGTGTAGTCTGAGAAATAAATAATCCTTCAATAGAACACACTGAGAGGTATGGGACGTTTATTACTACAGCTTAACCTAGCCTCTCCTGACTGATACACCTACTTGTTTTCCTGCTTAGAGATACATACAACAGAGGTCATTAATGTTCTATTTTCTATGGCCACAAGTAAAAAATTGAACATAAATCATGAAATTCATTTCAAAAGCTTAATCTTGGTCAATTCTTTTGTTTTTATTGTTGGTTACTTCTCCCCCCACCATATCATGCTGTAGAGGGTATGCTCGGAAAAGATGGAGAAAATATTTTCCGGCCTCTTCCACCACTGGAGTGAAGTACAAAGTCACGAAGAGATTGATCTGGAACCTTTGACACAGTTGAAGAAATTGTATCTCTTGTTGACTCTGCTAACTGCTTTACTCCGTGAAGTAAAAAAGTTCTTTTAGTTCTGACGACAAATGAAAGGACTTTATGGTTATAAGAAAAATAAAGCCCAGGATACGGTTTGTGATGGAAGCTTAAGGCAAAGGAAGTTCAATTGCTTTGCATCAAAACAGAAGTAAAATGATTTTCCGTTTTCCTCCCAGGGTCAGGAATTGCAGGAACCTAAAAAGGAAGAAATTGCGAATTCCCTGGCGGTCCAGTGGTAAGGACTCGGCCCTTTCACTGCCGAGGGCACAGATTCGATCCCTGGTGGGGGAACTAAGATTCCACAAGCTGCTTGGGGATCTAAGATTCCACAAGTCACGTGGCATGGCCAAAAATTTTTAAAGAAAGAAAGGAACACAACATTGTAAAGCAATTATACTCCAATAAAGATGTTTTTAAAAAGGGAAGAAATGAAGAAAGGAAGGAAGGAAGGAAGGAAGAAAGAGAGGGAGAGAGAGAGGGAGGGAGGGAAGAAAAAGCAAAGAAAAAAATAAAAAGGAAGAAATTAGAGGAGGTTGTCTGTCGAGTACAACAGATCCCCAAAACAAGTGGGAAGGCAAGGTCTCAAAGACCTTGTGAGGTAGCCTGTCGAATGCAGAAATTGGAACTGGCATGTCTAATGTGCACTTTTAGGCTGTTTTCTCTTCTGGGCTTGGCTTCCCGTTCCAGTCTTGGAGAACGAAGGAGCTGCTTCGGAAGAAAAGATGGGGGAGATTAGGGAGGATTCTACAGAAAGAGGAGACCCCACTAGCATCCCCCGCTCCCCTCCCCACTTTGGCTGCAAATAGACAGATGGGAGCAGTAGGGTGCCTCGTCCTTTCCAAAGCGTTTATGCTTCCCTCCCCCCGAGCACGTTGCAAACAGAGAACCACTGTCCCTTGCCCAGTGAGTCTAAGCTGGATGCAGCGGGGCCTCCAAAGTGCTGCCTCCCTTCCTGAGGAGCTCAGTGTGATTTTCATGTTCTGGTTCTTCTGCTCTCCCGATGGAATGAAATAGCTGGGGCTAAATAATGCAACATTCTCAGTCCACCGATGGTAGCTTCTCTCTTTTTTTAACTACAGCCTCTACTTCGCTCCGAGGAGCAAATTATGTTTTATGGCCTTTTATAAAATATTCATCCCTCATCCCAGTGCTCTCGGTGGTTCAGGAAGCCTGGAAATGGCCTGGGGTAAGGAGGACCTCATTTCCCCCAAGACACAATTCCCAGAGGCAGGCAGGCTCTGACCACAGGGGCCACAGTGCTGGCCGCCAGGCTGGGAGCAAGGATTCCAGCATCCCACTCCATAGAGCTGGACTTTCAGGACACCTGGAAGTTGGGGGCTTCGGGGGCTGGAGGGGAGGAGGGTCTGCCTCGGGGGCTGGAGGGGAGGAGGGTCTGCCTCGGGGGCTGGAGGGGAGGAGGGTCTGCCTCGGCGGCTGGAGGGGAGGAGGTTTCATCGTGCTGCTCCTCCTGGTGTCCCCACGCTTCGTGCCTTTCTTCTGAAGATGTTGAAGGCTCACCAAGCATCCTTCACACAATTCCTTCTCCCCCGCACCCTCTTTTCTGAAATGCATGTGTTGTTTCCCCCCCAGGCCCGGGTCCAGGACACCAGCAAGGGGGCCAGAGTCCAGAGGAGGGGAGGCGGCAGTGTGTGAAGGGTGGGGTCAGGGTGCAGGGGAGAAGAGGGAGAGGTGACAGCTGTTTTCTCTCCATGTACGTTTCCCATCCAAGTGACCAAGGGACACGGGTTCATAATAACATGAAGAACGCCCTCAGTTGATCACGGTGCTTTACAGTGTGCAAAGGACTGTCACATCCGGAGCCTTGGGCACTGGAGTTGGAGTCGGGGAGCCCGACTTCCAGGCCTGGGGTGTCCAGTGATCAGCCCAAATCACTGCACTTCCCTGGGCCTTGGGTTCCTCACTTGCACAGTGAGGGGTTTATACTAGAGGACTCTGGGGTCTAAGGTAAATTATAATCCTGGTTCTGCAACCCTCAGACTCTGGATGTGTGCTCCTAACCCTAGGTTGGTACCATTGCAGAGGGTCTCCAGGCATCTGCCCCTGCAGGTAGAAAGAACCCCATTTTCTCCAAAAGCAACAGCAACAGCAGCTCCCGAGTAGAGCGGTTTTGCAACGCTGGCCTCACACGGCTACCCCAGGTGTCACCCACCAGGCCCTTCCCACGGCAGAGGCAGGAGTGGGCTCTAGGCACCCCTTCCCGCTGGCCCAAGACCTGATTCTTGGAGGTGATGCCCAGGAGGACGTGTGTCACCAGCTGCAGGAACACGGCCACAGAGGCAGCCAGAGGATGCCCACACCGTCATCACCCAGATGCCACGTCCCCCCATCTCCGCACGCATCCCCGCACCCCTCCCTATGGAGACACACTCAACTGAGGATAAGATGAAGGCTCTTACACTCACAGCCCAAATCTGGAAGGTGAAAGTTACAGTAGAGGACATTTCCAACGGATTTGTCATCAGAGTCTCAAAGTACTCTGTGTCCCTCATTTACCCCAGAACCTATCCATCTGAAAAGCGCAAATTAGTTAATGCGCACGTTTTCCATTAGCCGAGGCAATCGTATAGATAAGAGTCGGCGCGTCCTGGGCTCCTCAAGCTGTGTTAGCTGCTAAATAGATAGAGTTCTCCCCTCAGTCCAGGGTGACCTGAGCAGTATTTACGAGTGGGGAGAGGACAAGAAGGCAGCTCCTTGAGAGGGCTGTCTCTGTGCTGACTCACCTTGCTTTCATCACCCGCTGTCCTGGCCATGCACACTGGTGACCTGAGAGGTAGTCATTCATCTACGTAACAAACAGTCATTGAGCATCTTCTGTGTACCAGGTACTGTGTTAGGTGCTGGGTATAGAGTGTTGAATGAAATAGGCCTGACTGTGACCCTGACCCCCAGGACAGTCTATCTAATGGTGGGGGGGGGCAAAGTATATACATACAGACATAAGTGTGTAGACACATGTGCGCACACACACACGTATTCACAGAGGCACACTCCTCGAGCAGCCCGAGCTGCTTCGGGATTGAGCCGTTCAAATTATTCCAGCTGAGACCCCAGACATCACAGAGCAGGTAACAGGACATCCCCGCTGCAACTTGTCTGAATTCCCGAGCCCCGGAATTGTGAGCTGTAATGATACCAAACTGATATTTGAAGACAGTAGGTGTCAGGTAACTTGTCTTGCAGCAAGAGTAACTGAACCCCTCGGAGAAGCCAAGTAACCTGCAGAGAGTATCTCAGCTGAGAAGTTTTACAGTGGAGGTTCCAATCCAGCTGAGCTGTGAGGACAGACCACCTCCTGGGAAGTGAGGGGGATGGTAGAGCTCAGGGGAGCCCAGAACTTTCCTGAATGCAGAGTTAACCCTCTGCACTTTCTCTTCACACACACATATACACTCACACCCACACACACAGACACACACACAGACACACAGACACACACACATACACACATATACACACACATACACACATATACACACACACCACCCATACACATACACACACACATATACACATATACACACACACATACACACATATACACCCACATACACACACACACCCCCATACACATACACACACACACACATACCCTCATACACATACACACACACATACACACCCTCATACACATATACACACACACAAACACACACACACGTACACACACACGTACACACACACATATACACACATACACACACACACACCCTCATACACATACACACATATACACACACAAACACACATATACACACACACACAAACACACACACACACACACAACACCCCTGTGCATCGTATTTCACTATCTCATCACCAGAAGGGAATCCTTACAGGAAAAGGACAGGCATGAAGTCCCTCATTTAAGGAGAAAGCATCAGCTTAGCTAATCCGAGTCAGCAGACTTTCGGAATCCGGGTCTGGCTGATGTAGGCCACACTGTAGCCACGCTCTGCGGCACAGAGAAACCAGACATAAGGTTCCAATTTGAATTCCATTTCCATGAAAAACACGTCCAGCCGAATCCTCCCAAAGCCAGGAAGGGGCCCTGCGCTAGGGAAGAGCCCCGCATCCTTACAAAACAGGTCGAAAACAAGGAGATGGAGAAAGGGGAATCGGGGGCAGGTGGGGGACAGGCGCCACGCTGTCTGGAAGTTCTGGGCTCAGTTTTCTCGATGTCATCGGCGCAGGAATTGGCAGGGGAAGGGGCAAAGTGACGTTTTGGAAACAGGAAAGGGAAGTCGCAACTTCTTTTTTTCTGGGGGGGGGTGGCGCACTGCGTGGCACGTGGGATCTCAGTTCCCCGACCAGGGATCGAACCCGAGGCTCCTACAGTGGGAGCGCAGAGTCTTAATCACTGGACCGCCAGGGAAGTCCCGGGAAGTTGCAATTTTTGATACCTTCCATGTGTCCTGATTCTATCCTCACTTGGGGAAATAGCAAACCACGTGAGCATCCTGGGTTCCCTTAGAGCCCTCGGTAGATTGGGACTGAGCATTTGGGACTTGCACCCCGAATTGTAAAGAGGAACCAAGAGGATTGTGGAGTAATTTACAAGGTCAGAGAGAAGGCCTCTGACATTGTGACTGCAGCCCCCATGCCTGACTGGGTGGCTGGTACATAACAGACACTCAATGTTTGTTGAATGAGTGAAAAAAATAAATGATCTCCGTACAACTGCCCTGATGTCAAGTTCCTAAACTATTAGGAAGTGGGCAGCCTGTTCCCCATCCAGATGCCTCTGATCGTCTGAGGAAGGGGGGGGGGGGCAATGCACCGCGAGGGCGGGGCTCCTGTGCCCACTGGTAGGGCACAACCTCGAGGGAGGTGATGTGGAAGGCGCACAGGCCAGGTGCCACTCCCCAGCTGTGTGACCCTGGGTGCATTTCCCAACCTCTCTGAGCCTCCGTGTTCTCATTTTTAAAAATGAAGCTTGGGCTTCCCTGGTGGCGCAGTGGTTGAGAATCTGCCTGCTAATGCAGGGGACACGGGTTCGAGCCCTGGTCTGGGAAGATCCCACATGCCACAGAGCGGCTGGGCCCGTGAGCCACAACTACTGAGCCTGCGCGTCTGGAGCCTGTGCCCCGCAACGGGAGGGGCCGCGATAGTGAAAGGCCCGCGCACCGCGATGAAGAGCGGTCCCCGCACCGCGACGAAGAGTGGCCCCCACTTGCCGCAACTAGAGAAAGCCCTCGCACGAACCGAAGACCCAGCACAGCCAAAAATAAATAAATAAAATTAAAAAAAAAAAAAAAATGAAGCTAAAATGTCTCTTGGTCCCAAATTAACATGAAGAAGTTTGGGATGCTTTTCATCAAGTAGAAGCTTAATAACTATAGTTCCTTTCACTTTACCTTGGGTTGGCACAACTCCAGGGATAAAATTTTGCCATAAAAATCTATAGCCCTAGGTTTCTTACTCTTCCTTCCACCTCCTTGCCCTTGCAATCTGGGCACCTGACAGCCCAGGCGTGAAGATTCACTTTGGGGGTGAGGCTGTACGTTGGATTTCTATATCATCTCCCCCACTGCAGGCAAGTTAGTTAACTAATACGGACTGCCAATTCCTCATCTACGAAAAGGGAGTCCTGGCAGCACCTCTGTCATTGTAGTTCAAAGGAGGTCTTCCTGAATTGGCAGGTTGTACCCTGTATGGGGCACCCTGCACTCCATACCCAGCACCGTGCACCCTGGCGTGGCTGTTCAGCAAATAATGAGGAAGGGGCGTCTTTTTTTGATTTGCGCCAAGGTTCTCTATGGGCTAAAGCTGGCCCTGAGCTGGTATAAAGATTTAATGAGATATAGCAAGAATGTCACTCACCCTTGTTCATAATAGGAGGAAGCTTTAAAAATATATCCCAAATCTGATGACTTTTTCTCACTACTTGAGAGCTCTAGAAGCCTCTCTGTTGGTCTCCTGCCAGTGATGTGCTGGAGCTCATACTGACTCACAAGAGTCGACTGCTAGCAACCCAAGTGCCCATCAACAGAGGAATGGAGAAAGAAGATGTGGTACATATACACAATGGAGTACTACTCAGCCATTAAAAAGAATGAAAGAATGCCATTTGCAGGAACATGGAGGGACCTAGAGATGATCCTACTAAGTGAAGTAAGTCAGAGAGAGAAAGACAAATATTATATGATATCACTTATATGTGGAATCTCAAAAACAGCACAAATGAACTTATTTACAAAACAGAAACAGATTCACAGACATAGAAAACAATCTTAGGGTTACCAGAGCTTCTAGCACTTTCTCTCCCACTCTCTGCCCTCTCCCCATTTCTTCCTCTCACTCCCTAGTCATCTTGCCTCTGCTTCTGGGGATCACCCACCGATGACCCCCCCATGTTTGCCTAGACTCTTGCCTCTCATGAGGTGTTTCCTGTTTGCCTGACGAACCCTAACAGAACCCCATGTAGCAGGCCAAGCAATCAGCATCATCCATATTTCCAACACGAGGACCTGCTCCTGAAATTCTTACTTGAGCCGGCTGCAGGTCCCGCAGCTCGTTAATGGTGGCACCACAACTAGGACCCAGATCTTTGGCCTCCAAATGGGGGCAAACCTCATGAAAAAGGCCTTCCGATTTGCGTTTGCATGAGCACAGCTTTATCATGCCGTCTGGGATGCCTTCCCCAAATTTCCAGTCATCTCCTTGATCAAACTAAGCATTTTTCACAGCATCAGTTAACTCTGACAAACGATTGCTATGAGCCGGACACTGTAGGGGTTTTACATACATTATTATCCTTTTCATCCTCACCATTCTCTGAAGCTCAGAGAGGTTAACGAACTTCTCCAAGTTCACCAAGTAGACAAATGGCGGAGTTGGAATTCAAACCCAGGTTTTGAACAACACACATTGCAACCCTCTTCCTGAAGGAGATCCACCATAAGGAAAAGCAAAACAATCAAAGAGAAGGGCAGTCAGAGCTCTTCTCCATCCAATGTCTTCACTGATCAACTCTGAATGGTCCTCACCCCTCTCCTTCCTGGAACAGGGACCCTAGGGGCTCTAGGGCTGGGATCCTGAGTCCTGGGTTCTCCGTACTCACCGCCAGGCTCCTTCTTTGACTCCTCCCCCTCCAGCTCTCCTCTGGCTCCTGGGCCACGCTTTAGCCACCTCTCTGCCCACTCAGCCCCAGACCAGCCCCCTCTTCACGTTCACGTCCTCACTCTGAAGCAGAAGCAGCCTACAGCCCTCCCTCCCGCAAGCAGACCGAGAATAGCTCGTGGCTGGATAAAAGCTCTGAGTCCTGAGCCACAAGCATGATTTCGCTTTAACTTGTCATGTCCTTTCTTTCAAATGACCCCCATCCATCAATCTCTGCAGCCTACCCCTCAGCCCTCATGCACACGGCTCACCAGCTCTCTTTGGATGACATTTTCTTGCGCATCATCAGAGAGGGACTTGCTTCCCAAGCCGCTCTCAGAGCCCCCTCCCAGCCAGCCCCCAGCCTTCAGATCACAGAGTTCATTACCGAGCCCAGCTCTCAAAAACTGGACACTTAATGGAGATGGATCTGTCCCCCGGGCTGGCTCTGAAAGCAGCACACTCACTAAAGAGTTTCCTCTTGCTGTTTTTTCCAAGGTAGGGCTTGAACTGATAGAAAGAGAGAAGAAATAATCTTCTTATTATGTCTTAAAAAAATTAATACTTGCTCTAATAAAATCACCAGCTCTGAAATATGCTAGGCAGGGAGATGGAATATCTTCCATTCCTAATTAAGTTCCCATCATGAGGAGGGGGCAGAGCAGGACAGGGGATTGGAAAGGCATCAGGGCCCTAACACTTGGAAGAAACACTGTCTTACTTCATTACAAGACGTTTCCATGAGCCGTCTCTCTCTTCTCTGTTCAAGTGATTTGCATACTCCCTTGCACAAGCGTCTGAATTAATCTGGACCTTTCTCCTAGGCCAAATGGCATTTAATCCTCCTTTCGATGACCTAGGTTGCCTTATTTATTCTTCTAAATTATCTTGTCCAACTTAACCCACCCCTCTGCTACTTATCACTCCTGAGTCAGCTCCTATTAGCCCTCCATGAGGGGAATTAGTGTGTGTGAGTTTAAGGATGGGGGGAGGGGGGCAAGTAATCGGAAAAGAAGCAGCAAAGGAAGATGAGGAAGACCAGGGACTCTGCTACTATCAGATCAGACAGGAAGCAGCACCTCCTGGCAGAAAGCCGCTCTGTCCTAAGTGTGCCGGGGCTAATGCACTATTTTCTTTTGACGTGTGTTTTGCTGCTGCTAATGGACTGTTTCTTACTGAATCTTGTTTCCTGATACATTTAAAGAAACCATGAAGGAGGAGTGCTCTCACAACCCACAATTCACGTTTCCTTCCTGGAGTGTTTGTTGTCTTCTGAGGCACTCTTTCCAAGGCTCAAAAGCCCACATTCAGCCCTCACATGTATGAGGCACTGCTCTCAGCGCTAGAGAGGCACTGATCTAATTTAACTTTCGAAACTGTATAATCCTTATAGTTAGATGGTTGGGGAAAGACTGACCAGGTGTGCAGTGAACCATTTCCTTTTCATCCTGGGCACGCAGCTGGACTACATTTCCCAGCTTCCCTTGCAACTAAGTGGATGCAGCACCACGTGACCACATTCTGCCCAGTGGAATGTGGGCAGAAGGGATGTGGCTCCCTTCCTGGGCTGGCACAGAAAACTATGCAAACCTGAACACTCTCTCTCCTTTCCCCATCGTTTGACCAGATAAGGAGGATGCCGAGGACTGCAGGGTGGAGGGGGTTGAGGGAGACATAAGTTGGAGGGATTCTGAGTCCCTGAGTCACAAAGTGGAGCAGAGCTAAGCAGAACACCTGCTTTGCTGTCGTATGAATAAGACATAAACTTTTATAGTGTTAATCTAACTAAAATGTTGGATACAGCAGTTAGCCTACCCTGGCTAATACATCCCCCATTCTATAGACTGTGGAATTGAATTATGACTGAATTTCTGTGACTTCCTCAAGTTCTAATGCTATTCAGTGGCAGAGCTGGGATTCACAGGCAGATTTTCTGACTAGAACCAGTGCTTCTGCTGCTGTCCCACAGCTGCTTCATCATCGCTTCTGCCACTACTTTCAGAGAAGCAACAAATCTGCTGAGAGAGGCGATCATCTCGTACAGATGCACTTACAGCTCATTGATGCTGTCCTAATTAGGACCTTAATGAAGATGACTCTGGGGGAAAAAGAGACGGAAAGCAGGGAAGTAATCAGAGCCACGTCCTGGGCATAATATGTGGAGAGATTCTGCAAAGTCACCTTTGAGGACCTCAAAGCAGCCTTAGCAACAGCAGGCACCAGGGTTAGCCCAGGGAGGTTGGCCACAAGGGTATTAAATGGCTGCACTGTGCTCATTTGAGAAAAAGGTAGACCATGTGTGTTCCCTGGGAGGAAGGAAGCCCCAAGCACGCAAGGAAGAATCCCTGGAATGTCACCATGCATGGCCGGCACATCAACACCATCGCTCCTCTGTTTGAAATCCTTCAGTGGCTTACTTGTGGCTACAACATAGAGTCCAGCACCTTAACTGCACCCAGGGTCCACCATGACCTGCCCATTCTTACCCATCCAGCCTCAACTCCCTTCCTTAAGGACAGCACAGGTAGAGTGTGGGCAAGCACCTTATGCTCCAGCAATTTAGACTATTCTTAACTCCCACACCTTCCAGGTCTTTGCAAACGCTCTTCCCTCTGCATGGTCCCCCGGTCCCAGCCCCAGCCCCCTTAAAGCTCAGGCCGGGTGTCCTCTCTTTCTCCAGCCTGGGGTGATGCCCCTGCTCTGTACCCCACAGCCCCCCTTTGCACACCCACATTACAGGGCTTGTCAGATTGCTGGGCAGTTGCTCACTCTTGTCTCCTACCAGACTCTGCGTGGTGCACCCCTGATCTCCCAGCTCCCTGCAGAGCACATGGAACATAGTAAGAGCTCCACAAATGCGAGGTGAGTGCAGGGGTGGATGGCTGAATAAACAGGATCCTGAAATAAATTTACTTGGCCCCATAGTAGATAGAAAAATGGCCTCTGCAAAGGTGTCCACATCCTAATCCCTGTAACCTGTAACGATGATATGTTACATGGCAAAATGGAATTAAGTGTGCTGATCAACTGACTTCAAGAAAGATGATTCTGGAGTATCCAGAGGGGCCCAATGTCATCACAAGGTCCTTTAAAGATGGCAGAACAGTCAGTGGTGCAGTGACGCAATGTGAGAAAGATTTGATCAGCCACCACTGACTTTGAAGGTGAGAGAAGCCACAGGCCCAGGAGTGCAGGCAGCCTCTAGAAGATGGAAAAGACAAAAACAAAACCAGAAAACAAAACAAACAAACAGAAAAGAAGGGATGTCCCCCTAGGACTTCCAGAGAGGAGCACAGCCTTGCTAACACCTTGATTTTAGCCCAGTGAGACCCATTTCAGACTTCTGACCTCCAGAACTGTGAGATAATATATTTATGTTGTTTTTGGCCATGTTTGTGCTAATTTGTTGCGCAAACTAGAGAAAACAAACACAGACACTTTTAAACTGCATGCAAAGTTCCAGAAGAGAAAACAGCTATTCATCCGTCCACGTTATTTGATCATCTGCTATGCACAAGGCACCGTGCTAAGATCTAGAGGGGTGCAGAGCTGAACTGAAACAAATTCTACCCGTTCGGGGAATGTGGGTGTGGGGAGGAGTGGAGTGGGTCTTGACCTGCCACTGAAAGACACCTGAAAGCATGGAAAGAGGAAGGGAGCTGAAAGTGGAAAGGAAATATCCCAGACCTGGATCTGAGACCAGATCTCTCCTTGCCCAACACAAGCAAATGTGCAGACCGGGTCACTGCAAGATAAGGGGCTTTGCAGGCAACCATGTAATGGGAGCTCTGCAGCACGCTGTCTGGGAACACATATGCAACTCACATGTAGTTTCCTACTTATGGGAAAGAGCTGTCCTTGGTGACAACCCTGTGGAAGATAAGGGAATGAAAATCAAGGAATGCCGAAGCCACAAGTCACTCTTGTCCAGTTCCTTCATTTAACGGGTGAAATAACCAAGGCTCGAAGGGGGAAACACCACCTTCATTCTGAAGCCTTCCTTGACTCTGGCCAAACAGGTGTAACCCTCCTCTCGTGGATGTTTCCTCAGCCCTGGGTTCAGACCTCTATGGCAGTAATCATTACAGGTGTTATAGTGTGTATGTGACTGCCACATCCCATTGTCCTGTCCATTTCTTGAAGGCAGGGTCTAAATCATATGCATTATTTTATTCCCCTTATCAGTGACTAAACATAGTAATTGAAAAATAAATGTTTGTTGAATGACTTAATGTAAGATCCCAACAGGGAAAATCAGATAAGCAGAGACTTCCCAAATCAAGTGACCAGAGATAGAAAGACATTGGTAGCAATGTTCTTCAATAAATACGTATCACTTTTGAGTCTAAAGGAAAGTTGTATTTTAACAAAAGTGATTCAAATTCATGTTTTCTGTTTGTTTCAAAGCCTATATTTTTCTATCCTGCTACCCTCTTGGAAATGCGAGCTGTAGTCCTCAGTCACTCACCAGCTGTGTGACCATGAACTGGTAAATTAATCTCTGAGAGCCTTAGTTTCTGCCTTTGTGAAGTGTGGATAATGATGCTTATTTGTTCAAGTTGTTTGGAGGATGACGAATGGCATTTGCACAGCCCCCAATGCCCAGCGCCTAGTAGATGCTCAATAAATGTCAGCTATAAAGAGCATCCTCCAAGGTGGGGAATCCCTTTGTACTCAGCTGGGAGGCGCTGACCCCATCATTACAGACCAGACCCAGCCCTGCGGGCTCTCCCCCACCACACCTGGGAGAAGAGAGCTCTTTTTTCTAACACACCTCCCTCTGCCTTCTTCCTTCTTCCTTCTCGGAACAGCAGCCCTTATGGTGGGCTGGGCAGCTGAGGAAGTGCTCTGTTCCACCTCAAACTTGTGCCCAAAAGAAACTCACCCACACCATCGTTCCAGAGTCATCTTCTAAAGCCTGTGCTAGAAACTTCTGTCTTTCAGCAGATAACTCCTCTATATCCAGATATAAGGAAAAATGCTGGATTTTTTTGATAAAATATTAAATTAAAAATATCAAGCTACAACTGCATATAAAATAAGGTCCTAATTTTATAAAATGTATAAATATATTCAGATACATAGATTCAAAGAAAAAAGATGAGAAGGAAACAAGGAGAAATCTATAATTATTACTTCAAAGTGGTAAGCTGATGCAGGCTTTTGTATTTGTTTATTTTTTTGGCTTTGCCTTGATGTGTTTTGGAAATTTTTACAATGAAAAATAGAACTTGAGTATTATTTATTCATTTGTTTCTCTATGCATTCCTGAGGGAGAAGGCAAGATAAAGGACGTTTCTGTTGGCTGCTGTCTTCCTCGCAGGCCTACACTGTCTCTCCCCCAGGGCGTGCCCCCATCTCTCCTTTGCCCTTTCATGCCGTCCAGGCAAATTCATTTTTGGCATTTTTGCTCCCGGTTCCACGTCTCTGTTCATTTGTCATCACATCCCTGGGACCATGTCAGGCTCTGGAGCAGGAAGAGTCCCCCTCTCCTCACTCGCCTCCTCCAATCCCACCTTCCTCGGGAGGCCTCCTGAGCCTGAGGCAGACCTGAGAGCCTCCTCCACCACCACCACCCCCACCCACCCTGTTAGCCCCCTCCCCAATCCAAGTGGGCCTGCTTCCCTTTCTGCTCCAATCAAATTGATTCAACCAAGTGTCAGAGAAGTAGAAGTAAAAGTTAGGACAGAAGGTGGGAAGGGCGGAGGAAATGGATGAATACCATAAAATCCTAAAAAAACATGATTAAGTTTGCATAACCCTGGTGAATCTAGGCCACACAACTGGCAGCTACAGTCTCAAAAAGACACAACCAAAAGGGATTCAAATGGTGCTTTTTCTCTGACTCCTAGTAGGAGACAGGAGAACGTGTATCCAAGAGGAAACAGGTGTCCCTTCCATGAGGACACGTGCTCTCCAAAGAAAAGCATTGCATTACAAGGTCCCTTCCAGACCAGATCAAAGAAACACCCAGTCTCAGGGTAAGCAGAGCCCTGTCCCAGAGCCATCCCTGCAGGGACCTTATTTACCTTGGTTTTTCTGTTCTCTAACTCACAGACATACTTAATTAAGCACTGTCTCTCTCTGGCTATGTGTCTTTTTGTTATTATTCAATGTATTTAACTAAAATAAAACAAAAACTGTTCATCCATTTCTCCCACCCCCCCCAACCCCCTGCTTCTGACAACCACCAATTTGTACCTATGAGCCTAGTTTTATATGTATTTATATATGTATATTATATAAATACATATAATATCATATATATATGGATTCTACATATAAGAGAGATCATACAGTATTTGCCTTTCTCTGTCTGAATTATTTCTCATAGCATAATGCCCTCGAAGTCCATCCATGCTGTCACAAATGGCAGGATTTTATTCTTTTTTATGACTGAATAATATTCAACCACATGCATGCACACACACACCCCCCCTTATTTTATATATATATATATATATATATATATATACGGAATTTATCCATTTCTTCTAGGTTGTCCAATTTGTCAGCATATAATTTTTCATAGTAGCCTCTTATGATCCTATGTATTTCTGAGGTATCAATTGTAACATCTCCTCTTTCATTTCTGATTTTATTTATTTGAGTCCTCTCTCTTCTTAATGAGTCTGGCTAATGATCTATTTTGTTTATCTTTTCAAAGAAGCAGCTCTTAGTTTCTTTGATCTTTTCTATTATCTTTTTAGTCTCTAATTCATTTATTTCTGCCCTAATCTTTGTTATTTCCTGCCTTCTACTAATTTTGGGCTTTGTTTGTTCTTCTTTTTCTAGTTCCTTGAGGTGTAAAGTTAGGTTGTTTGAGACATTTCTTGTTTCTTGAGGTAGATATTTATCACTATGAGCTTCCCTCTTAGAACTGCTTTTGCTGCATCCCATAAATTTTGGTATGTTATATTTCCATTTTCATTTGTCTCAAGGTATTTTTTTATTTCTCTTTTGATTTCTCCTTTGAACCATTGCTTGTTCAGTAGCATGTTGTTTAATCTCCACACGTTTGTGAATTTTCCAGTTGACTTTGTGTGATTAAATTCTAGTTTCATACTGTTGTCAGAAAAAATGTTTGATGTGATTTTAATCCTTTTAAGTTGATTAAGACTTGTTTTGTGACCTAATATATGATCTATCTCAGAAAATGTTCTGTCACATGAGAAGAATATGCATTCTGTTGCTTTTGGATGGAATATTCTGTAAATATCTGTTAAGTCCATCTGGTCTGATGTGTCCTTTAAGGCTGATGTTTCCTTATCAATTTTCTGTTTTGGTGATCTATCAATTGATGTAAGTGGGGTATTAAGATCCCCTACTATTATTGTATTGCTGTCTATTTCTCCCTTTATATCTGATATTTGCTTTTTATATTTAGGTGCCTCTATGTTGGGTGCATAAATATTTACAAATATTATATCTTCTTGTTGGATTGACCCTTTTGTTATTATGTAATGCCCTTTCTTTGTCTCTTATTATAGTCTTTGTTTTAAAGTCTATTTTGTCTGATGTAAGTATAGCTACTCCAGCTTTCTTTTGGTTTCCATCTGATGTTGTCCCATAAGTCCCTTAAGCTATTTTCTCTTTTTTTCATTCTTTTTTTCTTTTTGCTGCTCTGATTGGGTGAGTTCCACTGTCTTGTCTTCAGGTCCACCGATCCTTTCTTCTGCTTCATCTAGTCTGCTTTTGCACCCCTATAGAGTATTTATTCAGTTTAGTTATTGAGTTCTTCAACTCTGTGACTTCTATTTGGTACCTCTGTATATCTTCCATCTCCTTGCTGAAGTTCTCACTGTGTTCATCCATTCTTCTCCCCAGTTCAGTGAGAATATTCATGACCATTACTTTGAACTCTTTATCAGATAAATTACATATCTCCATTTCATTAAGGTTTCTTTTCCCCCTGAGGTTCTATCTTGTCCTTTCATTTGGAACATATTCCTCTGTTTCTTCGTTTTGCTTCCTCTGTGTTGGTTTCTATACAGTAGATGAAACAACCACCCCTTCCAGTCTTGAAGGTGTGGTCTCATGTAAGAGATGAACATTTTCTTTCAGCCCTGCCTCAACTCCTGGTTGTCTTTTAAGCCTCTGTGCTTGTCCAAGCAGCCTATTATATTTTTAATGGCTCCCAGCAGTTGAGGGTGTGCCAAGACCTGTCAGTGTCCCAAAGGGGAGGATCTCAGTCACCACCTAGATCCAGGCTAACCGGAAGCCAGACTCTCAGGCATCAGCTTTTAAACATATGCAAATACATACCGTCTTCTGGGACCACAAGCATAAGCCCCACTGTCCAACAGGTCCAGGTGATCTGGAGGTGTCCCCTGAGCGGCAGTCACAGATATCAGGGCTCAAGATGAGTGTACAAACTCTCTTCTGGGTGATATCTGTGAGCTGCAGCAAAGCTGAGGAAGAAAGCCAAGACGGCACCCACAGCCCACATTCCTTGAGAGCAGCTCCACAGGCATCTAAATGTGTGTCAAACCTGAAAACTGCCTTTCAGGTCAAAGGACAAGCAAATAGTCCTTCTTCATAGAAAGACTGGGGGTTGTGCCTCAGTCCACAGCCTGAGTACCCTGGGGGTGGTAACCTGCCAAGAATCATCTCTTCAATCACCACAGTCCCATGGGACTCAGGAACACAAGCCCCCTGGCCACCAGAGCCAGGCGGTCTAGGGGCATACCCTGAGTGGCAACTGCAAAATCCGAGATTCCAGGCACAGAAACCAGGGCACTGGATGCATGCAAAACTCCCCTCCAGGAGACACTGGCCTCCGGAGCACAGCAGAGGGTGAGTGCAAAGATAACGTCACCCTCTGAGGTCTCAGGAAAGGTTTACAGTCAGCCCTTAGCTGTGTGTTTAATCAGAAAGCTGCCCCTCTGCCTGCAGTTATAATAATCAGCTAATAGGCCTCCAAGCTCCAGGGGGTCTGTTGCCTCTTGCTGTGCTCTGGGGGTGGCAGCTGTTTAAGAACTCTTTCTCTGTCGGTCACAGACCTGGGGGACCCAAGAGTGTAACCCCCACTGGCCGCCAGAGCCAGGTGATGTGGAGGAGTTCCCTGGCAGCAGTCGCAAAAATCAGGGTGCCGGCCTGGGTTGTGAGCTCCTTTCTGGTGACGCCGATTATTACAGTCCCTTGGCCTCCAGGGCCGGGTGATCAGGTGTGCCCCAGGCAGCAGCCACAAAAATCGGGGCATGGACGTGTGCAAAAGCATCCATCCTGGAGACACTGATGTTCGTGGATCACAGCAAAGGGAGAGCGGAAGACCGCACCCACCCATCTGCATCTTGTAGAGCGTTCCAGCAGACTCCTAGATGCGATGCTAAATTAGATGCTGGCCCCTCCAGCCAATGCTTTAATATAAGCAGGTGAGTGTTCTTCCTTTAAGTCTGGAGGCAATGGGTTGCTCTGAGCTGGGCCATGGGATGGGCAAGTCTAAGTGTGGGAGCCCTTTAAGAGCCATCTCACAGATTCCTAGTCTTGTGGGTCTCAGGACCCAAGACCCGTGGGTTTTGAAAGCCAGAGGTTTTGGGGGGCTCATGTGTCCCACATGTCAGGATGCCTGATGTGGGGTCAAAACCCCTCATTCCTCAGGGAGAAACTCTGGGTTCCGAGTTCCCTCCCGGCTGTGAGATGCGCACCAGGGGTGGGGTTTGCGTGAGGTTGTGTCCCAGCCTCTCCTACCTGCCTCGATATGGTTTTCTTGTTTGCCCAATGTGACGTTATCACTCAGCCAGCCTTTAGGATTTTTAAGAGGAATTGGTTCCATGTGTACCTGTAGACTCAGTGTATTCATGGAGGAGGGGAGTTCAGCGTCTTCCGGCATTGCCATCTTGAACCAGTCATGCAAGGACTTTTAATACACTGGTTTCTTTTATTCCAGTTGTAGCTTCAGAGCTGACTTGCATCCCCAGTCTAGAGGCCATTTATAAGCACAAATATCAGGAGTGATGACAAAGTTGAAGGTATTACTTATTAGAATACGAGTACAAGAGAATCCCTGATTCAGTCTAAAGTTTTCTCTCTTTAAACTTGGGATATTTGTCTCTCTTCTTGCTGCTATTTCAGGGGAAAGCACTGCCAAATCGAGTTTTTCCATATTTGACTCAAAGGGACTGAGGGTAGAAGTTGATCCTTGTTATAACACTGGTGCCAACAGTTGGCCTAGTAGAAGTGTTCACAGCCAGATTTTCAAATTCCAGTAACCAAGAGCCCATAATGAAAAGACTCTTACAAATCTCTCTCTCTGAGGCCTCTGGCCAAGCACAGCAGGAACCTTTGATATCCTCTGGAGCCAAAAGGATCTAAGGATGGAGTGGAGACAGACAAGAGACCTGGCAAAGAACTCAACTGGGTACACTTATTCAAAGCATGTCTGAGGTGAAGTCTCTCCACTGCTGGGTTTGCCAGACAGCTCCAGCCTAGGGCCAGGGCAAGCTGGATTTCAGAACAGTTGCCTGTTTATTCTACCACATTGCACTCTGTTAGTGACCGGCCAGCTAGTCTATTTGCCCAAAGAGGCCCAACCCAGCCACAGCCAGCACCACCGCTCCCCCAGGGGCCTTGCCTGTTCCATTAAGATCCTCCCATCCTTGCCTTCTGGGTGCAACTGGTCCTGGACTGCTTTTATTTTTTCAGACCTCTCTGTACATAAGCAGGATGTTTAGAAACACTCAAGACGGCCAGGGGACTGCTGTACTGGCCATTGATTCTCACTTGGAGAGTAGTTCTGTTCAGTATCAGTGAAACTGCTTCTGCCGTGGCTCTGGATATAGCCCAGGACAGCTGAAACCTCCCTCTCTCTCTCTCCCTAAGAGAACTTGGCTACAGGGAGTTCACACTGGTAGGGGTGAGGTAAAAGAGATGCCTTCACTTTTTAAGGGTGTCTCTTATTACAGTCTTAAGAAATCTCCCCTGATCCCAGAGGGTTCAAGGGAGAAGGGTGAGTCTCATAGGTGGGGACATTATTCCCTTTGGAGGGCTCTTCTCAGCCTCCTAAGGGCTGGGGTAGGATCCAAAGAAGAATCCTCTATGGGAAACAGCCTGTCCGTGATTAAAGGTCTGTTGGGCAAAGTGTTCATGAGTAAAGACCCCCTATTGGGGCTTCCCTGGTGGCGCAGTGGTTGAGAATCTGCCTGCTAATGCAGGGGACACGGGTTCGAGCCCTGGTCTGGGAAGATCCCACATGCCGCAGAGCAACTAGGCCCGTGAGCCACAATTGCTGAGCCTGCGCGTCTGGAGCCTGTGCTCCGCAACAAGAGAGGCCGCGATAGTGAGAGGCCCGCGCACCGCGATGAAGAGTGGCCCCCGCTTGCCGCAACTAGAGAAAGCCCTCGCACAGAAACGAAGACCCAACGCAGCCATAAATAAATAAATAAATAAAATTTTAAAAAATACAAGGTGCTATAGAAGCACTTTAAAAAAAAAAAAAAAAGACCCCCTATTGTTCCCTCTAGACTGAACAGAAAGATGTACAAGAGCAGGGTCGTCGTTGATCAATAGAGCCAGTGCCTGCTCCCCTGGAGCTGAGTTCATCCCAGATGCAAAGGTCCTAACATCTGAGCATGGAGATTGGAAAACCTCAGGCACATTGAGAAAGCCAGAGTCCTCCTGCAGGGAAGGGCCTAAGAGCAGAGGCGGCCGCAGTTAGAGGCCCCTTCCCCTGGCTCTTTCACACATTCCTGCTTGGCCAATCCCCAGGCTCAGCTATCAACATTTCACTACCTGCCATTGCCAGAGCTCCCTGAGGGCTACCCAGCACCACGGGGGCCTCTGCAGCAGCTACTGCAGGCAAGACTAGCCCCCTGCCCACCCCGCCACTTCCATCACCCTGCAAGATCTGCTGCCCTGTTAACCCTGTCCTAGGGCATGCAAGTACCACTGCTGGTACTGCTGGTACCCACACAGCCACACCCGTCCCGCAGGGTCCTCCATCACCCAAACTGGCTGTGCAGTGGCCACCCCTTTTGCCCCCCGAGTCAATTCCTTTCTGCCCCTTCAGTCTATCTTCCCTGTGCCCTAAGCCATGATGGGCAACTCCGGGAGTGCAGTGTTCTAGCCCAGTGGAGCAAAGCAAGGCTCGGCAGGTAGCCAGTCCCCAGAGCAGTAGCCCTCCCAGGACCAGCGTCTGGCTCCAACTGGGGAAGGGAAGCCCTCATGAGAGTGGCAGGACCCATGGCTTAGAAAGCAGAGCATCTGTCCCAGCGCCTCTTCACAGAATCTGTGGCACCTCTGCTGCACCCGCTACAAATCTGTGCAGAAAGACTCCAGCAGGTGGTGAAGGGGTTCCATGATGGGGCTTGGGGTGGGACTTTTGGAAGAAAGGGGTTCCCCAGATTATGATGCTGGAGCTTTGTGCTACTTACAGATTCCTCTTCTTGCCACTGTCGTCGTAACCCATGGTCCTAGATCTTGACCTTTCCCCCACTGATCAGAGGAAAGTGGGGAAGTACACTTTACTCCACCTTCAGCAGAGCTCTCCTGCCCTTGAGAGAAGCTCTTGATTAAAAAGTCACTGGGAACAAATTGTTGAAGATACTTATAATCGTGAGAACCACTGTGCCCCAGCAGGAGCCCTCCAAACGCTGCGTCCAGGCTGCTGTTCACGCAGCCATAGCTCTCCCGGCCAACCAACCACAGCCCCGGCACACACAGACTTGAGAAGAAAAGACCACTGGGAAACTCGTTTGTCAAAGGCAATTTTAAAAGCTTGGCAAATGTGTGGCAACATGGATAGACCCGGAGGACATTATGCTAAGTAAGATAAGCCAGACACAGAAGGACAAACACCATATGATCTCATTTACATGTGGAATCTAAAAATAGTCAAATGCATAGAGGCAGAGAATAGAACGGCAGTTGCCAGGGGTCGGAGAAGGAGGAAATAGGGAAATAATTATCAAAGGGTATAAAGTTTTAATTATGCAAGATGAATAAGTTCTGGGGATCTACTATACAGTCTAGTGCCTATAGCTTACAATTCTGTATCTTATACTTAAAATTTTCCTAAGAGGAAAAATCTTATGGTGAGTGTGCTAGTAATAATAATAATATTAATAATAATTAATGGCAAAAGAAAACCTTGGGAGGTAATGGAAGTCTGTAGCCTTGAAGGTAGTGATGGTTTCCCGGGTTATACTTACCCCAAACTCGTTAAATTGTGTGCATTAATTGTGTACATGTCATTCATACCTCAATGAACTGGCTTTAAAAATTTTGGCAAAAAAGAAAAAAAGAAAAAGGACCAAGTTTTTATAAGTAAATCTTGAAAGAAACTTGTTTGATTGATTGCTTAATGGAAAACCCAGGGCAATACATTGGGGGAGACCACCCTGTAGGTTCCAGCAATGTTAAGGTAGTATTCCCAGTAGTTTACCAACAGATACTATCTTTGGGATTCAGGAACAAAAATTAGAACTCTTGAGAATGTTCAGGAATTCCCCAAATCATAAGTTATTCTTTAAGTGTTTCTAAAATTAATTATACTCTTTACTCATGGATATATAAAAAGTTGTATAATAAAGAAGAAATATTAAGCTTAGTCATATTTATGAAAACTATAGTCTATAGCAAATATTCAAACACTAGCAAACATTACTGTGTATTATTTAAATAATGTAACATTCAGATCTCCTAGTGAGAGGTTAACTAGTTGACAGCACTAGTCAGAATCATACGTTGAAATTGCTCAAGACTTATTTTGCTCCCAAAATTTATTATTTCTTGGAACACCATTCCAAGATTTGTAGAAAGTACACAGTGCATAAAAATGTATCAGAAATTAGTAAAATTCATTAATTATTATTTGCAACAATTACTCACCATTAGAGACAGGCAGGTCACAGACACAACATGGCTATAGCTTATGGATGACAAACTGGTTAGATCATCACTGCTTTTCTTCTCAGTGATCCTGTCCTGGTCTCAGAAACTATCACCCTTAACCTTGGACTCTATGTGCCAGTGGTTCCTGCACTCATGTTCCATTGCACTTCAATGGATTCCTTCAAATCAGTAACATCTCTATGTCACTTATAAAGCTTTAATTCTTGCAGGAGAATTATAGAGTTTTTTTCTTGTTTTCCTAACTTTTCAACTGGTTTTTTTCTTGAAATTTGAAATTTGGAAAAACACAGAAATTTCCCAAGCAATGCTGGGAAAGAATTCTCACATGGAAACACTAGTCAAAATGAGCTGAAAGCCTGGTGGGGAAGGCCCACCAGCAGGGCCCCTGGAGAGGAAGTAGAGAGCTTGATGGGGGTTGGGGGGAGAAGCTGGGACTTGGGGGTTACAGCCAGCCTCAGGACAAAGCACCTGCAAAAACAGGAAAACATAAGCCCGTCTTCTGCAATTTAGCCTTGGCTAGAAACTATATTGGAAACAGAAACCACCAGCCTCATTTAGTAGTTAATGAAGAACCTTTAAAGAATGAAGAACATTGACAAGTTACTTGGAAAAGACAAGTCCTGACCTTACGGTAATGACTTGTCAGAGAAAGAAGGAAAATATTGGGAATATTGACACAACCTCTTACATCAATTAAAGTGAAAACTACACCTATTTCTTATCTTGTTGTCATAAAGTTGGGTTTCTGCCTAGGGCTTTTTGTTAAGAAGGCCAAACAAAGCAACTGACAAAGGATTAATCTCCAAGATTTATAAGCAGCTCATGCAGCTCAATAAGCAAAAAACAAACAACCCAATCCAAAAACGGGCAGAAGACCTAAATAGACATTTCTCCAAAGAAGATATACAGATTGCCAACAGACACATGAAAGAATGCTCAGCATCATTAATCATTAGAGAAATGCAAATCAAAACTACAATGAGATATCATCTCACACCAGTCAGAATGACCATCATCAAAAAATCTAGAAACAATAAATGCTGGAGAGAGTGTGGAGAAAAGGGAACACTCCTGCACTGTTGGTGGGAATGTAAATTGATACAGCCACTATGGAGAACAGTATGGAGGTTCCTTAAAAACTAAAAATAGAACTACCATACGACCCAGCAATCCCACTACTGGGCATATACCCTGGGAAAACCATAATTCAAAAAGAGTCATGTACCAAAATGTTCATAGCAGCTCTATTTACAATAGCCAGGACATGGAAGCAACCTAAGTGTCCATCATCGGATGAATGGATAAAGAAGATGCGGCACATATATACAATGGAATATTACTCAGCCATAAAAAGAAACGAAATTGAGTTATTTGTAGTGAGGTGGATGGAGTTAGAGTCTGTCATACAGAGTGAAGTAAGTCAGAAAAACAAATACAGTATGCTAACACATATATATGGAATCTAAGGAAAAAAAAAAAAAGGTCATGAAGAACCTAGGGGCAAGACGGGAATAAAGACACAGACCTACTAGAGAATGGACTTGAGGATATGGGGAGGGGGAGGGGTAAGATGTGACAGGGTGAGAGAGTGGCATGGACATATATACACTACCAAATGTAAAATAGATAGCTAGTGGGAAGCAGCCGCATAGCACAGGGAGATCAGCTCAGTGCTTTGTGACCACCTAGAGGGGTGGGATAGGGAGGGTGGGAGGGAGGGAGACGCAAGAGGGAAGAGATATGGGAACATATGTATATGTATAACTGATTCACTTTGTTATAAAGCAGAAACTAACACACCATTGTAAAGCAATTATACTCCAATAAAGATGTTAAAAAAAAAAAAAAAAAAAGGCCAAACAACTTTCTGGTAATATTGAGAGGTTTGATTTTTATAGTTCCATGGACAGTAGACTTGAAATCTTGAGACAGGTTTGTTCCTAGAAACTACACTTATCAAAATGTTTGCAGGAAAAAAAACCTGTGTTTGTTAAAATTATAACAACTTAAAGTCATGAGAAGTTGATTTATTCACCAATCCTAGCGATAATTTTCACCAGGACATTACTGGCCTAACTCTATTTCACTTAGTCTCTATAAAAGAACTTTACAAGTTTCCTTAAAATTAGGAGATTAACTAAAAGCACATTTCCTATTGTAAAAATGGATTACAAGGAAAATAAAAGGACTCTATAAGAGATTAAATTTAGAACTGCTAGAATCTCAATTTGTTAGGACCCAGCCCTCAGCCCTTTATCTCTTAGGTTTTGCACAAATGAGGAAGGTGCTTGTCCTAAACAGCATTGGGATGTTCGAGGCTGGTGTGGAATGTGCTTGGGGCCTGGAGAAAAGGGACCACCAGGCCCAGGATACATGACCACAGCCTCAGGCCCATCTCTCTTGAAAAAAGTGCCAGAATTCGAGAGAAGCAGCAGCTGCAATTAAGAGAGGTAAATCAGCACACCTGTCCTGTCTCTTTTTTATCTTTTATTTTTTAAAGGAACCATTTTGAGATATGTCAGAGCACACAGTTCTTTTTTTTTTTTTTTTTAATTTTATTTATTTATGGCTGTGTTGGGTCTTCTTTTCTGTGCGAGGGCTTTCTCCAGTTGCGGCAAGTCGGGGCCACTCTTCATCGTGGTGCGCGGGCCTGTCACTGTCGCGGCCTCTCTTGTTGCGGAGCACAGGCTCCAGACGCGCAGGCTCAGTAGTTGTGGCTCACGGGCCCAGTTGCTCCGCGGCATGTGGGATCTTCCCAGACCAGGGCTCGAACCCGTGTCCCCTGCATTGGCAGGCAGACTGTCAACCACTGCGCCACCAGGGAAGCCCTGTCCTGTCTCTCCTTTACTCTGGGGCAGTTCCTCAGTCTGTGTTTTTTTTTTTTTTTTTTAATGACTGACGTTTATGAAGCATGAAGACCATTTATTTTGAAGAATGTCCCTCAGGTTGGTTTAACTGATATTTCCTCAAGATTATAGATTCAGGTTCCGTATTTTGGGCAGGAATACCACAGAAGTGATGTATTCTTCTGGGAGCATCATATCAGGAGGCACATGATATCCATTTTTGCTGTAACTGGTGATGTTAACACCGATCATCTTGTTAAGATGGTGTCCGCCCAGTTTCTCCACCACGAAATTATTATTTTCCCTTTGTAGTTAATGAATATCTTTGGGGGAGTTACTTTGATACTCTGTATGTATCCTGTTTCTCATCACCCACTAGTTTTAACATCCATTGATAATTCTTTTTTTTTTTTTTTTTTAAGGAAGAGCCTCAATTAGCCATTTTTTTTTAAGTACATTTTTTTTTAATTAATTAATTTATTTATATTTATTTTTGACTGTGTTGGGTCTTCACTTCTGTGTGAGGGCTTTCTCTAGTTGTGGCAAGTGGGGGCCACTCTTCATCGCGGTGCGCGGGCCTCTCACTATCGCGGCCTCTCTTGTTGAGGAGCACAGGCTCCAGACGCGCAGGCTCAGTAGTTGTGGCTCACGGGCCTAGTTGCTCCACGGCATGTGGGATCTTCCCAGACCAGGGCTCGAACCCGTGTCCCCTGCATTGGCAGGCGGATTCTCAACCACTGCGCCACCAGGGAAGCCCCCATTGATAATTCTTGCCTGAAACAATTTTAATTATGGGGGTTGCCAAATAAATTTCTAATTCCATAATTTCTCCTACATGTATTAGTTGGCTTTCTACTATCAGAAAGAGCTTTACCTTTTTCCCCATTCATTCATTTATTCGTCCATCTATCCATCCATCCATTTATCCAATCACTCATCGGTATGGACTCATGGATTCTTATTTTATACTATGGCTTATAGTCTATATAATAAAATCATTGTTTAGTTTAATGCTCAAGTTGTCTTAGATTTGGCCAGTGGGAGCCCCTGGAACCTGGCTGCTGTAGTCTGTGACTTGTTCCCATCATTCTTTGAGAAGTTCCTTATTTCCCAACATGGGAAAATGTCCCAGTCCCCAAGCCCTAAAATCAGCTATTTCTCCAGGGAGCCCTAATTCCTTTTACTGGAAAATATTAAGAAACCAAGATCTGGATGCTAGATGCTAAGTGTTCTCAGAGGGTATGTGCATTCAGTTAAAATATCAAAATATAGTTAAGTTCACTTGTTTTTATTTGTGCTCCATTTTGGGTTTCCTCTAACCTTACTGGTTTTCCCGTATGTGTGTTTTGAGCATATGAAATATAACGTGGTTCTAAAAGTCTACAATTAATAATTGTAGTTTGAAAAGTGTCACTCCCCTGCCACACCCCTTCTATCCTGTTCCTATACCCAGTCCTTTCCACCCTATTCCCAGCCCCCACCACCCATTAGTCACCAGTCTCATTAGTTTCTGGTTAATCATGCAGATTAACCAGAAATGAACAGATACATGTATCTTTCCCCCTCATTTCTTACCTAAAAGACCCATACTATAGACTGTTTTTCTCCTTTCGCACTGGAAATCACTCCATATCCATTCAAAACATGGTCCTCGTTCTTTTCTACAGCTGCACCCCATTGGGTGGACCACTCCCTGATGTTTGAGCATACGGTTTGTTTCCAACATTTTACAAGCACAATCAATACTGCAAATAATTATTATGTACGTAAGTATTTTCTTGTTTTTGGAGCTGTAAATACCTAGAGGCGGAATTACTGGCACAAATAGAAAATGCACATATAGTGTCTTTAGATATTGCCAAATATCCCTCCCAAAAGGACTGTACCAGTTTGAATCCCTACCATCGAAGTATGAGATCGCCTGTTTCCCACGGTCCTGCCAACCAGAATGTGCCATCATATTTTTTAATTTTCACCAAGTTAAGTGAAAAATGATCTCAGTACAGTTTAAATTTGCATTACTCTATGAGTGAGGTTAAACATTTTTTTCTTTTGCTTAAGGATATTGTGTCTTTTGCCCATTTTTCTGTTGGGCACATGCTTTTCTTAAAACTTGGCTATGAATTGCATCTTCCCTTTAACATGCTGGGCAGAAGCTAGAAGTTCTACATTTGCTCAACATTTATCCTCTTCCTTAATTTTTGCACCATAAAATCTTAAATTGTGGCAACGTTTTAGTCCTTGATATGGGCGTGGTCACTGCGAAAATTTTATCAAGCTGTATATTTATGACTTGTACATTTCTTATTTGAAAAACTCTTAGCTGATTTAATTCTGCACTAAATTATCGGTGTCTTGTCTGCCTAATGCTTAAAGGAAGCCTGATGATTCCCAGAATCATACCCAAGTAACCCTGACGTGAAACGAAGAGGAAAAGGTGACCCTCTGGAGAAAGGACATACTTGAAAGGTGGACCCAACAACACAGCACACACAGCGCCATCCTACTTCCTCTCCCACCGTGATGCTCGCTCCCACCAGCCCCTAACACCTTGCCAAAGCCAGCACCCCTAGACAGATCCTCCTAACTCACCACTTACAAGAAAGGATTTATCCAGTGGGCAGCAGTAAGGACCCCTGGTCTTTAGTATTTACCTACAATCCCTTCTTTGTTTCCCAACAAGTGATGCCTGTCTGTTTCAAGCCTCATTTTCTCCATAATATTCAGGGATGGTAGAAGGAAACAGGTAATCAAGCCTATTAAATGTTATAAGCTCCTTAGAGAAAGACTTGGAAGGACTTGGATTTTTCCACCATTCTCAGGTACTAAGCAGAGTGGGATTGGTTCGTTAGGTGTGTTCTCTCCTATCCTCAGCCCCTGGAGTCTCTGTTATGGGAGAGATGGGGTAATCCAAAGAAAGCTGCTGTGAGGGGATGGATGGAGGGATTTTTTTTAAAGATTACGGGTCGATTTGCTGCACCTTTCAGGACAGTGCTGGCTGAAGTCACAGTAAACACACATGCACACACACACACACACACACCTTCTTTCTCTCCCTCTCCTCCACTTTGAGCAGAACCCATTCCTGTGGCAAGAACCCAGGCTCTCTGAGGGTCACTGGGCGTTGGTTTGACCCCCAGTTTCCGACAGTGTACTGGAGTGTCCACACTTGTGTGGTGCAGGTCTGGAGAACAAACGTGTAGCCACCTGAAGTGTCCCTCTTTGTCTCCACACATCGTTTGGTGGTTCTGTTTAGGACAGCTCTTCCCTGGATGGAAGGAGAAAAAGTGGAGGTGTTGAAGCATCATCTCCCTGCTGTGCTCAGAGAAAAGCCCAAGGGCTCCCTCAATCCTCTGCGAGTCATCCAGTGGACAAACGAAGCCGAGTGCTGAGTTAGATCACCCGGTGCTTTCTCTTCTAGTCCCGCCGCAAACTAACCCCAGACCCGGGAGTAAGAAACACTGTGCTGGGTTCCTATGTTCTCATCCGTATCTCCTGAGCTGGAAGCATCAGGTCAGCATGGCTGGCAAGACAGGATGCAGCTTGAAGAGCCGTGGCCCTTCTGCACTTGACCTCCTTTCTACGTCTTCATCCCCGAGCCCGTGAAACCCATCAGAACTCTCCCCCCTCCCACCCCCGCCTCCTCAGCAAGGGACTCCGGTGGTGGGACTGAAGTGGAAGCTCTGTTCAGGATTCTCAGCCTATTTTCTCCACCTGTTTTCTCTGGGGAGGGAGGCAGTTCCTGCCTCCCCTGTTGTGGGAGCTTCACCAAGGTTTACTGCTGGAAACATTAAGGGCTTTAAAGCCAAAGAGTCTGGGTTGGATCTCTGCTCCACTGTGAAGAGAGAGATGTGGGCAAATTACCTAACCTAAGTCTCAATTTCCTCATCTCTAAAATGGGTCTAGAGTTGATGTTGGGGTTAATATTTATTGAGCTCTGTGCCTGACACGGAAGATGTGCAATAGATATTAGTTCATCTCCATCCCTCCCCATCCTAACGGGGAACAGGGGAGGGAGGGCGTCCTTCTCTGTGCTCCCTTGTGCCACGTCCAACGCCCCCGACCTCTTTGCTCCTTATCTGCTCACCTTGACACTGACAGTCATGCCATGTGTCCTGTTCTGTTCTCCTAACTCTTCCCTCCCCATGCGCCTCTCCAGCCCTCTGCAGGAATCTACCTTAGTGTCTGGGTGAAGTGGTTCCCTTTGCCCTCAGAGTTCACAGCATACATGTGGACGTCTGGTGAGAAGCCCAGATCTCACTGCGCCACCTCGATGACCTGTCCCCACCTCGTGTTTGCTTAACACCAAGCAGGGCTGCAGCTCTACATCCAAATCTCTGCTCCCTCTCTGACCCCGCCTCCCTTCCTCTCATCTCTTCCAATCGCCAACGGCCCCCACCAACCCTGCTCCCCCAATCTCACCTGCCCCCGTCCCTGGCCACCCTGGACTCCCTCTGGCCACCACCTCCCACCTCCCTGGGTGCATCCATCCAGCATCTGTCATTCAGGGCTGCCCTCCTATTCTTTTCTATTTTTTTTTTAACATCTTTATTGGAGTATAATTGTTCTATAACGGTGTGTTAGTTTCTGCTTTATAACAAAGTGAATCAGCTATATGTATACATTTATCCCTGGATCTCCTCCCTCTTGCATCTCCCTCCCACCCTCCCTATCCCACCCCTCTAGGTGGTCACAAAGCACCGAACTGATCTCCCTGTGCTATGCGGCTGCTTCCCACTAGCTATCTATTTTACATTTGGTAGTGTATATGTGTCCATGTCACTCTCTCACTTCGTCCCAGCTTACCCTTCCCCCTCCCCATGTCCTCAAGTCCATTCTCTAAGTCTGCATCTTTATTCCTGTCCTGCCTCTAGGTTCTTCAGAACCTTTTTTTTTTTTTAATTCCATATATATGTGTTAGCATACGGTATTTGTTTTTCTCTTTCTGACTTACTTCACTCTGCATGACAGACTCTAGGTCCATCCACCTCACTACAAATAACTCCATTTCGTTTCTTTTTATGGCTGAGTAATATTCCATTGTATATATGTGCCACATCTTCTTTATCCATTCATCTGTCAATGGACACTTAGGTTGCTTCCATGTCTGGCTATTGTAAATAGAGCTGCAGTGAACACTGTGGTCCATGACTCTTCTGGAATTATGCCCTCCTATTCTTGAACTGCCCGCATCACTCCCACCGCTCCTTTCTCTGGGCCCCATTCCCAGACCACAGAGCGCTCCTGGAGAGGGTCCACCAACTGAGTAGGCCTGGCCCCTAAAAAGTGTTTAGAGCAGTCTGGCCTCAGAACTTGGCTTACTCCTTAGGGTTACTCTTCCAAGCCTCCTTAGCACGCTTTTTCCTTCTGCCCCAGCCCTTGACCCTCACTTTCACTAAATGCCTTTGTTTTTCCCTTTGTCAAGAAGACCTTGCTTCCAGCCAATCTAGTCCCTCCCAAATGCCATGAGCAATCTCGGGGTGCTTCTCAGGGGTGGTCTCAAAGGAGCTGCCCTGCCTCTGTCTCTACTATCAGCCCCCTGTGCTTGGACCCCAGCCATCCTCGATGCCAGAGAAACAAACACCCTTCCTGTCTAACATCCTTCTCTTATTTCTCCCTCTTGGCAGATTCCTTTTCTATGACTTTAAATATATCCAAATGTCCCAATATTCGAGGGGAAAAAATGTTCCTTAACTCTATCATCTTTTTCAACCAGCATTCAGTGTTTTTCTCCCTTTCAGAATCAAACTTCCCAAGCAGTGTGGCAAAAACAGTAGATAAGATTCTGTGTTTGAACCCTGGATATTTACTATGCTATGTGACCTTGGAATATTATTTGACTTCTCTGTGTTTTAGTTACTTCATAGGTAAAGTAGAGCTAATGGTAATACTTCTCATAAGATTTGAGTAAGGACTAAATTAGGTAATGTTTAACCCAATGTCTGGTACATAATATGTACTCAATAAATATTGGCAATTACAATTTATTGTGACCTTGCAGATAAAATCAATGGTCCTTTTTTTTTTTTCTATTTTCTCTCCACTTCCATGTGACATGTACTTTGGCAATATTCCTTACATGTCTTCAGACTCTTCCCCTCTGGTTTCTCTTACATGTGTTCATCTGGATCTTATACATTTTTGGTTTGGTTTGTATTTAAGAGGTATGGCCTGCCACTTTTTAAAAGGTTTTTTGATTCTTTTTCACTTGTACAAAAAGAATATGTGCTCATTTTTTTAGCTTAAGATAACATTGTCTATATGGCTTTTATACCCTGTTTTTGAAATTTAACATTGTATCATGTGCATTTTCCAGTGTCATTAACTTTTTAGAAAACACACTTTTTGAGAATATAATTTGAATGACTATATAATATTCAGTTTAAGGGATGAACAAAAATCTCCCCTACTGTTGGACATTTAATCTTTCCTAATATTTTGCTATAACTATTAACATATTTTCTATATTAATCTTGATCTACATTCTATATTATTCCTTAAATTAAAATATTGTCTTAAAAGAGAATTAGTGCCTTAAAAGGGGGCCTAATCAATTTGGGGATTCTGGTTAGTGTCAGACCTTTCTGGAGCTGTGCCCTCCAGCACGCGTGAGTGCCCTCCCTCAGGGATCTCTTCCTATTCACTTCTCAAACCCAACTACAAGTGGCCTCCTCCTTCTCACTACCTCTCCCAGAGATCCTCTGCTGTCACTCTATCCAAAAGACTTCTGAACAATGACTGTCACTCAAATTCTCCATTATATCAGCTTTGTCTCTCCTTTCCCCTCCGTGCTCCTCATGTGAAAGTCCAGATACCTCAAACTGGCCTTCTCTCTCCAAACAAGTCCCTTCTCAGTCACTGGCACCATCTCTCCTGTGGTTTTCAGAGGTCTGAACCTCTTCTGGTTGACTCAAAACATTAATCATGGAATTGGAAGACAACAAAGGAATTATCGAGTTTTCCCTCCCTCTCAGTTCTGGGAAACATCTTTGGTAACTTTTTAGTAGAATGATTGTGCGATTTGTGTCTACAAAGAAAGTAGAGCACAAAAGGGACCCAAGATTCCATCAAACATCATTTTCACAACTGAAAGAGCTGTGGTCCTAAGAGATAAGGTGGGTATGAAGAGATTAGATGGAATGAAGGGACTTCAACCTGACTTGAAGTCAGGTAATGCACCATGAGCGACATGAGTGTCTCTCTCTTTAACTTTTGGAATTCTTGACATAGTGATCGTACAAAGGGACCCAGCCTGGACATCAGAGTGGTGGGCTGAATTCCCCTGCATGTCCTGCAGCTCCAGATCTCATACCAGCCAAGATCTCTATTCTATCAGCAACTTCAACCCGCTAAGAAAGTAAGTGATCTTCCAAAATTCTCTTGGAAAGACAACCTTCAAAATATTTGGGATGTCATCATTGTTTCTTTAGCATAAATACTATCTGGAGATTTAAGATAAAGTTGAGATGTGAAAGGAATCAAACACATAATAATTGCTAAAGATTCTATGTACATTTACTATTTTTAAGTACTTACTATGTTTAAGAAAAACTGTCTTACAGATTAACCTTGTGATACCAATTTTAAAATGTGTAATTAAATAAATCTGTGATTTTATGTTGAAATTTTACTGGATTGCAAACACTTTTGAAACATTTAACAGAACTTAAGAAATCATTCGATTTAAAGTCAAGATAATTGAAGTTCTTAAAAAAGAAAATTTAATGTATTAAATTTATAAATACAGTCTGTAATGTTTAAGGGAATTTATTAAATTGAAAAACCCCTTTAAAGTTCTCATCACAAGAAAAAAAATTGTAACTGTGTGTGATGAAGAACGTTAACTAGACTTACTGTGGTGCTTATTTTGCAATATACATATAAATCATGTCATTATGCTGTGCACCTGAAATTAATATAATATGTCCATTATATCTAAATAAAAATAAGTAAATAAGTAAATAAATTAAATACTACAAATAACTTTATACTCATAAATTTGAAGAAGTGGAACAGTTCCTCAGAAACCATAAACCACCAAACTCAATCAAGATGAAATAATCTGAATAGCCCTATATCATTTTTTTAAAATTCAACTCATAATTTAAAAGGTTCAAAAAAAAAAATCCAGGTCCATATGGTTTCCCTAAAGAATTCTGGCAAAAATTTAAAGATGGATTAACACCAATTAAAGACAATCTCTTCCAGAAAATCTCTTCCAGACAATGCCTCTTCCAGAAATTGGTCTCTTCTGTAATATTTGTCAACATGACTAATTTTATCAACAGAAAGAAGGAACACTTCCCAACGCACTTTATGAGACCAGTATCAACCTGGTACTAAAAACGAAGACAGTATCAAAACAAAAAAGAACTGCAGACCGTCATCTCTAATGAACTTAGACAAAAAAAAAAAAAAAAAACTTCAACAAAACATTAGCACAATTGTTCACATAGGTGCCTATATATGTTTTCCTGGAGACAGTCCATAGCATTCCTCAAGGGGTTATTAGCTTTAAGTGAGCAATTACTGTTAGACTGTCCATGTCTCTTACAATGTGAACCTAAGCTAACACAGCACCAAGATGCTCAGAGATATATTCACAGACAAAGCATTACCCCCCTCTCTCCCTCAAGACATCTCATTACTGCCAACGTGGCTTAGGAATGCAGCTCCAACACATAGTTAATTCACATGTAGACGTGGTCAGCCATGTCCCTCATGCCACTGTCATGTGACTTCCGCCAGATTCCCTCCACCCTGTTCTTAGTCAGTTGATGATGATGTTAAATCAGGGCTTTTACATCAGTGCCTGTCGAATTTCATCCTAGTGCTCCAGACTCTCTGATTATCATTAATAATAAGGCTAATCACAACAGCTAATAGTATTGAATGCTTTCTATGTGCCGGGCGCCATGCTAAATACTTTACATATATTATCCCATTTAATCATCTCCACAGGCTTGTAAAGTAGAAATTATCATCTCCGTTTTAGAGATGAAGATACTGAGTCTCAGAGAGGATGAGAAAATAAAGACACAGACCTACTAGAGAGTGGACTTGAGGACATGGGGAGGAGGAAGTGTAAGCCAGGACGAAGTGAGAGAGTGGCATGGAAATATATACACTACCAAACGTAAAATAGATAGCTAGTGGGAAGCAGCTGCATAGCACAGGGAGATCAGCTCGGTGCTTTGTGATCACCTAGAGGGTTGGGATAGGGAGGGTGGGAGGGAGGGAGACGCAAGAGGGAAGAGATATGGGAACATATGTATATGTATAACTGATTCACTTTGTTATAAAGCAGAAACTAACACACCATTGTAAAGCAATTATACTCCAATAAAGATGTTAAAAAAAAAAATAGATAGCTAGTGGGAAGCAGCCGCATAGCACAGGGAGATCAGCTCCGTGCTTTGTGAACTCCTGGAGGGGTGGGATGGGGAGGGTGGGAGGGAGATGCAAGAGGGCAGAGATATGGGGATGTATGTATATGTATAGCTGATTGGCTTTGTTGTACAGCGGAAACTAGCACAACATTGTAAAGCAATTATACTCCAATAAAGATGTTTAAAAAAAGAAAAAGAAAAAGGAAATAGCTAAAAGTGACTGAACTAGGATTTGAAGGCAAACTCTTAACTGTTAAGTTACAACACATTCCAATATCTTTTCCCCTTGGCCACCCCGCCTTAGTCGACAGACTCAGTATTTCATGCCCAGACTAGAAAAATTTCTAGTCTTTTCCCTATACACTGCTACAAAATTAATCTTTCTAAAACACTACTAGATCAAATCTGAACCTCTCAGACTATATTTTAATATATCTATCTTTAAAAAAAACAACACTTGACTCACCGGTTTAAAATCCCAGTGTATGTGCAGTCTATTTTTGACTGCCTTGGAACATGGCTCTAAAGTAGGTTTCTCCCCTTTGCCAGGGTCTGTCAGATAGCAGTCATCAATGTCTGTCTCAGCAATCAGTGGTCCCACATAGACTTCCCCAGTTAGGTGGTAGTAGACATTCTGCAAGAGGACAAGGGGATTTGCCATGGAGACTCAGTGGGGATGCCCTTGACATTACAGAGGGCATAAAGACTGCTCTTGGTTCCCCTAGACACCCAGTCACCACGGGGGGACCACTGCACTTTCGTGGGTAACAAAGAGTCACCTCTGCACCCTTCTCTGACCTCCCCTCATCCCCAGCTGATTCTAGAAAGAAGACCAGGCATGAGGGAGGGACCCTAGCCTGCTTCCTTCCATACAAAGGCTCCAATAGAATCAATTCCTGCATAGATGAAGGAGCTTATCTTTGAAAACAAAAACAAAAACAACACAACTGAACTACAGAAGCTGTCATTATAAGTCCCAGCTAAGGGCTTGTTGTCAGGAAACCTTTCAAATTCTCAGTCTCTCACTGCCTTGCTCAGTGAGCTTGGACAAATAGGTTGTTTCTGTATCTCCATTTTTTTCTTTTCTCAAATGGAAGCTCAATCTGTCCTGCAGACCTCAAAAAGTTCCTGTGAGGGCAACATGCAAAGTAACATGATAGGCGGAAAAAGTCCCCTGGGGGCACCCTCCACGTGGTGCCAGACCTCTCCTACCCCATGGAGGGGCTTCCATTCAGCCTCTCTCTTCTCTAGCCCTCTGTTTCCTTCTCTACGGAAGGAGCCACAGGTAACATCACCTGTCCACCTTCCAGGGCATACAAGGGGCAGCGGGCGGATAGAAGGGGCAGTGGGAGGAGGGGAAAAGGAAGAGATCGGAGGTTTTTTTCAATGAAGATATGACCTTGGAGAATGAACGTGCCAGAGCACAGCCTTTCTGCCTAGTCTCCCTGTACCTGAAACGCAATGACTGCTCACATGAACTTGGAAGTGCTTAGTTACAAGCACGGGTTCAGGCTTCATCCTTACCCATTACTCAGGATGCTCAGCACCTGCTTCCCCATCATCTAACACCAAGTCCCAATCTGGCAAAGGCTAGCAGGGGGTGAGCCACAACAGACTCACTCTGCCAGGGCAGGGAAGATACCTGGGAACTGTACTGATGGCAGTAATACATGATCGGCTGTTGCCTGGAATAGCTCCCTGGTCCAGGCAGACACTTTCATCCAATGGGTTTTTCATCTGAAGGAGCAAAACACAAGGCAACACTGTTGGAAAGAGGCAGAGAAGGAGGGTCGCCAAGCCTCCCCAGGCCCTGCATTTTGCCCAGTACTCTAAGGATGCCAAAGGGAGTGGGAATTTGGGATCCTGGCAGCTACCTTCTAAGCTGAAGTGAGGCTCTGCTGTGATGCCCACTTCCTGGGAACACACACCCCGTCAGAGCATCAGAGCATATATAAAGAAGAGGCTCCTACACCTGCCGTCAGGTGGGTGAGGCCACACGCCCTGACTGGCTGAGAAACTGTGAGGGTCACAGCAAGGGCTGTGGTTTGCAAAGTAAGGAACCAGAGGCGGAGAGAAGGAGTAGATGGGGACTGGGGAGCAAGAGAGGAAGGGAAACTGAGAGGGTTCAAGTGCAAAACGTTGAGGAAGGAGTTGGGGGTAGGTAGGGAATCGGGGAGGATGGCTTTTGGAAACCCTTGTCCAGGCAGTCATGCAATGGATTCAGGTCTCATGGTCTTTTATATCCAAACATTTAAAATCTGAAATGCAATTTCATGAAACCTACTCTTCCGTAGCCCGCAGTGCTGTGGATTGGCTTCAGGACTGGATAAACATTTTTCAGATACCAGTCAAAAGTTTTGCATTTCAGTTCCTTCTGGAGTGCCATTCTGGAAGAAACGTCTCCAAAATCGATTCTGGAGTTCTGCAAATAAAACACGGAACATGTCTGCACCTTGCAACACCCTTGACTCCACCAAAGGGTACGGATAATGCATGAGGGAACTGAGTGTTTCCCTGATTCCCTGTAAGATATCCTTAATCATTTATAGTTTTCCAGGGAAAGTGGAAGAAGCTTGACCCCTAGGAATATCTGCTAGTTTCAAAGGCACTTGCAAAGCCTGCGTAGCGGGGTTTACGTCTCATCATTAGCAAGCTGATGCAGACTGCTCCTATTTGAGATAATATTCACATCAATCAGGCACAAAATATTCCTCATGATGTCCAGAAAAGGCTTCCAAAAGGAATATTCTGGCAGCAAGATTTGGAGGTTAAACGAGATTTTCTAGAAGTGGTATCTGTGGCCAATCAAAGTGGAAGAATGCTTCAGCCCAGAGCCACAGCTCGGGAACAGAGACGGCATGTCATGCCAGCCTCGGGGACTAGGGCAAATGATGTGGCCTTAGCCAAGAAGGTCATCTTCGTTCACGTGCATCCAACAGGATTCCGGTGCCGGCTCCCACCATCCCACACCCCAACCGCCATGTTTATGTCCTCTTTAGACAGTGGATCCATGCCCAACCCTGCCCCACAAGGAATCCCCCAGTATAGATGACGGATGAAGGACATCGAATCTAGAAGTTTCCTTGGTTTGAATCCTATCTCTGCTCTTACGACCTTATTACCTTAAGCAACTTCCCTTCCACTCTGTGCTTCAGTTTCTTTATCTGAAAACTTAAAATAATAAAAATAAGCCTTACACCAGAGGTACGTTGTGATGAGTCATGAGTGCCTGGAACTTAGTCCTGGGACATAAATGTTAATGTCATTATCCTCACCCTATCGGGACTTGACTTTAATTCTTTAGGGCTGGGATGGCACTTCTGCTTTATCCCTTCCCATTTCCCGCCGTGACCACCACCTCTTTCTCCTTCATCCATCTCTGCTTCTGTTCAAGTCCGGAACGAACCTGGAGAGGTGTGTTCCAGGCCATGTAGACCATGTCTTTGTACTCATCCATCCAGATTTCAGCCACTCTCAGGGCATTTTGCTTCAAGGGAATACTCAGGTCCAAGGAGTAGGGCTTGTGGTGTCTCTCCAGGTGGGCAACCCGGGAGCAGAGCAAGACCTTGACTCTCCCACTGCATTGCCACACCTGCAAGAGAAGAAAAAAGCAAAATTGCCTGGGCAGGCTGGACCCGTGGCCGGAAAGTGCACAGCCTGTTGACTCAGAGACCACACTCTGGAACCACTTTTTAAAGAGTGTACATTCAGTCTTCCTACTCCCATCTCTATGCGCCCCCAAACTACTCATATAAAACAATCTTCCTTAGACGTCTACCAAACTGCTTCTCTCCTGTTGCTCAGACAGCGCCAGAAATCCTACCTCCTTCAGGAAGTCCTCCTGAAGGGACCAGAGGAGAGCCCCTGCTCCTTTTTTTTTTTTTTTTTTTGGCTGCGTTGGGTCTTCGTTGCAGTGTGCGGGCTTTCTCTAGTTGCGGTGAGTGGGGGCTACTCTTTGTTGCAGTGTGCGGGCTTCTCATTGCAGTGGCTTCTCTTGTTGTGGAGCATGGGCTCTAGGCGTGCGGGCTTCAGTAGTTGTGGCACGCAGGCTCACTAGTTGTGGCTCACGGGCTCTAGAGCGCAGGCTCAGTAGTTGTGGCGCACAGGCTTAGTTGCTCCGTGGCATATGGGATCTTCCCGGACCAGGGCTCAAACCCTTGTCCCCTGCATTGGCAGGCGGATTCTTAACCACTGCGCCACCAGGGAAGCCCAAGAGCCCCTGCTCCTTTATCCCCAGGGAAAATGCAGAAGTCCCGAGGGACGCCATGGCCTGGGCCAGTCTCGCTGGACTTAGCTTCCCATGACTGCCCTCTGTCCTGGTGCTGGATGTAAGGCAATGTGGTGGACAGACTCTCAGGGGCCCCCACGAGGCCTGACTCCTGCCATTCACATGTCTCCCTAATCCCCTCCCCTGAGGGTGGGCTTGAAACCTCCTTCTAACCAATAGGCTGTGACAAAGAGGACAGCATGTGCACGACTACACGTGTGTCATTACGTTACATAAGCAGGTAGTGTCCGTCTTGCTGGGAGATGCACTGTCTCGCTGGCTTTGAAGAATCAGGCCACCAAAGGGAGAGGTCACACGGCAGGACACTGAGGGCGGCTCCCAACTGAGAGCCAGAAAAAGCTGAGTGCTTCCTCCGTCTGGAAGACTTGACGGAACTGAGTGCCGTTAGCAACCACACGAGCTTGGAAGCAGACCTGTCCCCGGCCAACCCTAGAGGAGAGCCCAGCCCTGGCCAACACCCTGACGGCAGCCTTACAGAAGACCCGGCTGAGCCAGGCATGGGCTCCCGACCCACAGGAGCTGTGAGATGATAGATGGATCCTGCTTTGAGCCACTAAGTTTGTGACGATTTTATTACACAGCAATTGGTAACTAATCCAGGTAATTCTTGACCAAGAGATACCATGACTTATGATCTAATTATAAATTTGTTTGTCATCCTGATGGATACAAACATGCTTGTCAGCCCACACAGTCTAACATGTGGCTTAAAATGTATTCTTTATGCCAGTAGATGATTGACCTGTCTAGTGATATTAGATGGATACAATGGCTCCTGTGTGTTCTCTTCATGGTTGCCCAAGTGAGTTGCATTTTCTGGGAGCTATTAGCCCATCCAGCAGCGGTTAGCAACCTACCGCACTCATGTCTGTGGGACCCCCAGAGCAACTCAGGTCCTGCTGGTTCAGTTAAACACCCGGGGGGAGGCGGGGATGGTCAGTCCCCTTATCCGACTTTCAAATTTTTTTCACCCCTTCCTCTACTTCTGAACCCACAGCTTCCCCTCCCTCACCATCTCTACAATCCAGAATAGCAAAGTGAAAAATAGCCAGGCTTTGAAATCAAAATGACCTGTGATCAAATCCATCACTGCACACCTGGCAGTGAGGGGGGGAAACCTGCCCCCTCCCTGAGCCTCAAGGGGCTCAGTCCCAAAAGGGCTGCCAGGAGGACTAAATGGCACCATCTTCTAAGATGATAAACTTGAAGCACATCTTTTCTTCACCCTCCTCCTCCATTTCACCTCATTGGTTCCCAGCGTCATGTAGAGGTTCCGTCTAGCTTGTTTTCAGACTTTATTTTCTGTAGCTGAACATTTGAAAATCCCGATACAACTTTCCTTCCGTTTTCCTAAAAGAGTTTTCCAATCCACAGGCATTTAAGGGAGAAAAATGAACAGTGGGCACAAGAAACCTTAAATTCAGGTGAAAAGATAAAAGTCAGAATTGTCATTGATGAAACAATTTTAACTCTTATCCTGAAACAATAGGTTTCAGATTTTTCTCTCTCAATTTATTCCCGCTTGCCAATTGCCCCTTCCTCATTCTGTCTGTCTGTCTGTCTCTCTCTTGCTCTCAAACACACAGAGACATGAAGCTTCTGCTTATAGTTACAATGGCTTACTTTGTATCACAAACTATCCTGATGTTTCAGGAATTTAACCCTCACCATGTAAGTATTATGATTACCCCCATTAAAGTAATGTGCCCACGTTTACCAGCTAAGAAATGACAAAGCCTGATTCTGATCTCAGACAGTGTCAAGCTCTGGTACAGCGCCAGGAATACACAGGGTGCTGGACCAGTGCTGAGGGCATCAGACTGACACTCCATCTCTATTTATACGCATTCATGCGCACCATCGCTGCGTGGCCTCTAGATGTCAGAATAAAACACCCCGTGCAGCTCTGATGTTCTCCAAGGTCTGCTACTGTTAGAAGAAATACATATCCTAACAAGTGCTTAGAGGTTTGAAAAGGCAAATGGCCACACACACAAACAAAGGAAGCTGGATATGGGTAAACCGTTTTACCAAGAAAAGGAAAAGAATGACCCTTCCCTGACACTCCCTCTGTTTCCAGCAAAATCTATTTTTCTGAATCACAAAGTATTAAAAGAATTAGGATTTCTTGCGGAAGATGAAATGAGATGCGGAACGGAGAGCAGAGAAAAGCGTGATGAACTCAGAAATGGTAAGAAGGGCTTTGGGTGCTAAGTTGGAGAATTGAGGTTCCAGGCAAATTCATGGGATGCTCTGGTGGGTAGGAAAACCCAGCCACAAGGAACTTGGGTCATCCTCAGGACTTTACTAAGTACCGTGCATAAAATAATGATTTCTGCATTTATGTTTTTTGTGCTAGAGACTAATTGCAATCCCAGTGTCTACTCCCCGCCCCCTACATTTATAGTTATAGAAGGAGTAACTGGGCACATAGCCAACTAGCTGAAATCTACATTTCCCAGACTCTTTTGCACACAGGCATGTCCGTGTGACCTGTCGTGGCCAATGGGATGTAGAAGAAATACACCTTTCGGGGAGTGATCTTAAAAACAAACAGCGTGCTCTCTCTTTCCCCTCTTTTCTCTTCGTACTGATGAGAATACAGATGTGGTGCTGAGGGTAGCAGAGCCATGTGATGGAAGAGGCTTGGTTCCCATCACCCTGGAGCTGCCCTCTCAGTCCTGAACTGCTCGTGTTCAAACTGTTATAGGAAATCAATTTCTATCTTGTTCAAACCTTTGTTATTTTGGCCTCTGTCACAGAAACCAAACGAGGATTCTAATTAATATGTTTATAAATCATTTCGAATTACTTATCACGTTTGAACTGCACCGTCATCCTTGGGAGGAAGATGAAACAAGGATGCTTCTCTTCATTTCACAAATGGGAAAACTGGTCAAGACCACTACGTAAAAAAATTAGTTTTCTCTGCCAAGGAATGATTGTGGCTTAAGGTAGAACCCAGAGGGGAACTCAAAGTTTATTTGTTAACATACAAATGTGGAGTCCTCATTGGGTGCTAACCGGGTACGATATATGGCTGTAGGGTCATCAGTCTCTGAAAGACCTGACTAAGCTTTAGACAGGAAATTATCTTGTTCCTCCAGAGTCCACAATGGACCAGAGGTCACCTGGCCTCAAGCACAGAATTTTTAATCTGGGGGAAGAGAAAAAAGCCATGTTATAGAAGGTCAGTCCACAGGGTGTCAGCAGAGCCAGAATTAGAACCCGTGTTCAGCATTTTTCACAGTGCAACCCTGACATCCTTACTATTATTATTATTGTCAGTAACTATTTACTGAGTGTAAAAGCCACGTGTCGCTAGCCATGCTAGGTGCCTGACGTAGCAGGTATGGCTTCAAGAGCTTGTGTGTTGCCCAGGGTAACACAGACTTTCGGATGGCAGAGTAGGATTTGGACTTAAGTCTGTCTGTCTCCAATACCTGTGTAAGTTTCACCACCTTAGGCTGCGCTGCGTCTTTTAAGAGTTAAGAAATAGAGTCACAGATGTAGAGAACAAACTTATGGTTACCAAGGGGGGGAAGGGGGTGGTGGGACAAACTGGGAGATTGGGATTGACATATATACACCATTATGTATAAAATAGATAACTGATGAGAACCTACTGTTAACACAGAGAACCCTACTCACGTGATAAGGAAAGCTAAAAAAGAGTGTATATGTGTATATGTATAACTGATTCACTTTGCTGTACAGCAGAAACTAACACAACATTGTAAAGCAACTATACTCCAATAAAAATTAATAAAAAAATAAAAAGAGTTCAGCCTTAGGTTGGAAGATTACAGGATAACTAACAAGGACAGTCACAAACCCAAGGGTCAAGTTCGTTTAGAGAAGGCCTGTAGATTATACAGAAGGGGCAAAAGGCATACTATAGAAGGGATATTTTATGCATGAAAACTGTTCCAAACTGATTGTGATGAGTTGAATCCATTGGCCCCAGTTCTTTATACCTCTCTCCATGCCTTTATTGTAGACAGAAGATACTCCCCTACCCCTTGACTTTGTGCTTGGCCGTGAGACTTTTGACAAATGGGATAAGACAGAAGAAATAACATGCTAGTTCCAAACCTAGGCCTAAGAGCCACCCCATCCAAGCCCAGCTGGACCTGCAGATCTGTAAGATCTGTAATTATTGTTGCGTTAAGTCACTGAGTTTAGAATGGTTTGTTACACAGCATTTTTGTGGCAATAGTTAACTGATACACAGAGGTAATATGAACCTGCACTTGGAATTTCTCCAACTGTTTTACTTGCACCGTGAATACCCTTATAAAGCACAAATAAATCCAGGTTCATTTGACCTGTTCATTTGAAACCATGAGAAGCTGTCAGGGGCAGAGAACAGGGATCATTGCTGAAGTGTGACGCCAGTATTGCTCCAGACACACAGGAAGTTGCTCAGAACTTGAACTGGTTTGAGGATTCCATTTATGTGCAACCCATCGCTGGCTATCTGTTCTAGACTAGACTACATCTCAGCATGAACTTATGTCATCCTGTCAGCTGCTTTGGCTGTCCATACAGGGGCAGGTTGGCTCTCCACACATCTGTATCCTCTGGTCCCTCTGCCCATTCCAGTTTCTCTTTGACTGGTCTTGTAGAGAGCCGTCTGTCCCAAAGTTGGTTTATCTCAGGAGATGCTTGGAAAATGCCTGGAGTCCTCAGGGAAATAGGGACACCATCTTTCCACCCAGATTATACAGACCTATACCAGAAAGCTCCACTCCAGAAGTTCCACAGCCCCTCCCTAGTGACTTGGAAACATGAGAATTTGTCTGCCTCTTGAGCCAATGGCATTCATCCTTGTTCCAGGATTCCACAGATCCTACTACCTTCCTATGATTTCCCCTTCTGCTTTGTCCCATAACGAGAATGGAAATGCACCCACCCTCAGTCTAAGTTCCACGTTCTCCCCTTCATAGGTCAGCATCCCACCATCCAGTGATCCAATCTCTCCCAAGAAGAGCCTGTTGGCAGCCAGGATGCCCACGATGGAAGGACTCCTGCAGAGCACACAGCAAGAGAGTCACTAACACCTCGACGAGGAATGGGTCAGGATGACGGTGAGGGCTAGGAAGCCCAATGATGGTTTAGCCTTCAAGATTCTCTCTACCCAAGCTTCTTCTTATCCTGAAGGTTCTCCCCAAACCCTTAGGCTGAACTAAGTGCGTGGAGCCTTCCCTTCTCAAATTACATTGAAATGACATCTTTTTCATCTTGGTATCCCTGCTTCATAGCCTGATAAATGCTTAAAGTGGCCAAGATATTTTCTAAACCATTATACTCTTTGCTTTATTTTGCTTGAAATTCCTTAAATAGCCAAAGTATCTGTGATTTCTTATCTGGGATCAGCTTCTTTTTTCTCTATCCCCTGTCCTTCACCCCATCTCCTCCACTCCTCCCACCCCACTCTCATGACTACCACCAAAAACAAACGAAGCCCAGACTGCCCATTCCTGACTTCCCATGTGCTAATCACGTTCCCTGAGCCCACAAAGACTTACTTCACAGGAGCGGTGACATCATGCAGATCAAGCCAGGCCTTTGGCAGTGAATCATAGTGGCACCATCGCTCCCAATTAAACCCGTCAACTGCTAATGCATACGTATCCAGTTTAAAGGTGTCGAAAAGGATGTTGTCAAACACAGGAGACACAACCACGGTGTGGTCTTCCTGAATCAGCGCCAAGATGGGCTCTGCCCTAAAAGAACAGTGTGTAACCCAGGTTGGATGTGAGAGTAAACAGCAGAAGCAAGCAGACAAAGCTGCTGCAAGCACCTTGCCCTGGCACTGAGCACCTTCTTCATTCAGGCTGCCCTGGGTGGTGAGCAGAACTCTCCAGAGCCCAGAGAATCTGCAGTTTTGGGGATAGCTGGGGTGGCTAGCTGCTGACCCAGGTCAAGAGCAGATTTGAAATTAGTACCCAAATATCACCCCCAAGCCATTGTGAACAGGACCATCAGTATCTGCCTGAATTTACATTACCTCTTGGGTCTTCCTGCTTCCAAAATAATGTCTCTTTACTATCTGATTCCCCACATTCTCCAAAGAACACAACTCTCTTCGTATCAGGTAACTTCATGGGAAAAACCTTAGGAATTACCAGAAGATAATCTCTTCATTTTACAGATAAGGATAATCTCTTCATTTTACATAAATGTCTAGTTTGGTGAAGTGACTCACTGAAAGTCACAAAGTATTTGGCAAAGCCAGGGCTGGTATCCAGTTGTCCATATGCCAAGTCCATTGCTTTTTCGCTAGCACTAGACTACTTCTCCTAGCCAACCAAAAGCATCCTGTCTTTGGAGCTTCCTTTTGCTTGAGGTCTGGTGTTGACTTTCCCCACTTCCACAATATCCTGTCTTATACTCACCGTATGTACAATATCTCCTCTCTTCCCTTTCCCAGAAGGAGTCCCCTGGAGCCTTACCACCCAGCGTTCACTTCAACATGAGCATCCAAGATGGCAACCACGTCAGCCGTGGCCACCTCCCTGCCGGTGTTGCGAGCAGCAGCAAGACCTTTTCTCTCGGTATGCCGTATTATTTTCAGTAGTCCTGGAGACTTCTGGTTGTAAAGCTTAATCTTCTCATCCAAGTATGCCTTTAATTCTCCTGCCAACCAAATGCACACCTATAGAACTTCTGAATGCAATAATCAATGCGGTGTAAAAATTTTGTACTATTGTAGAGTAGTGGTTGGACTACCTCCAGCATAGGATGGGCAGTTGTACAGCCTTGACTGAGAAAATAGTGTTTCCCTACCCCTGCTTCTCCTCTCCCTTCCATCCTCAGGATTCATGTTCCCAATCCTAATTTTTCCATTGAAGTTAAACTATCTTAGCATAATAATACTGCTATGTGCCAGGCACTGTTACATGTGTTTTAAGAGTATTGAGAAAGTCTTACAAGAATGAATGCGGGACTTCCTTGGTGGTGCAGTGGTTAAGAATCTGCCTGCCAACACAAGGGACACGGGTTTGATCCCTGGTCCGGGAAGATCCCACATGCCACGGAGCAACTAAGCCCCTGCGCCACAACTACTGAGCCTGTGCTCTAGAGCTCACGAGTCGCAACCACTGAAGCCCACACACTCAAGGGCCTGCGTGCTGCAACTACTGAAGCCCACACGCCTACAGCCCTCTTTCTGCAACAAGAGAAGCCACTGCAATGAGAAGCCCGCGCACCGCAACCAAGAGTAGCCCCCACTCACTGCAACTAGAGAAAGCCCGTGCACAGCAACAAAGACCCAACGCAGCCAAAAATAAATAAATAAAATAAATACATTTTTTTAAAAAAGAATGAATGGGACACACCTGACCTAAGGTAGAGGTGCTGATGGACAGACGTTGCCGAGACAACCTAGAACTTCTTCTCCACAGCTAAACTCTCAAGATCTTCTGGAGAGTACATAAACAACTGAAATTGTTTTGTCTTGTTTTAGGTATTCCTACTTGACCTACTCAAGGACCAATTGGGACAGAATATCCAGACGAATCTCCTTGCCAGCTTCTAGCTAATAAGTTTATCCGCAACATTATGCAAATAAGATTCGCTATTTCCAGCTTGTTTACAGTTTCTTCTTCTCTCTCTCTCCTCTCTTTTATAAAGCCTGTGTATGCATTCAAACCATTTTTGAAACACTTGGATTAAATCGGTTGACACTTGAAATATTTGACCTGATGCAACGGAGGCTTCACGTCTAGGGAGAAAAAAGGAAGGGGGTACATCTCTAACGTCGATTTGTGGCATTTCAATCTTACTACCAATGATACTGAGGTAAACAAGGAGGATAAATCTAGCTAACATTTACTACGGGCAAGCCCTGGGCTGAGGACTCTACATGTATGATTTAATCCCCAAAACAGTCCTATCAGGAAGCACTATTATCTGTCCCATGTCACAGATGAGGAAATGGAGGCAGGAAGTAGCTGAGAGACAGCCCCCCAAAGTCACGTGAACAGTAAGTTTCTTTTGTGGCCTGCATGGTAGAGACGTCCCAACATTTTCCTCAGTTTAACAAAAAAAAGATTTTAGCACAATACATAATTCAGTGCAGGCCCAAACTGGCTGATGTTTCCATGGTTACTGAGAGAGAAGGTGATCCTTGTCCCAGGGACACCCGTCAAAGAATGACCAACAATTCCCTCTGCTGTGCCTATCCAAACAAATTATGTCTATGAATGGGTTCCCGACCCAAGTGAACGGGATGTTATATGACAGGGTCTAGAACAGCTGAGAACCTTCTTTGGCTTCTCTTTGTGTGTCCACTCTGTGTTTGTAAACTTGTTATCTTTCAGTTTCATTGCTCCACAGGAAGGAGTCTTGAATTAACTCATCTATTTCCATGGAATGTGGAATTATAGAACCATTGCTTTTGGGTTTTTTTTATCCACAGAAAAACAAAAGGACAAACAAAAGGATGGTCCTCTGTCTTGACTTGGGAAGATTAATGTACCCAGCACAAAATGACCCCTCAACAAATGATCCCTTTCTTTTCCCTCCATGAGAAGTCCAACTTCTTGTCCTAAACTCTAAAACCCCTCTCAGCCTAGCACAGTCCATAAATGGTCATTTTTACTACTATTCCTTGAACAAGTTGCTCACCATTTGAGCTAAAACCGTCCACTAAGATGATCTCCTTCAACAATTGAGAGGGCGTCCGGTTGATGATGCTGGTGATGGTTCTTTGTATAACAGACAGAGTTTCATCCACGAATATGAGAATGACACTGAGAGACGGGAGTTGTGAAGGGTATCTCTTCTGAAGACACCTCTAAGAGATGTTTTATAACCATATTACTCTTTTTAATTCCTTAAACATTACTCTCCAAAGTCCCTCTTCTCTACGTATGATGTTATAATCTATCAATCAACTCACCAACCCCCAAACTCATTAGGGAGGAGAACTCTCAGTTGCTTATCACAGTAGCAAGAAGATTTTGTATTTCTCCAAAATTCTCTTGTTATGGGGATAAAATTCATTTCTTTTTGATTAACCTTCAGTAGACGTTTCCACTTGAACATTCAACGTGTCCCACAAAGAATTCTTATTCTTCCCTGTCCCCATATTATCGTCCTTGCCAGAGGGCCTCCTTCTGCCATTGCCACCACCCTTTCTCCATGTTCTCAGACCTTCCGTCATTTTTGACACAATCCTCTCCTTCACCACTAAAGAGAGGTGCAACTGTCCAGAGACGTGTGCTTAACACATTTTTTAAGTGTCAGAGTTTATATTTATTAAATGCTTTACCGTATGCTAGGCACTGACCTACTCTTCTTTTTTTTTTTAACATCCTCATCAAGATATATTTCACATACAATAAAATTCACCCATTTAAAAGTGTATGGGCGGGGCTTCCCTGGTGGCGCAGTGGTTGAGAATCTGCCTGCCAATGCAGGGGACACGAGTTCGAGCCCTGGTCTGGGAAGATCCCACATGCCGCGGAGCAACTAGGCCCGTGAGCCACAACTACTGAGCCTGCGCGTCTGGAGCCTGTGCTCCGCAACAAGAGAGGCAGCGATAGTGAGAGGCCCGCGCATCGCGATGAAGAGTGGCCCCCGCTTGCCGCAACTGGAGAAAGCCCTCGCACAGAAACGAAGACCCAACACAGCCATAAATAAATAAATAAATAAATTTAAAATAAATGTGATTTGAATAAAATATAAAATCTGGTTTAAAAATAAAAAGTGTATGGGAGAGGGATAAATTGGAAGATTAGGATTGACACATACACACTACTATATATAAAATAGATAACTAATGAGGACCTACTGTATAGCACAGGGAACTCTACTCAGTATTCTGTAATGGCCTATATGGGAAAATAACCTAAAAAAGAGTGGATCTATGTATATGTATAACTGATTCACTGTGCTGGACACATGAAACTAACACAAGACTGTAAATCAACTATACCCCAGTAAAAAATTTTTTAAAAACTCTCCAGAGGGAAAAAATAAAATAAAATAAAAATGTACAATTCATTGTTTTTAATATTCACAGAGTTGAGCAAACATCATCACTATCTAATTTTAGAACATTTTCATCACACTGAAAATAAAGTCCATACTTATTAGCAGTTACTCTTTATTTCTCCCCAACCCCATCCCCCCTCAGCCATAGGCAATTATTGATCTACTTTCTATCTCTATAGAATTGCCTATTCTGGACTTTTCATTTACATGGAAACATACGATATGTGGTCTTTTGTGTTCACCTAGCTTAATGTTTTCAAAGTTCATCAATGTAGCATATATCAGTACTTCATTTCTTTCTATTGTCAAATAATATTCCATTGTATGGATATGTCACATGTTTATCCATTCATCCATTGTTGGACATTTAGGATGTTTCTACTTTTTGGCTGTTATTAATGCCACTATGAAAATTCTTGAACAAGCTTTTGTGTTGGCATATGTTTTCATTTTACTAACATACACACCTAAGAGCGAAATTGCTAAGTCACGTGGTAACCCTATATTTAACAATTTGATGAACTGCTGTACGGTTTTCCAAAGTGGCTGTACCATTTTACATTACCACCAGTAATAAATGTTGGTTTCAATTTCTCCACATCCTGGACAATATTTGTCATTACTCCATTGTGATGATAGCCTTCCCAGTAGGTGTGAAGTATTATCTCACCGTGGTTTTAATTTGCATTTCCCTAATAACTAATGATGTGACCATCTTTCCCTGTGCTTGTTGGCTATTTGTATATCTTCTCTGGAGCAATATCTAAGGACTTTATTCATTTTTAATTTGGTTATTTGTCTTTTTATTATTAAGTTGTAAGAGTTACTTATATATTCTAGATTCAAGTACCTTATCGGATATATGGTTTGCAAATGTTTTATCCCACTCAGAGAGCTGTCTTTTCACTTTCTTGATATTATCTGCAGCAAGAAAAAAATTTCAGTTTTGATGAAGTCCAATCATCTCTTTTATCACTTAGACTTTTGGTGTCATATCTAAAAATCATTGCCTAACACCTGATCTTCAAGATTTACTCATGTTTTCTTCTCAGAGTTTTATCATTTTATCTCTTACATCTATGACCATTCTGAGTTAATATTTATGTCTGATGTGATTTAAGCACCCACTTCATCTTTTTGCATGTAGATACCCAGTTGTCCCAACACCATTCTTTCCGCCATTAAATTGTCTTGGTACTTGTAAAGAAGAAAACTTCTTGTGTGTCTCTTTCTCTCTACTTACAGCGCTATTCACAATGAAAACGTCAGTGACCAGACGTGTATGTGTGGGTTTCTGTGGCTCCCTGTTGTGTGTCTCCTGTATTACATTATTATCACACAGAACACTTCATTTTTGACTCTTCTGGTCACCAAAGGTGTGGGAGTTTTTCCCACACCAAGCAATTCTCTGTGATACCAGCTGGGTGTCCTATAATTTCATTCAATTCTGACAGTATCTACCTGGTGATAATCAGATTCCACATGGCAAGGGCCCAGTCCGACAAGACTGCTCCCCACTTCAGATGCCAACCGCAAAGAACAGAATAAAGGATACAGTTCACCAGTCAGATGAAGGCATAGATAGAGAAGATCTGGGAGGGTCCTGACCACAGGACCTTCTGTCCCCACAGAGCTGGGGTACATCACCCTCCCAGTGTGGATGTGCTCACCAGCCTGGAAGCTCCCTGAATCCCACACTACTGAGATTTTACAGAGGCTTCCTCACACCAGCATGATCAAATATTAATTCGATTGTTCAACCCTCTCCCCTTTCTGGAAGATGGAAGGTGAGGCTGAAAATTCCAAGCTTCTAAGCATGACTTGGTCTTTCTGGTGACCAGCCCCCATACAGGAGTTTACCCAGAGTCACCTCAATAGAACGAAAGATGCTCCTAGTATGCACTTAGGAATGCACTTAGGATGCACTTAGGAATTTACAACGGTTTCATGAGTTCTGTGCCAGGAACTGGGAACAGAGACCAATATATATTTCTATTATCTTACAATAGTATTATTATGAGGATCAAATGCAATAACGTACATAAGATGCTCAGAATGGAAGAAGTGCTCAATAAATGTTAGCTGCTATCGCTACCACCTTGGTGGTTATAGCTGTTCTTGTTGCTATAATTATCACTTGAACAATAACACCATTCACATGAGAGGAGAAAAAGAAATTGGTACATTTAAGTTTGGCCACATTGAGTCTGAACAATCTGGATTGGAGACGTGAATTTGGGAGTCATCACCGTGTACATGGTGGTTGACTTCGTAAGAGCTGGGTAAAATCACTCAAGTTACGTGCAGATAGACGCCTTCAGCTAAAGCCTGGGGATCATCAATGTTTAAAGCAGAGGAGCCTGAGAGATGAACTTTAAATTCTTTCAAGCTCAGTGGCCATTCTTTTTTTTTTTTTTTTTTTTTTTTAATTTTTTTTTAATTTATTTATTTATTTTATTTTATTTATGGCTGTGTTGGGTCTTCGTTTCTGTACGAGGGCTTTCTCCAGTTGCGGCAAGCGGGGGCCACTCTTCATCGCGGTGCGCGGGCCTCTCACTGTCGCGGCCTCTCTTGTTGCGGAGCACAGGCTCCAGACGCGCAGGCTCAGTAGTTGTGGCTCACGGGCCTAGTTGCTCCGCGGCATGTGGGATCTTCCCAGACCAGGGCTCGAACCCGTGTCCCCTGCATTGGCAGGCAGATTCTCAACCACTGCGCCACCAGGGAAGCCCTCAGTGGCCATTCTTAACGTCTAGTACAGACTGGTTATATAATAAATATGCATCTAACTGAGAGTAAGAATCGGTAATTATGCTAAACTGGAAACTGATTAAAACCGTGCTCAGCTTCTCTTACCTCTAATCCACATAATCCAATCAGCTACCTTCAGATGTTTCTTCCTCCACCCGGTCTCCCACGCATCCTTTTGAATATTTTCTTGGCTACTTTCTAAATGCTTTCACAACACTTATCCACACCTCACATTCTCTTACTCACTTTATATCAAGAGAGGCAGGGGACTTCCCTGGCTGTCCAGTGTTAAGACTCCGTATTTCCACTGCAAAGGACATGGGTTTGATCCCTGGTTGGGGAACTAAGATGCCGCATGCCTCGCAGGGCAGCCCCCCCCCCAAAAAAAAAGAGAGAGAGAGAGAGGCAAAAAAATGTGGCTCCTGCAGTTCCAAAAAAAAAAATGAATTGGTGAATTAACTTGGCTAATACTCTGCTGTCACCATCTTGAAATTCTTAATAATTTTTAAACAAAGGGCCCCATGTTTTCATTTTGTACTGGGTCTTGCAAATTTTGTAACTGGTCCTGGCCCATGGCATTTTGGTGAACTCCTTATTAGAGGTTAACTATTGAAGCTCTGCCTTTCCATATGTTTGATTGTTTGGTTGGTATTTAATAGCTACCTAAGCTCAATAAAATTTACTGATTCCCCTGAGTCGCTTTTCTCTGGTCCCTGAAAGGTAACGAGAGGACATGACAACATGAAGACTGCCAGGGCTGGCATCTTTCTGGTATCAGACAACCATCCAGAAAGCTGGGGAGACCTAATGATGACCACCACTTTGGCATCATGCTTAGCAGGCATAGAAGGTCTATCCTTATATTACCTTATAATTCTATGAGATAGCTCTGAATCACTAAATTATTTCTTTCTCAAAGAAAGTCCAAGGAGTGGTCTTCCTATAGTTTTCTTTTTTTTTTTTTTTTTAATTTTATAGCTACTTAATTTATTTATTTATTTATTTTTGGCTGTGTTGGGTCGTCGTTTCTGTGCGAGGGCTTTCTCTAGTTGCGGCAAGTGGGGGCCACTCTTCATCGCGGTGCGGGGCCCGCTCTTCATCGCGGTGCGCGGGCCTTTCACTATCGCGGCCCCTCCCGTTGCGGGGCACAGGCTCCAGACGCGCAGGCTCAGTAGTTGTGGCTCACGGGCCCAGCTGCTCCGTGGCATGTGGGATCTTCCCAGACCAGGGCTCGAACCCGTGTCCCCTGCATTAGCAGGCAGATTCTCAACCACTGCGCCACCAGGGAAGCCCTTCCTATAGTTTTCAAAGCGTGGTGGTACCCAGGATGCTTTAGCTCTGGAATCCATATGTCTGAGCCACACGAATTTTTTTATGGTCAGCATGAAGGAAGAGTATTTATTTGGTTTATAAGCATGAGATGTGACTCATGTTATTCAAGTATAGGTGGATACTTGAGTCATATATAGTTTGTATCCACACTAAGACTTTCTAACAAGCAGTTTCATTAGTTAATCTCTATGGAATTAAAACTTAATGCTCCAGAATTAAGTGCAAAGCAGCTTCAATTACCCACTGACCTCAGCATATCATCTGCACACCTAAAGACCTAAATTATGAAATTGAGCTAGGTTCCAAAATAAGTAGGATAAATGCAGAGATACACACCCAGGCACATCAGAGTCCAAATACTAAAAGCCAAAGATAAAATCTTGAAAGCAGCCAGAGAAAAATGACTCACCACATACAAGGGGACTCCAAAAAATATTAACAGTTGACATCTCATCAAAAATAATAAAAACAGAAGGCAGTGGGACAACATACTGAAATTGTCAAAAGAAAAAAGACTATCAACAGAGCATCTTATATCTTTCAAATATGAAGGTGAAATAAAGACATTGGCAGATCAACAAACATTGAGAGAATTTGTTGGTAGCAGACCACCTTAAAAGAAATACGATGTTCTTTTTTTTAACACTTGCTTTGTTTTTTTATTATTTTAACATTTTTTAAGCTTTTTATTTTATATTGGAGTATAGTTGATTAACGATGTGTTAGTTTCAGGTGTACAGCAAACTGATTCAATTATACATATACACGTATCTACTCTTTTTCAAATTCTTTTCCCATTTACGTTGTTACAGAATATTGAGCAGAGTCCCCTATGCTATACAGTTGGTCCTTGTTGATTATCCATTTTAAATGTAGCAGTGTGTACATGTCAATCCCAAACTCCCTAACTATCCCTTCCCCCCACCCTTCCCCCCTGGTAACCATAAGTTCGTTCTCTAAGTCTGTGAATCTTTTGGTTAAAAGCAAGTGATCTCAGTCGATAATTCAAATACACACACACACACACAAAAACAAAGAGCACTACTAAAGGTAATTGTGTAATTATAAAAGACAATATAAATGCCTATTTCTTCTCCTTTCTTCTCTTAACTAATTTTAAAAGCAACTGTATTTTTTAAAGTGTGTATAATTGTATTATTGGGGCTATAACATGTAACAATTTACTATACTTGACAAAAGCAACACAAAAGAGGTGGATGGGAGCAAAGCTGTATTGAAGTAAGGAAATAACACCAGATGGTAAATTGAATCCACAGGAATAAGTGCAGAGAATCAGACATGGTAAATAAGAAGATAAATATAACACACTATAAATTTATGCTTCCTCTCCTTTTTTCTCTTCTTTAACTTTTCTCATCTTCTTTAACAGACATACAACTATATAATGTAATTATAACAGTATATTTTGGGGTTTGTACCATACATATATGGAATATGTGTAAAAATAATAGAAAAAGGAAGGAAGAGGGAATAGAGTTATATAGGAGTAACCTTCCTATATCTCATTGGAATAAGTCTAAATAGACTCTGATAAGTTAAGATGTATGTTAACTTATCATTAAGTTAAGTTACACCAACCATTAAGAAAACAACTACAATCTCCAAGATTTATTTTTAAGTGGGGAGAAAAGGGTGCCAAAATAGTGTATTATTGGGGTTAAAAAAAGAAGGGAACATAATCTATACTTGTACTGGCGTGTATATACAATTTAAAAATCTTGGGAAGTAAATGAGAAACTAATAATGTTGGTTACTTGTTTTAAGGGGATAGGAACTTGGCAGATAGAAGACAGGGCTGGAAAAGAGACATTGCTGTACATTGTTTTATACTTTTGATGCTTGAAGTATGTGAATGTGCTAACACTTCAAGAAATTAAATAAATAAAATGTATTAAAAAAAAGAAAACAACTATAAGAATATATTGAAAAATTGTTAAAAGAATTATACTGTTACATTAGAAAATATTCACTTAATGTGAAAAACAAGCAGTAAAGGAGGAATAGAGGAAAAACACACAAGACATTAGAAAACAAAAATAGACGTAAATCCAACTATATTAATAAAAACATTAATTGTGAATGAATTAAACAACACAATCAAAAGGTAGATACTGTCAGATTATATTTGGAAAAAAAAAGATCCAACTATATGCTGTCTTTAGGAAACACACTTTTAGATCAAAAGGTACAAATAGGTTGAAAACAAAGGATATATCATGCAGACAGCAACCATAAGAAAGCTAGAGTGGTTATACTAAAATCAGACAAAATAGATGGTAAAATAAAAATGTTACTAGTTATAAAGGGAGAGATTTTGTAATGATAAAAGAATCAATCCATCAGGAAGACATAAAAATTATAAACATATATTCCTAGCAACAGAGTCCCAAAATACATGGAACAAAAACTGACAGATTGAAGGGAGTAACAGACAATTCAACAGTAATCATTGGAGTTTTCAATACCCGACTTGCAATAATAGATACAACAACTAAGCAGAAGATAAACAAGGAAATGTAAGCCTTAAACAACACTGCAAACCAACTAGACCTAATGACGTCTATACTAACACTACGCAACAAAAGCAGAATACTTTCAACTGTACGTGCAACATTCTCCAGGAGAGGCTGTATGCTAGGGCATAAAATAAGCCTCAGTAAATTTAAAAAGATTAAATTCATACCAAGTGTGATTCTCTGATCACAGTGGAGTGGCATTAGAGATGAAAAAAGAAAAAAATTAGAAATTCACAAATATGTGGAAATTAAACAACACATTTATGGGAGTACCATAAACAACTATCTGCCAACAAATTAGAAAACTGAGATGAAACTGACAAATTCCTAGAAAGACATATATTATCAAAACTGACACAAAATAAACAGAAATCTGCATAGACAACTTCAAGCAAAAAGATTAAATTAGTAACCAAAAATTACCCATCAAAAAAGGTCAGGCCCAGATGGCTTCAGTGGTGAATTCTACTGAGTATTTCAAGAAGAATTAATAGAAATCCTTCACAAACTTTTCTAAAATATAAAAGAGGAGGAAACACTTCCCTACTCATTCTATGAGACAAGTCTTACCCAGATACAAAACCAGACAAAAATATCAAACGGAAGGAAAGCTACAAACCAATGTCCCTTATGACTAGAGACACAAAAATCCTCAACAAAATACTAGCAAACCAAATCCAGCAACTGTAGAAACAATTATATGCCATGTTTAAGTGGAATTTATGCCAAGAATTTGAGGTTTGTTTGACATCCTAACATCAATTTATGTAAAACACCATGTTAATAGACAATGGACAAAACCCACTTGATTATTTCAACAGACACAGAAACAGCATTTGACAAAATTTAACTCCCCTTCATGATAAAAACAAAAAGAAAAGACTAAACAAACTAGGAATAGAATGGAATTTCTCATAAAGGACATCTACAAAACCTACAGCTAACATCATACTTAATGGTGAAATATAAAATACTTTCCCTCTATAATGAGGAACAAAACAATAATGGCCTATTGTTTCACCACTTCTATTCAACATTGTACTGGAGGTTCTAGCCAGGCAATTAGGCAAGAATATGAAATAAAAGGCATCATATTGGAACAGAATAAGTATTTGCAGATGACATAATCTTATGTATATATATAGAATTTATTAAAAAAAAAAACAAAACCCTTGCAACTCAATAAATAAAGACAAATAAATCCATTTTTAAAAGTAGAAAGTCTCTGAACAGACATTTCTCCAAGGAAGATATACAAATGGCCCATAAACACATGAAAAGATGTTCAGCATCATTAGACAACAAGGAAATTTAAATCAAAACCACAATGATATGCCACTTCACACCCACTAGGATGGCTTTGATCAAAAAACAAGTAATAACAAATGTTGGTAAGGATGTGGAAAAATCAGGGCTCTCATATGTTGCTTGGAGGGAATGTAAGATGATGCAGTCACTTTGGAAAACAGTCTGGCATTTCCTTGAAAGTTTAAATATAGAGTTATCATATGGCCCAGCAATTCTACTCCTAGGGTATAACCAAGATAAACGAAGACATATGTCCACACAAAAACTTGTACGTAAATGTTCATAGCAGCATTATTCATAACAGTCAAAAAGTGGATACAATCCATATGTCCATCAACTAGTGAATAGACGAAGAAAATGTGGTATAACCATAAAACAAAATATTATTTTACAATAAAAGGAATGAAGTAGTGGTAGACACTATAACATGAATGACAGTTGAAAACATTATGCTACGTGCAAAAAGCCAGTCACAGAAGACCCCATATTATATGAGTCCATTTATATGAAATGTCCAGAATAGGCGAATCCATAGGGACAAAAAGCAGATCAGTGCTTGCCTAGCGATGAGCTAATCGTGGGCAGATGGGGAGTGGCTGTTAGTGGGGGAGGGGTTTCTTTTTGAAGAGGTGAAAATGTTTTAAAATTGATTATGGTGATGAATAAACTAAAATCCATTAAATTGTACACTTTAAATTAATGAATTATATGGTATGTGAATTATATCTTCAAAAGATGTTATTTTTAAAACTTATTAAGGAGGGTAGGAGAGGCAGAAAGAGAAAAAAAAACAATAGGAAGGGGGAAACAGCAGGAGAGAGGGAAGATTCTTTTGGTTAAAATTAATAACAAAGAGGGATCCAAGCAGAGAATGTGGGGAAAACACCAGTGAGAAGAGTAGCGCTGTTAACTTCCCTGCAACTTGCCCAAGTTCTTTCTCTCTCTCAGCCTGTTTCCTCATCTGTAAAATTATGAGTTAGACCCGTCCTATCAGAATTCTCAAGGATCTGTGTTTCTCTGACATCTCTGCTCATCTCGGAGGGGCTGTAAATACTTAAATCAGTCAGTTATCTTCTCTGAGCTGCCATCATAAAATGGATTAGAGCCAAGAACTCTGCTCTGTCAGCCTTCCAGAACTTTCTACGCCCTGAGACCCTTCCCCACCAATTTCCCACTCCCCCAATCTTCTTTCCAACCCTTGATTTTTGCTACTCCCAAACCCTGTCTTCAAATTAAACTGAGGTCCCCAGGAAGCCCACCTTTGTCCTGGGATCTCGCGTGTCTGGGATGGTTCGATCGAGGGGCATCTGGTCACTGAGGTAAACGTTGTAACCAAACTTCTGGAAGAGGTCCTCAACCTCTTTCTGTTCAGCCTCAGAAAGGTCCCTACTTCACCGCTTGAAAAGCTTTGAGTTTGGGAAGAGAATCTTGTTGGGTTTTTGCTTAAAGAAGCCACTCGTCTAGGCTTGCACTGCATTTTGAACAGGACACTTTTCATCTTTCACCCTTGCCAGTGTGTCATCCACATCTTTTGGTTGCTTCATCGCTAGTTTCATACCTTCTTCTGCAAACGAAGAGCAGGGGAGAAGACACTTCAGCCAATCTTTAGTTACCTGGGCGTTGCTTTCTCATCCACGTTTCCTTGAAATGCTTTTCTCCCCAGATTCTAAAAATTACAAGTTCTTGCCCCAGAGGCTACGCTGGATCAAGGGAATGTGTCAGAGCCATGCTAGGCTGTCCCAACCAGGCAAGCAAGAAAACATATCTCTCCTTTCAGCTCTATCAGAACTTATCTATCTCAAGTCCCATACTTTCACGTTTCCTCTAGGAACCATGATCTGAGAAATACATTGACAATAAGCTAATATTTCTCAGAATAAAGCCCAAGAACCACTTACATCAGAATCATCTGTCACAATAATTTTTAAATGTAGTTATCCAGGCTTATCCCCAAATGAATGAAATCAGAATCTCCCTACCCAAGGGAAGCAGGAGAATCTGTTAGTCTCTCACAGGATGACCCAGCTTAGGTGAGTCTGATTCTGATATTAACTGTGTCTTCCCCCACTGTGCCATTAAAGTCAGTGGCCTTGTCTCCAGATGCAAGACCCATGATACAGCTCCATCTTGGAGCCTGGACGCAGGACCACACAGCTGAGAATATCCTCAGCAGAAGGAGGAGAAACCAGTGTTACCTTCTCTGCATCTGCCTGTCACCAACCCTGGTCCCCGGCCAGGTTCACCTCGGTTGCCCTGGCTCTGCCGCCATCATTTCTCTCTCAGTGAGTACCTTCTGCATCACAGAACTACAGACAGGCTCCCATAAGCTCCTCTGCCCTGTCCCCCATCCCTACCCTCTGTCCTCTCCTCTGCATGATCTCATATACCCCAAGGCCCTGTCTCTCACCTCAAGGCAATGACCACCACCAGACATACCAATCTGCAGTTCTAGAGTCAGACTGCCTAAATTTGAATCTCACATCTGCCACGTACCAGGTACATGACCTCAGGAAAGTATGTATCTTAACTTCTCCACTTCCCCATCTGTAAAATGGGACAGAGCAGCACTTGTTGCATGGATTTGGGGGGAGAATTAAATGAGTTTGTACACATAAAGCATGTGTAACTGTGCCTGTTACGTTCGTCATCTTCATCACCATCATCATCAGTTTCTTCTCAACTGATTCTTGGAGACATTTCTCATTTTGTTGTTTTCCAAGTTTCCCAAATTCCTAATCACCTTGCCCCTGCGTCTCCCGAGGCATCACTCCTATTTCTACAGATGGTACCAACCACTGGTCTCCTACCTACCCTATCCCAAAACCTCAGGTCTCCTTTAACTCTCTTTTCCCCACCTCCATCCAGTTGCCTCTTTGTGTAGGGCCTATCTCTTCAGGGTAAAATTCATCCCTTTCTTTCCATTCTACTCCAGCTCAATTCCTTATTGACCTCACCTGGACCATTCACTCACCAAAGAGTTACTGAGCATCTACACTGGCTAGTTCCTAAGGACAGTGGCAAACAAGACAGGTTGATCCTATCTGACAACTTCTATTAACACAGAGATGTTAAAGGTCCCGGCTCCTTAGCCAGGCTGCCTTAACCCTTCGTAACTGTGTGACCCTGGCCAGGGGATTTCTCTTCTCAGTGTCTTAAGTTTACCAAGTACCTTGGAGGGTTGCTGTGATAACTAGTGGATTAATACATGTAAAGTGCTTAGGACAGGACCTGGCACACAGTAAACTTTGGCTATTATTCCATTTTCTCTAGTTTCTTTGTTTCCTCTGCCAGGGGTCGGGAGGGTAGGAAGGGGAAGAGGTGAGGAAGGGTTTTGAGAAGAGTGGGAAACTTAAATTGCTGTGATCAGAAAGAGTGGCCGTAGGAGACCAATTAGGAAGCAGCAGTGTAGTGGACTAGGGGAGAGATGTTGATCTAGAATGAAAATGCAGTCGGGAAGGAAGTGGAACATTTTGAGATGTGATTTGCAGGTTGGCTAGACAGGACTTGAGGACAGCTGGGAAGTGAAAGTGTAGGCATGGAAAGGGGGAGTGTCAGTGATGCCTGAGGTTTCTGGCTGTTGTGACCAGACAGGTTGATGGCGCCCTTCTCCACGGTGGAGAAGTCTGGGAAAATGAGGTGGAAACTACCTCCCAGGCCAGCAAGGAAAACAAGTTACAAGCGCTGTGCGATACGTATCATAAGAGATTTAAGCAGGATGTCATGGGTGTCCGGAGGAGAAGTACTGAACTCAACCTGGAGATGAAAGGAAATGTGTTCTACCCAGTATGATCCCTGAGCTGTATCTTGAAATGAATGTACCATATTTATATTCACACAATTTAAAAAAAGTAACATAATTGCTCATTAAAAAAATCCAACAAGAAAAACAATTGTTGTGATCAGAAATGGGAGTATCTTCAGGGACGTCCCTGGTGGTCCAGTGGTTAAGACTCCGCGCTTCCACTGCAGCATGCACGGGTTCGATCCCTGGTTGGGGAACTAAGAGCCCGCATGTCACACTGCACGGCCAAAAAAAAAAAAGAAAGAAATGGGATTGAGAGCTGATTTGTGAAACATAGAATCGCCACAGGGCTGGGAGAGGACCAGCTGAGGCAAGTGACCATGAATTTGTAGTGGCTCCAGGCTGCTTGGTTATGGGAATTTTTCCAACAGTGCTCAGCACTTGGGTGAAGACACAGAGAAGATGGGCATTTGATTTCACATGATGCTGGGGTTGGGGGGTGGCTCTTAGGAGAGTACAACAGAACAGGTATGCACGGAGTTGTGGATATTGGCAAGAGAAGAGCTGGAGGGATGGTATTGTTATGGAGAAATTAAATGAGCTTGCGCCAGGGTCCTGAGGTTGCGATCAGGGATGGATGGCATGAGTTTGTCATTTCAGAGAAGAGTAGTTCGGGGTGATGACAAAGTCCAGAGTGCACCATGGAAGTGGGAGGTGGGAGGGAGGTAAAGGACTTTACAAAGTGAGATAAAGAACACACACATCATAAATAAATCACATTAGGATTTTTTTTTTTAACCTGTTCATTAAAACACTAGGGTTTTTAGTAACCAGTTCTTTTGTTTTCATCAGTTTTTCCCATGCTTTCACCTGCAAATTGGAGTCAAAAGAAATTTAAAATGCATGATTGATTCCATTTATGACGCAGAATCACTTCTCTCTCCCTCAGATGAAGAGGACGTCACCTCTGTCCACATTTGTCTGCCTGCCTGACTCCTTTCCTTAGCATGAGTTCTTTCCCAGGAGACTGCTTCCTTAGCAGTTCTTTCCTTAGCAGTTCTTTCCTTAGCAGACTGCTGGTTGCCTACTCTATCACTCTGCCAGATGTGCCCAGAGATGGCTAAACTCAAGCACTGAGCATAGCTTAGATTCCAGATGGGAACCACCTGCCACGCCAAAGTATGACCATGATTACAGCAACATTTGAAAGAAAAACAACACCCTGTGAACAGATTCTCCAACACAAGGAACCCATGTAATTTAGATAAATGATTGATTCTGGGGCAGAGAAAATATGAGATGAACCTGAAGCATTTTGTAGTACCAGAAAGTAAGAAAATACTCAAAAAAGGAAAGAGGAAAACTAAAACAAGAGAACCAAACAGAAATGCAAGGAAAAAGACTGGAAGGAAATATGCTGAAATGATCAGAATGGTAGCATTAAGGTAGTAGAAATGTAGACAGTTAATTTTCTTTTTCTATTTTTTAATTATTCTCTGATATGGTCCTATCAGCTTCGTAATGGAAAATATTTATAAGTTAAAGGTATTTTAATGTACCAGACATGGTAGCCATCTGAAAATAGAGGCTGAGGGGAAAGAAGCAGTGAAAGAGAACTCTGAGGTTTCCAGCTGCAGCAATCGAGTGCTTGGTAGTGCCCATAATACAGGGTCTACAAAGAGGGAGAATAGATAGGGGGCAGGGATACTTAGGTCAACTAGGTATATGTTTCATTTGAAAGGCCTCTGCAAGATCAGGTATGTCCAGAGAGAAAATGGAAATTTGTCTCTGAAGCTCTAGGGCAAGATCAAGGGCAGAAAATTTGCTCAGAGGAAATTAATAACATTTTTGAGAGTAGAAATGTACTGTAATTAAACATAACAATAAAACATTTAAGCATGGGAAATTTTATATTTATAGTGTCTTAAAACCTACTGGGGGGGGGAAATGGTGATTCAATCATGAATAATGTCTATCTCTTCTTTCCCTTTGCATAAAACCTCAAGCCAGACAGTAAATATTTCAGAATGAATTACTTCTGTTGATCATAATACTGACTTTTTGGAAGGAAGCTCCTTCCCCGCCCATATTTCATCCCTAAAATTTCTGCTCATTCTATGCTCATTTGGGGATAATGTGTTCTCCAGAGATTAAGCTGTACCGTTTCTTAATCGGTTACAAATATCTGTGTAATTTCAGAGGATTCATTCATCTGACAAGGAATAGGGTTGATAACAGTGGCTAAGAAAAAACTTATTTGTGGATTGTGAACATGTGTTGGAGGGAAAAAGGAAATAAATATTTTGTAAGCACCTTCTGTGGGTCAGCCAGTGTTAGGCACTGTATGTATACGATCTTATCTGGTCTTCATAACCATCCTCTGATGCAAGGATTATTAGCCCATTTCACAGATAAGGAAACTGAGAATCAGAAGGTAAAGTGATATCCACTCTGGATCAGGTTGTATTTGTTTCAGTGTTTTAATCATACTTTTTTATGCTATAGTTTTGGGGGTTAGTACGGATAATCTGCAGAGTTTTTCTTTTGCACAGATATCCATTTCCTAACGTCCTTCCTGACCTCCTGGACCGGTTGCCTATATATTTATCATTATGCTAAAGTCTATATATGATGCAGAAACAAGGGTTCCATGACAATAGTTTTTCACTTCAGCTGCTCAGCCAGGAGTGAGAATATGACATAGTAAGACCCCCCCAAAAAATCATAAGGTAAGCAAAATTGTTGAGTAAGAAACCCACTTTAAAGGTGGTCTTTCCCACCAATAATCAAGAGGCTTAGACAAATCTTTTTCACCATAGCAACAGAGGAAAGAGAATCGTGCTGCAGAATTAGCATCATAAAACCTAATACATTTGTACATAATTAGGAAGAGACAATGGTGTACTCAATAAAATTGATAAACATTTAACTTGGAGAAATGACAGAGCCACAGAATTCTTTGCAATTATTCACCAGCCCTGAGTATCTATAAAAGAGCAGAATTGGCCCAAGGGAAAAAAATCATCCTGGAAAATAGACCAATACAGATTGCAGAACAAAACAGCAAAAGAAGAGGGGAACTGGAATCACAACCAAAACATGAGTTTTGGGGTTTTTTTTTTTTACCACACCTGATTGTGAGTTGCATCAGTGACCTGGTAGGGAATCTTGGCCATTACCATCAGAACTAGAGTAGACGCAATTTTTAGGCAGCCCACACTTGTCTATGCGATTCACTTTCATAAGCCTTTAAATTCAGTTCTTCAAATGTTATCTGATGGATGATGATTTGAAGGACTACGTTACTTACCAGCTGCCACCTGCCAGCAACAGCTCAGTTTCTGTTTCATTTAGGCATTCCAGTGAGACTTTAAATAATTCAAGGTGAAACTATCTACTTGAAAAAAAAAATTGGAAGAAGCACTTAAGATATTCTGGAATTTCAGGCAAATGAAGGTTAGTTTGATGAGTTGAGAAAGGGGTATCTCTACCTTACATTAAATTTACTGAAGAATCAGCTGAAAATAGATGGGAAAGCACCATAATTTCTCTTTTTCTTCTTCTTTTTTTTTTTTTTTTGGCTTTCTGTAATCAACGTCTGCTTCCAGCTATGAAGGAGTAATTGGAATCAGAGTTTCCCTCCTGCCGAGACTATAAAGCTGAACAAAGTATATGAGACACCTGTTTTCAGGCAATAGGCAGCAAATAACTGTGATCCCTGAGAGAGGGAAGCATGAGTTGAGTCCTACATTTACCCCATCTCTTGATCTGGGGACAATTTTGCAACTATGGCATAGGATGGTCGGCCCCAGGCAGAGAATGATAGCCTCCTGAGCTGAGGAGTCAGACAGCTAAATTTGGGAGCTGCTAAAGCATCTGTAAATTTCAGTGCAGGGTACCAAAATTAAAGGAGCTACCTAGAAAGAGGATGATTTCTGAGGATTCCCTCCAGATTCCCAGATATGGGATAGGTTTAATGATCCCAGGGAGAAACTCCACAAGGTCTACCCTAGCATAACTGCTACAGGATTAAGACATAACAAAGATACTAGAGGTCACACAGTCTTATCGGATACAGGAATTCTGGCTGAGTCACAATGGAGACATCTTAGTGAACACCCTGGGTATCCTGCTAAGACAATAGGAAGACCACTGCTTACGTGTAAGAACCATGCCCTAGGGTAAGGGCCACTCTAAACCCACTCTAACAAAGCCCAAAAGCAAGTCTCAACAACATCAAAATAAGTTTCCAGTATATTAACAGTCGGAACAAAACTCAACACTCTTTAAAGGAAAACAATATAACAGATGCTTTACAAGGATTCATTCACAATGTCAAGGATAATATCACGAATTACTGGACATGTGAAGAAGCAGAAAAATGTGACCCATTAAAACAGAAGTCAATAGAAACCCACCAGAAGATGACTCAGATGTGGTAATTCAAACACTAGGACTTTAAAATGGCTATTATAAAAATGTCCAAGAATTTAAAGAAAGAGATGGACATAATGAATGTAGAGATGGTGAAATCTCAAGGAAAAACTAGAAACTCTAAAAAAGAACCAAATGGGCATTCTAGAATTGAAATTTATAGTATCTGAAATTAAAAATTTACTGGGTGGACTTAATAGCAAATTGGCAACTTCAGACAAAAAGGTCATAAATTTCCAGACATATCAATAGAAATTATCCAATGTGAAGAAAAACAGAGAAAAAAATGATTTTTAAAAACCATTTGCTTGAGCTGCAATCTCTTCTTCCCTTATTCATTTCCTTTCATGCATCTCTTTGGTTTCTCTCTCTTCCCTTTTAATTTCCAGCTCAGCATAGTGTTTTATGGTCTGTTTGTATACTGCTTGTTTGAACAGCTTGAGACCATCCTCCTCCACATTTGTAGGTTTTCCTTCCTTCTCTAATTGCCCTTTTTAATCTTTCACAGTGTGTTCCAGGTATTATTTTCCTGCCTGAATTACATCCAGGGCCCTCATCTTTTGTTCCTGATCCAGTAGCAACTTGTAAACATCGTCCACAGCTTCAGAAGTGTTTTGTGCTCCATCAGCATCACCTCTTTTTTGTCAGGATGCTCCAATATGAATAATTGCTGAAACTACTTTCTTATTTCTTCATCTGTCACTTCAGGATCTATCTGAAGAACATCAGGGTTCAAGTTGAAGTAGGAGGAACCAGGACAAGTCAACCTTTCAATCTCATTTTTGGACTTTAGAACTGAATCTCTCTTCCTTATTTGTTTCACCTCACAGTAGAAGGCCATAGATGCTTCCTCTGTGCTGCCCCCTCCACCCCAAACCTGCTCACTCCTACAGCCACCATTTCCCCAACTCGGTCACCACGTGACTCTTCCTCTTCTTTTCTATTATGTGCATTCAATGCTATACATTTCCCTCTCAACACTGCTTTCATTGTATCTCATAAATTCTGATGAATTATATTTTCATTTCAATTTAGTTCAAAGCTTTTTAAAATTTCTCTTGAGATTTCTTCTTTGACCCTTGTGTTATTTGGAACTATGTTGTTTAATCTCCATGTATTTAGGGATTTTCCAGCTATCTTTCTATTTTAATTCCACTGTGATCTAAGAGTATGCATTGTAAGATTTCTAGTTTTTAAATTTGTGAAGGTGAGTTTAATGTCCCAGAATGTGGTCTACCTGGTGAATGTCCTACACAAGCTTGAAAAGAATGTGTATTCTGCTGTTGTTAGATGAAGTATCCTATAGATGTCAATTATATCCAGTTGATTGATGGTGTTTTTGAGTTCAACTATGTACTGACTGATTGTCTGCCTGGTAGATCTGTTCAGTATACACAGAGGGGCACCGAAGTCTGCAAATGTAATAGTGCATTAATCTATTTGTCCTTGAAGTTCTATCAGTTTTTGCCTCATGTGGTTTGACACTCTGTTATCAGGTGCATACACATTAAGCATTGTTATATCTTCTTGGAGAGAAGAGACCTGGTGTGGTTATGTTAATACCAGACAAGGAAGATTTCCAAACAAGGATTATTATCAGAGATGAAGTAGAAATTTTATAACAACAAAAGGGTCAATCAGTCAGAAAGGCATAACTATCTTACATGTATGTGAATCTTAGAGCGTCAAAATACATGAAGCAAAAACTGTCATAACTAAAGATAAATAGGCAAATCTACAATCCTGGAGAGAATAAGTGATAAAACAATTGGAACAAAAAGTTAGTACATGTATTAGTTTTCTCTTGCTGCATAACAAATTTTCACAAAGAAGTGGCTTAAAACAACATAGTTTTGTAGGTCACAAGCCAGGGTGGTCTTAAATGGGTTCTCTCCCAAGTGTCTCACAAGGCCAAAATCAAGGTGTCAGCCACTCTGAGCTCTGTAGCCTCTGGGGAAAGTCACTTCTAGGGTCGTTCAGATTGTTGGCATAATTCAGTTACTTGAAGCTGTAGGACTGAGGTCCCTGTTTCTTTGCTGGCTGTTAATCAAGGCCACTCTCAGTAACTAGAAGCTACCTGCTTTCCTTGCCACCTGGTCCCCTTCATCTTCAAAGCCAGCACCTCTTCCTCACACTTGAAATCTCTCTGACTTCCTCTTCTGCTACTAGCCAGGGAAAACTGTCTGATTTTAAAGAGTTCATGTAAATGGAGCACGTCCACTGGGATAGCCTCCCTAATCTTAAGGTCAACTGATAAGTCATTTTAATTGTGTAGGGGAGGAAAAATATCTTCCCCCTAGCCTTCTAAGTTCTGGGGTTACTATAATAAAATACAGATTAAGAAGAGAAAAACAAACTAAAGTTTATTACATGTATAGCTCTTGGGAGAGATAACCAGAGAAATGAGTAATCCTCAAGGAATGGGCTTAGAATTCGGCTTAAATATCACGTCTTCAGTTAAAAACAGAGGAAGAAGGGTGTGGGGGAGGCCAGTTATGGGAGTGATCAGGAAAAGTAAGGTAAATAAAAGTAAAACTAGTTATGCAGACTTAAGCTGGTACCTTATCCATTGATAAGAGTCTCTTGTGATTTAGTCATCCTTCTCTTCCAGGTACAGAGAAGGAGAAACTCTTACAAACAGAGATTTCCTTTGTAAATGTAAACTCCTTGTAAAAGGGTAACTTCTACTTTAGTTTCGGAGCTTCTCCTGTATCTTCTGTTTCTCAAAATAATCAGTTCAAAATAATCCTTATGACAAGGAGGCATATTCTGGGGTGGCATATTTTGGTCTTCTACAATTGCATCTATAAAAGCCTCTTTGTCACGTAACATAATTTAATCATGGGAGTAACACCAGAGAGTGGAGATCATAGGGCCCCTCTATGCATCTTTCTTCCTATCACAGTAATCATGATATAGCAGATCTGAATAACACAATCAACATGACCTAACTGGCATTTATAGAACACTCGCTCCTAAAGTTAATTATATGATCTAGCTATTCCACTTCTAGGTACCACCCAAGAAAAATGAAAACTTCTGTCCATAAAAAGATTTTTATGTGAATATTCACGATATTGTATAATTAACAAAGTAAAAGATTTTAATGATGCAATTAAAGCATATGCCTCCTCATAATAAACATAAAGGCAATTAGAAACTCCAGGAAATTTTTCTTTTTCTGAAGTCTCTGGAGAAACATGAGAGAGCCAGAGAAGCTGTTAAATAAATGTTTGGAAGGATGCCCTGGTGCTCTCTTTCTTTTCTTCCTTCTTTGGAAGGTCTTAGCTACAGACTTCGGTCTAGCAGTAGCCAGACGGGTATCATATTTCATCCAAAGTTGGGATGGTGCACAACATCTTCAAGGCAGGAAAGAAGTGGTGAGAGAAGCTTCCACAAGTGATGGGCAGAATCCACATGTGTGGTGGTGATGCCACTGGTGGTGGTGTGCATGTGCATGTGCTTCTGTGTGATGGGAGGAATGGACATTGTTATTGGAACCAAGCAGGACCCTGCAGGGCCCTCCCTGGTACCAAAGTCGCTCCATGTCCCATTTCTTGTTTGTAGAAAAAGGCTTTGGTCTCCTAGGCCTTCCCTGAGTTCCGAAGAGCAGATCCAACTAGTTACTAATTAGGGAAGTGAGGCAATGCAGGAACAAAGGAAAAGCAGTTAAGCAAGAAAAGTAATGAGAGCTTAAGCAATAGTTCAGTGATAAAACAGAGTCCTAGCTCCCCCTCAAGGGATGTACGTAACCATCTGACACATATCTTTGAGTTGTTCTGCAAAAACTGAGACCACCACCCAGGTAGAAAATGGTGACTACATGCTGACCACAAGCACATAGACCCCAGACTAGTTGGAACCAGAAGTTTAATGATTAAGATTCTCAAAACACCACCACCAACAACCAATCAGAAGAGAGAGCAACCCTCACCTAAAATGTTGCCTTTAAAAACTCTCCGCTGAAAACCATCAGGGAGTTTGGGTCTTTTGAGCATGCGTTGCCTCTTTTCCTTGCTCTGCCCTGCAATAAACGCTGTACTATCCTTCACCACAACCTGGTGTCAGTAGATTGGCTTTGCTGCACGTTTATCGAGGAGACCCAAAGCCAGGTTCGGTGACACTACTTCCACTATAGGTGGGAGGCAGCCTGGGCTATGGGATGCTTCTGGGACAGCTGTAACCACTGCTGTGATTTCTCTTAGCCATTTTTAATGTTGCCACAATGGGATTATTATTGGTGGGGGGAACAGGCAGGGGGAGGAAGGGAAATGTTTGCAAAATCTTCATTAGGGATTTTGTCATATTTCTAGCTCTTTAGGAATAGGCTCCCCTCCACCCCTCTGGAGCTACAACCTATAAATTTTCTCACCTCTTATGTGCCTAAGTAGGAGACAATAGACACATATTTTAGTTGTGTGCATGTGTGTCTATGATTGGTATCTCAGCTCGATTCTAAATCTAGCTGGTTCATTCTGCAAGTGACAGCACGGCTTTCAAACTGGTAGAGTAGCTCTTTGAAAAGCTCTGTGCTTCAGGGCTGAAGTGGGTCCTGGGAAAGAACTGAATTCTCCTCCCCTGTGTCCCGTCTCTCACTGACCACAGCTGCAGATGAAGCCTTCCTGGACCACTCGTCCCCAGTCTGGGCAGTTTGCAATCAACACACTCTCCTCCCAGTTCTTCAGCCTAGTTCTACCTTTCCAGGGAGCAGAGCTTTTTTACCCTATTGCTCTGAAGGGTTCTTCCAACTACCTCTGCGAAGACTAGGGACCCCATACAGATGCATTCGCGGCTGATTGTAAGGCTAGAAGGTGGACAACAGGCTAGCAGAGCCCCAGACCCTCTACCCCCCTCACCGCTTCCTGCCCCCATGGGGTATCTTGCTTTTATCTGTTTCTTATATAAGCTGCCACAGAAGGGAGATATCTATTGAAGAAAGTATTAGGCTGCTCTCCCCCCAAAATATTGAAACCAATAATATTCTAACGCTTGAAGACGGTCTTCCTAGAATACTTGTGAAGAAAACCGTATTTCCAGAAGCTTCTGCTTATCTCCAACCATACGTGTTTCTTTCCTTATTAAAAGAATTTTTACTTACTCTTGGGCATAAATACTTGATGCTTATCTGAGGAACAACTTTTGATGAGAGCTTTGTCATAGAAAATACACGAATGTATATACATGCCAGCAAAAAATTGTTTACAGTTTCAACCGAATGATGAACCCTGCCCTCGTACTCCAGGCTTGTCCTTCTGTGTTCAGTTTACCTGGTCCACGCTGGCATCAGTGTTTAAATACCATCATGTTCTGGCAATGCTCTTTAAAATAGCTATGACAGCTTTTTACAATTTAATTTTGTTGCTATTATTGTATTTATTAGTTTTATTATTATAAAAGTCAAACATTACAGAAAGCTTATAAAATAATGAGAAGCAAAATCAAACAAGTACTTAAAACGCCTGTAATCCCAATGCCTGGGGAGAACCAGAGATGACACTTTGATTACCTCCCTCCAGTCTCTTTTAAAAACATTTTTAAAAATAAAAATGGGATCATGTGAAGTTTTAACTTGCTTTTTTTTTTCCAATTTAATGATATATTTGAGTATTTTTCCATTTAGTACTCTCCAAAAACGTTATTTTGAATAGTAGAATGGAATTTTATCACAGTCATTCATCCAAGCCTTGACGGTTGGCTGTTATTTCCAATTTTCTACAACTATGAACAATGCAACGATAAATGTCTTTGAAGCAAAATTTAATTCTTTGCCTACATTCAAGATTATTTCCCTAAGGTAAATCCCTTGCAGTGTTATTTTCGTACGTATTCCCAAAGTGCTCTTCATTTCATTTTATATACCACCACCTCACCGTCCCAGCAGTATAGAGGATTACCATATCACTGATCTGTGCAGATTCTGTATAATAATAATAATTATTATTATTATTATTTACTAATATGATAGGCAGGAAATAGCTTATTGTCATTTATACTCATATTTCTTTGGTTACTAATTATACTGCCCTTTTTCATAGGCTTATTAGTCAAATATCTTTCTGCTTTTTGGATATTTCCCCTTGGACGTTCCCCAGGCACCTCCAGTTGATACACCCAAAAGTTAACTCATATTCTTCACCTAGTAAAGCTGCTCCTCTTCCTTCACTCCATGCCTTGGACAATGGTACCACCAACCAGCCAGGTTCCCAAGCCAGAAACCTTGGAAGCATCCTTGATTCCTAAGTATCTTTCACACCAGTCTCCTTTTCTGCCTTCACTCTTCCCAGCCACTATCATGCCTTGCTTAGGCGACTCCCCAGAGCCTGCTGGTCTCCCTGCCTCCAGTTCTGTCCCCTTCTGATCCTCTCCGCACAGTGTGGTCAGAGTGATCCTTCCAAACGCAAATCTGATGTTGCTGTTTTGCTTCAAGCCCTTCAGTGGCTCCTGTTTCTAGTGGGATGAGGTCCAAGCATCCTAACATGCTCTACAGGCCTGCGTGACTGACCTCAGCTGTTTGTCCAGCCAAGCTTCTTCTTCGCCTTGTGTCTGTCTGCTTTCCCTGCCTGGAATGTCCTTCCCCTGTTCTCTCCCTTCACGGTGTGGCGAACTCCTACTGATCCTGCAAAGTCCCGTTTAAACACCACCTTCCATGTTTAAAGTGTCATGAAAGTTCAGCTGAATTGAACTGAATAGAAAACGTTGCAGTACTCATTGAAGGCAATTGAACCAGGGTTGTGGACAGGTTTGTTTTATTTTTATCAGTGGTTACCAGTTCATATGCTCTGCTTTTTTTTGGTTTGTTTTTATTTGAAAGCATCTGGTTATGACCCCACAAAACCCATGTGATCCAGGTTTAGCCCTCTGGACTTAAAAGATGTTTTGCCTCTTAGAAGCTGTGCAGCTTTGGGTAGCTCACCTTGCTTTCCTTGACTGTAAAATGCAGATAATAGTTTGTCATGAGCCTAACTCAGGATCTTGCCCATCACATTTACATGAGTGAATGAAATGGGGCAGAGAGAGTCTTATATGCGTTAGCACAAGTTCCTGTGCCCTAGGCACCGTGAGGCCAAACAAACTGAAACCTCGGTAGTTTGGAGCACAGAAAGATTTATTGCAGGGCAATGCAAGGAGATGGGCAGCTCATGCCTTAAAAAACCCGGAGCTCCCTGAAGGGTTTCAGCAAAGCATTTTTAAAAGCCAGGTGCTAGAGTGGTGTTGTAGGGTATGTGATCAGCTCGTGCACAATTCTCTGATTGGCTGATGGTGAGGTAACAGGGCGGTGTCACAGGGGTTAACACGATCAGTCCTTGGGCTCCAGGAGGCCTGGGGCTACGTGCTCACGGTCATCAAGCAGTTAACATCTTCCGTTTGGTGGGGGGTTTTCACATCTGCAAAACAACTCAGGAAATGTGCATCAAATACTGTTACTAGGTCCTTCAGAGAGGAGCTAAAGCAGAGGGTACGGGGAGGCCTGTCCCGGGAAGACCCCATAGGGTCCTGTTCGGTTACATACGTATTTGATACACCAAGTAGACTCTAGTGCAGTGTTAGGCATATTTGGTGGGAAGGCAGTAATTTTTTTAACGAATGAATGAATGAACATGTTATGCGCTCTGATCATGAAACTCATTAAGGGAACTCAAAAGTGCAGAGGCTTTTTTATCCACCCTACGATCCTGCCAGTTTTCCAAATAGTTCATCCATGGTTTTGTTTCCATTTTGATTTACGATCATTAGATTAGGACTGTCTTTGAGAAAGAATCTAAAAATTAGGCTTAAAGAACCTAGGAGTATTTCTTTAGTTGGCACTGAAAAAAAAAAAAATCATTTGGAGAAGACTGTGGGTTTTGAAGCTTCTTTGAAAATCTCCCCATCCCGCTCTGGGAAAGGATCTCCAGGCTGACATTTCTTGGAAACTTGAGGACCTCACAGGCTTAGGTTCGCGCTGGCCCTGGGCAAAACTGTGAAGGGCAACCACCTGTCCTTTCCTCCTGCGGCTCTCACTGTTCCCAGTTGGAGGGAAAACAGCGCTGGGTAGCAAAGCTGGGTCTGGTCCTGCCGCTGCCATTCATTTCTGTACCTGGCTACTTTCCAGCTGTCCTGTAAGATGGTAGCTTTGTCACTGGTTTGCCGTCAGGATGAGCAAATAGATTTGGGAGCCCTGGGTCTGCTTCAGGCCAGCACATGGTCCCCCTTGGGTCCAGGTTTCCAAAGGCCGGGTGGGGCTATTGCAGGAAGGGGGACCCCTTCCAAGGCCCGAGGGTGGGCTCTTGTCTAACGTTTGGAAATGAATTGTCCAAGGAGACACACGTGCTGACAAAGCAAGAGACTTTATTGGGAAGGGGCGCCCCCGGGCGGAGACCAGCAGGGTAAGGGGACCCAGAAGAACTGCTCTGCCGCGTGGCTCGCAGTCTTGGGTTTATGGTGATGGGGTGAGTTTCCGGGTTGTCTCTGGCCCATCATTCTGACTCAGGGTCCTTCCTGGTGGCCCGCACATCGCTCAGCCAGGATGGATTCCAGCGAGAAGGATTCTGGGAGGTTGGTAGGACATATGGACTGGAGTCTCTCTCCTTTTGACCTTTCCCGGATTCTTCTGGCTGGTGGTAGCTTGTTGGGTCTTCGTTCCTTACCAGGACCTCCTGTCATGAGATAACTCGTGCAAGTGGTTACTCTCTTGCCTGGCCAGGGAGGGCAGTTTCAGTCCATCGTTCCCCTAACAGGGCCACTGGTGAGTTTCCTTGGGGACACAAAGTTTTTGTTTTTTTTTTTTTGCCTTTTTTTTTTCCAGTTGTCAATATTTAAAAATAAAGAGCTTTCACACATTACAAAAAAAAAAAAAGGCTGAAAAATTTTCAGCTTTCCTTGAAAAGCTGAAGATCTGGTAACATTGACTGACTTCCCCATCTGGAAATAATCTTCTGGAGGGAGCTGGCCAGGAGCCCGGAGCTGCCCATATTCCCCACCGTCCTTTTGTCCTTTTGTTAAAGGATAATTGTGAAGCAAGGGTAACAGGACTCTCCCGCAGATATAAAAATGGACACATTAAAGATTGTGTTTAATTCATTCATGAGGATAATGGGGAGGTGTTACAGCCAGTACAAAGGAGACTCCAAAGCCCAGGAATCTTGAAAACAAAAACACAAAAACAAAGCTCAGGAATCTTGAAATAAACATGCCATTGGAGGCAAAACTGGGGGAGACAGGTCCGCTGAAACGTCAGGGCAGAATTTACATGTATATAGACAAGAATTATTTTGCATTGATAAATAGAACATTGACTGCCATATCAGTAAACAAAGATGTCATGATCATCAGTGATTGCAGCCCTCCAACAGTGAGCTGGTGAGCCCTGAGGGAACTCAGGAAGGAAACAAAGAATACCTGCCATCTAGGAGCCATCAGATTGCAGCCTCTCCCTGCAGTGAGCCCTGAGGAAACTCAGGGTGTGAAAACACAAGATACTGGCCCCAGAGAGCTGAGGTGCACATCAAAGGAATGATTTTAGTGAGCCCAGACTCTTGCATCTTCCCATACATAGAAAAGCACTAAATTCCTTAACTGGAGATATCTAGTTTTCTTTTATTAACAGTAACCTTTTGTTCCTACTACTTGCCCTTCATTGCAAAACTGGTATATATCCTAGCTCTCCCCTCGCCCCCTCGGAGCAGTTTTCTCAGGGTTACTTGAGATGCTGCCTCCTGGGCTTGAAGTCCAAAAAATTCCCACCAAATAAAACATAACTCCCAACGTTTAGGTTGTGAGTATATTTTTTTAGTCAACAGCATTGTTATTGGTTATCTACAGCTTACAGAGTTGTAAAGCAGCTCCTCAGAATCAGAATCAGCTAACCTGGACCTCATCCAGTCTAGACTCCAGACAGTGTAGTTTTCCATAGAAGCACAAATTTTCCCCTATGTTTCTGTTTCCCATTGTCCTATTTACGGACTGCCTGGACTCAGAAGTGTTTGTCCACCCAGATCCTACAGAGCTGTCATTTCTCTCGTTTTTACTCAGTTCCTTCAAAATGTACAGATTGGCATAGATAATCTCTAAATTACCTTACAGCTCTTTAATTCAAATATCTTTTTTCTTTTTTTTTTTTAATGTCCGCGCCACACAGCATGCGGGATCTTAGCTCCTCGACCAGGGATCGAACCCGCGCCCCTTGCATTGGAAGCACGGAGTCTTAACCATGGGACCGCCAGGGACGTCCCATAATTCAAATTTCTTAGGGCAGCTTCCACCCAACACTCCCAACACACATCATCTCCATAAATTATTCATCCTTATTCACATCCTTATCAGTGAGGTGTAGCTACCATCATTTGTGCTAAGGTGTTAATGGGTGATGTTTTATTAATACGATACTGTATCCTCCGCAACGTGTACTTCCACCGCTTCAATTACCACCCAAACCATCATTTTTGTGAAAATACCTCACAACACTCAGCTCCAAACACCTGCTGCTTCAGACATCTAAAGTCAGCAAAGATCTTCACCCCATAAGACTGTACCCTTTTCTCCAATCCCCCCCAACCCCGGCCCCCCTTGGCCCAGTCCCAGAGAGAGGACAGCCTCTGTTGGCAAACTGGGGATGAAAATAAGTGAAGGCTGAAAAAAGTACCAAGCACACTATCTTCCTGGACCCCAGCTGGGGGGCAGAGAAGAGAGTTAGGGTACCAAGCTAGAATCTGAATGATTACACAACACTGGGCATCCTGATGACCAAATAGAGCCTATTATATCTTGAGGTTTTATTACAAAATTGAAATGATTATTACCTGAACAAGACCGGAACAATTTGGGGTCAGATGGAGTTTTCACCTAAGAATAAGGAAAGAGTCTCCCCACCCCATTCATTCATCAATTCATTCATTCAACAAATATTTATAGAGTGCGGAGTAGGTGCCTAGGCCTGTCTTCAACTCTGCTTTCCATTCCCTCCACCTCCCATGCACCCCATAGCCTTCCAGAATTAAATCACTGTGTCTGAGGCATGAGATAGATGGGCTCCAGGCTAGACATTTACAACTAGCCTCCTGTTTACATTTCCTGAAGAAGGAGGCAGGTGGGCTCTAGGCTAGTTACAACCAGCCTCCTGTTTGTACTTCGAGATGGAAATAACAACAGGAACGGGGTAAATAGCTGGACTTTGTCTCCTGTGGATACTTTAAGATAGCAGTCATGGCAGGGACAGAGAGGGGCTAAAACCTTGCTTGAGCAAAAGATCAAGAGGTCACATATTTCCCATCCTTGGGGCAAGGGAGACACTGCACATGCACAGAAAGGCTCCTTAGGGGTCAAAAAGGAGGGGGCTCCACCCCAGAATAGGTGGTGACAAGCCTCCCCCCACCTCCCCATAGGCCTCCGGGCTGGAATTCATCTCGAAAAAAGTTGCGCATGCATGTTGGGGAGTGCCCTAGGGCAGGGCAGGTGTGGAAAAGAAATGAGATTATTGGCTAAAGGTAAACAAAGACCCTGAAGAACTGCCCTGTATAAAGGACCTAACCGTGCTCCCCGTCATTAGGGGGGATGCCCACATCCTTTCTCTCTGGTGTGTATCTCTGCTTTGCTCTGTCTTAACTAAAGAAACTGTTTCTCTGTGAGCTCTCCCACATGTTGTGCTGTGTCTCTAATAATAAACTTTGTGCCTGTTTTTACAGTTTTTGCCTCCTTGAAACAAGCTTGCTTTCAAGCAGGGGTAAAAGTCAGGGAAACTTTGCTTCTAGCCTCGAGCCCTTGCTGGTCTAGTAGCTAGGATTCCTGGTTTTCATCCAGGCTACGCAGGTTCGATTCCTTAGCAGGGAACTAATAAGATCTTGCTTCAAGCCACCATTCACTGCTGTCTCTCTGAGATCATGAGCATGTCTTTCTCCTGAGTGTCCTTAAGTCAGAACCAGCTCAGCTACTTACTTATGGGATAAGTTACCTTCATTAAGCTGCTGTTTCCATCATTTTGAAAATAGGGGTCCCTCCCTGCCTTAAGAAAGGCAGCTATTACTTATTAAGTCAGGAAATGAATGTATGGACTCAGTCATGGCATTGCTACTTAAATGATAACAGCTAACATTTACTTAGTATTTACTGTGTGCCAGGCTCAGCACTTTAGATACATTATCTCATTTAATTCCTCACCACAATCCTCCGATGTAGGTGTCTGTAGGTATTATTATCATCACATCCATTTTACAGACAAGGAAACTGAGGCTGAGAAAGAGAGGTTAGGGATTTGTCTCCCAGCTAAGAGGTGGAGTCTTGTATAGAGCTTACCTGCTAAACCACTGAGCATCACCCCCAAGGTAAGGGCTAAACTCCTCTCTCCTTCCCCTCCCCCAACACCTGTAACCACCTGCCTCTCACACCCCAGTGCATCTCTCGAGCCCCCAGTGCATCGCTCACGCTGTTCTCTTCACGCTCAGTGACTGCCCCCTCCTCACCCAAACGCTCACACACAAGCTCACACCTGTCCCCTGGTTATCCTCAAGACAGCTTTAGAAAGCCATTTTTGGTGGTTTTCTTCTTCAAGCTCTCAGAGCCCTTCACAGGTACGCCATACACACTTCCACTCTAGAACTTCTATTTGTCCTTAGGATAAAGTTCAATGTGACCTTAGAGCTGAGGCAGGAGATAGATGGGCCCCAGGCTGAACAGCTGGAGTTTGTCCCCTGTGGACAGATGCTCCACGATGAAGACTGAAGACGAGGAGGAGGTGAGCCCTGCCCAGATGAGAGACCACATAGTTCTCGTTCTCGAGGTCAAGGAGACTTTCCCGACTATACAGGCGCAGAAAGGCTTCCTGGAGGTCGAAAAGGGAGTGATGTCACCCAACCCATAGGCCTCTTCGCTAGAATCCATCTTGGCTAAGAGATATGCTCGCATACATGGGAGGACCCTGAGATAAACCAAATACGGACTCAGAACCAGGCAAAGCAAGATGATTGGCCAGAGGAAACCTGGAAGAAATGCCCCATATAAGCAATTCAAACTACCACGAGGGCATGACTCTCTGAGCCCACCCGTGTGTCTATCCACACATACTCTTTTTTCCTCCTAATAAACACTTTACTTGTTTCGCTACTTTCTGTTTCTTTGTGGAAATTCATTTTCTGCGAACTGTACAGGCAGGACCTTGTCACTGGTCCCTGGTCTCATGGCGAGGATTCAGCGTTCTCACTGCTGCGGCCTGACTTCAATCTCTGGCTGGGAACCGAAATCCTGCTACAAGCTGCTGCAGGCCAAGGCCACCGGAGATCAGAGTCAAGCAAAGCCAAGGGAGATATACAGGAGGGTCCAGGAAGACAGGAATTTAGAATCTGGAGTAGGAACTTAGAGTAGGATCACAGGATAAATACATGTAAGTAAAGTATAAATGACAATGTCATGATAAGTGGGGTGGTTGAAATCAGCTTTGATGATCAGGTCATATGGCAGCTTGAATCCAGAGAATATGGGCCACAAATGCACCCCTAGGAGAGCAGGATTTGAAGTCCCTGTAGGATGGATGAGCCCCTATAGATGGACACTCAACTCATCCCTCCTTGCCATGGAAAGAATCACCCTGGACATGTGTATCCCAGATCTTGCGCCCAGGGCACATCCCTAGTCCCACGTAATCTCCATGCACTAAGAAGGGAACTCCTAAAAGCTTGGGATGGTACGATTGTTTCCTAAGTTGGAAAAGGTCTTCAAACTCCAGACGACTTAAAATTAAATACACAGAATGAATTCAAGTCTCGATTCATGTTTATGCTAAATTTGAGGATAACTGCACATATTTGGTATTGAAAGTATTTGTAATTTTTAAGAATTTAGAATTTTGGAGTCTAACAAATTTATCTTAAGATTCCAGTTTCAAATGTGTACTTTATTAATTCAGACTTAGATTTTTAAGTTGAAAGGGATGAGAATTTTGCTACGTTTGTAAATAGTATCATGATTACCAGACTTGAAGGTTAATATCTATATAATTATTAGCTTTACTAGAATTGTTTAAATATGTGGGAAGGCTTTGTATATTGGTCAGTTGTGAAACGTAGCAAAAAATTTATTAAATTTAAAAATGAGTTTAAAATAACTAAGAAAATTCAAATAACTAAATTATAAGAAATGCTTAAAACTAATTGCTAAATTCACTAGCTTTATAAATAATTAGAATTGTGGGCTGAAATTTTTAAAGTTTAAAGGTTAGTTTTATTTCTTGCTTCAATAAATTACATAATTTGAAAATTTCTAAACTGATAAACTGCCCTTTGGGAAACCGAAAAATCTAACGATGATTACTGTTTATATGTCTGTTTCCTGCCACTAAACAATGAATTCATTGAGTAGAAAGCAACTTCTTCCTTATATCCCCATCAGCTGGCACAAGAAAGGCCAGAAGAGTAGGCCACCCATGATAAGTACACCAGCAGTGAATATTCATTGTTCACTAAATGCCAGTGTAACAGGGAAGAGCCAAATCTGACTACACGGTGGATCTGTTTCTTTTACTTTAACCTTTGCTTTCCGCTGCTTTTGTTCACTAAAAGGATACTGTCTCTACATAATGGCCTGCCTCGGGGAACCCCGCCCCCCTGCCTGAATGTTAAACCAAAGTGCCTTTGTTCAGGGAAACATCCAGACCCTGTCCACCTGTGGATGGTTACAAGAAAGCAGAAATTAACACATCCTCTCCCCGAGGCTGGCCATTCCAGGGGATATTTGCAAATCTTATGACCTTTTTACTTTACTTCCTCATCTCCTCCCCTTCTCTGTGCTATAAAAGAAACTGGCAACCAAACCCCCGTAGGATGGTTTTTTGGAGACACTAGTCTGCCATCTTCTGAGTCTGCTGGCTTTCCGAATAAAGCCGTATTCCCTGCCTCCACACCTAGTCTCCAATTTACTGGGCTGTTGTGCGGCGAGCTGTGATGTGAGCTTTACTCCCAGGATTTCACCGGATCCTCACCACACCCTGTGACGACCTAAAAAAGTTAAATCAAGGTCAAGTTCACGCAGCCAGGGAGTGTTGGAGCCAGGGCTGAATCCAGGCTCCCTGACTTCAGGGCTGCATCTTCCCTTAACTTCTCTGTTACTAGTTGAATGGATGAAATTCTTTAACGATGGGACTTTTTGACAATCGTTTGAGCTGAGGAAACGACATGGGTGTGATTGTCCCGTGTGGACAAGTGACCAGGACAGAGACAGCGGACCTTAGTGGAGCTTCCTGGGACCGAGTTGAGGAAACCGAAAAAGCTGAGTTTTCTTTAAAAGACAGAAAATGTGGAGCTTCTGGAAGGAAGGAGATAAGGGATGGAGAAGAAAGCCACCTCATTTAGGGTTGGTTGACCTGAAGTGAAACCCAAAACAGCCACCCACTGAAAGCTTGGATATTGTGCTAATTTGTGGCAAACGATGAACAGGAAGTCCACGCTTTAATTTACCAGCTAAGTTAGCGCTCAGAGATGGACAGATACGACGGTGGCCCTTTGCATTTTGAACCTCAAGCGTGTCCTCTACAGAAGAGTGCGCTGTAGGGGAGACAATCAGACGTCAAGAGGGAAGGCTGGCTGGACCACGGGGTGCCCTGGGCTCGACAGAAAAGCCAACAGAGCAGTGTGCCATGTTGCACAGCTGGCAGCAAGTCAGGGGAATACTACACTCTGCTCAAATGGTGTTTCAGACGTTTACCATTAAAACATGGTCACCTTCCTACCGTACAGCACAGGGAGCTCTACTCAATACTCTGTAATGACCTATATGGGAAAAGAATCTAAAAAAAGAGTGGATCTATGTGTATGTATAACTGATTCACTTCGCTGTACACCTGAAACTAACACAACATTGTAAATCACCTATAGCCCAATACAATTTAAAATAAACAAATAATTTAAAAAAATTTTAAACAAAACCAAACCATGGTCACCTTGCCTAAACCCAGCTCCCAAGACACGATGGCAACACACCTTCAAAGATGTCCCCAGCAGGGGTCACAATGGTCGTTCTCAGCAGGCGTGACACAGCCCCTGGAGGGCACCCTGGAAATCTGCAGGTGCCCCTGGAGGGCACCCTGGAAATCTGCAGGTGCAACCTTCGTTTATCACAATGACGGAGGGGGACTATGGGCATTTAGTGGGGGTGGACATAGCACAGTAAGTCAGAACACACAAATCAAGCCTTGAAATATCTCACGTGACTTAAAAACCCATTTATACTCACCTGAACTGAAAATTTAACTGTTTGACCGATAATAAGGGATTTCTGGTACGGAGTTAATATATGTGGAGTTTTCTAAGAATGCGATTTACTATATAAATCTAGGGCAAATTAGATTTTGTTTTGTTCTGAACTTTACAAGAAGCTGCTCACTCATTCAGAAGCTGACCTCAGGAAGAGCAATGAAGCCCTCGGCAGTTAAGTGGCCAAGACAGCCCGACCGTCTCTGCAGCCCTGAAGTCAGGGAGCCTGGATCCAGCCTTCACCCCGACACTCCCTGGCTGTGTGAACTTGACCTTGATTTCACCCTTTTGGGTCATCACAGGTTGTGGTAAGGATTCCGTGAGATGGTGCGGGTGAAGCACACGTCACAGTCCTGGCATTTAGTGGCCCATAAATATTAGCTGCTAGTGTATCAGGCATGGGTGACCTACTCTTCTGGCCACATAAGGCCAGTGTACCTGTGTACCTGTGTGCCTCTGGTGACTGCCCACATGGATGCAAGCAGCTGACCACTTCACTGTGCCCTTCAGTGCAACTGTGCTCACGTATCATATCATCATCGGAGTACGTGTTATTATGGGTGTATTATTCTCCTTCAATGCCTTGTTTATGTGAGATAAGGCATTATGTTTTGATTACATGCTAGACAGGTTATAATAATACAACTTTCATAAAAGAATAATTAATAAAGGAGGTATTACACAATATAACAAGGGGGCATCGGGTGTGACAGGAAAGAACCATCTTGGGTAAATTATGGTTTTAGAGAAAGCAAGTATGCAGAATGAGATGAGAAATAGCGTTGCTAGAACACACAGATACTGTACATCACACAATTATCATTTGTTTTCAAATCAAGTCCACCCATCTGTGTGCCTGCTGGCTGGCTTGTGGCTGGCAGAAGTATCCTCCGAACCAACAAGAGATCTCTTAACTGAAGAAAAAAAGTGACGCAGCATTGGACTCCTTTCCCTAGAACACTGATTCTCACATATTAGTGGGCATGAGGATAAACCGGCATGTTTAATGAAAATAAAACTCCTGGGCCCTTTCATCAGATTCCTTTTTTTTTTTTTTTTTCAGATTTATCATGTAATACTGTTTTATTTTTTTCCTCCAGTTTTACTGAGATTTAACTGACATGCATCACTGTCTCTAGAGATTCTGACTCAGCAGGTCTGGGGTGGGGCTCCGCCACTTGAATTAGTAACAGGAGTCACACTCCTGAGATGCAGCGTTTCTGCACATCAGTGCTTTTCACACCACTGTGCACAAAAATCTCCCAGGGACGTTTTTAAGATGCAGATCCTGATTCAACAGGTCAGGGAGGGCCTGGGACCCTGCATTCCCAACAAGCTCCCAGGGGATGCTGACGCTTTTGGTCGAGAAATCGCACTTTGCGTGGCGCACTTTCGTCCATCTGGGGACAAAAGATTCTGCAGCATGCAGAGGGGGCAGGGAGAGAACGCACTTCAGCACTCACGTTCCTCAGTCCGCAAGGCTGAGACGGGCATTACTATAAATGAACAGGGCTTTCACTGACCTTCCCACCCCGCAGACTGAGGCGCTGCACCGCAGTGGGCTGCGTGACCAACCCTGGGCCGCCTAGGAAGGTGGTGCGTTAGCTCCACCACAAACCCTGGGAGTTTTTCATCATACTGTCCTGAGGGACTTGCCGACACTGAACCAACTGTGCATCTGGATCTTGGCTGTGAGGTTAACAACTCATGCAAACAGTGCTAATTCCGAAATGCTGCCACTCCTTTACATGACACAGGATCCCTGTACACCCACGTGTCTGAAACCGTCTAGAGGCTGTCCTAACCGCAGGCGGGTAGAGGCCTCGGCGAGTTCAGATCGGGGCGGAGGACTATGGAATTATTGCAGGTAGTCGGAGGACCCACGGCTACAGACAACGGTTTTCCACGTATGTTCTATATTTTAAATGTGTGTAGAGATCATTAAGATAAATGTTTAAAAATACCCAAAGTGTGGATAAATTCAGATTAGTTATGGGACACTGTGTCTTTTCTCAATTAGTGTTTATTAAAAGGCATCATATATCACGCGGGGGCTTCACAATACTCTGACCTTAAAAAGCGGTTCTCATCTTCCGGAACATTCACAAGAAGTGGCCTGACAGAAGGACATTCAAATCCTCCAGCGTTTCAGAGAGTAAGATATATGTGTGTCACTAGGAAATATATAAATTTAAAGAAAATAATGCTCAAATTCTACATGGCTGAATCACTCCCTTTGTAAATCAAGAAAGAAAATGTTGGCACAGAATTTGATCTCAGATGTTTTAATAGGGGCGCTTATGCACTATGTACAGGATTCTCTGCCAAAGGTGGCCTGGTCGCTAGTGACCCGAATGACACCAAAAACCAAGGGCAGCTCAGGGGCCACTAAACAGTGACTGTCTTGGACGGCTTCACATCTTCAATCTCAGAAGACAGCCAGCGGTACGTGCGGTGACGTCGCAGCACCTCGATGGCCTTGAGCTCCAGGGGCGTGGCCTGAATACCCAGGTCTTCCAAGCCGGGCAGGTGAGGCAGGGTCATGTCTGTGATGTGAACCTGTGAGTAAACAAGACGCGCAGAGAGCACTGAAAAGCGGCCAAGGACACGGAGTGCTGGCCTCGCAAACACTCCAACCCGCAAGCCGGCCTGAGTCCTGCTGCTGAGACTTCACTGGTTTCAGAGGCTACGGGGCAGGGGCTGATGCCCGGAACCACCCAAAGCAGACCACAGAAAAGGGCTTGTGGAGGGAAACGCAAGTGTCAGCTCAAGGTCTATCCGCGAGTACAAAACACAGGCTCCGGTGAGGGTTACACAGCAGTCGGTCTGGGCTGGAGCAGACAGGTCGTCACATCTGTGAGGCTCAGTAAAGAAACAGGAGCTGAGGGCTTCCCTGGTGGCGCAGTGGTTGAGAGTCTGCCTGCCAATGCAGGGGACACGGGTTTGAGCCCTGGTCTGGGAAGATCCCACGTGCCGCGGAGCAACTGGGCCCGTGAGCCACAACTACTGAGCCTGGGCGTCTGGAGCCTGTGCTCCGCAACAAGAGAGGCCGCGATAGTGAGAGGCCCGCGCACCGCGATGAAGAGTGGCCCCCGCTTGCCACAACTGGAGAAAGCCCTCGCACAGAAACGAGGATCCAACACAGCCATAAATGAATAAATAAATAAATTAATTAAAAAAAAAAAAGAAACAGGGGCTGAGGCAAAACCAGCCCATCCCGAGGATCCCCTGGGCCTGTTCTCCGAGCACAGCTTTCTGCCTCGGTTTTGCTGAATCAAGATTATTCGGCGACAATCCATGAACCTCTGTCTCCAGCTCTACTTAACCTGGCTGACTAATGCTGACGATAGATCTAAAAATCCAAACCCACCTTGTTTGGAGGGAAGGAGGGTGAGCCCTGAGCTTCCAAAGACCCCGGCTCATCCGCAAGCAGACGAAGAGGCTCGGTCTACACCCAGAGCAGCATGCACCCCCATCCTCCCACCTGAGCACGCCTGCCATCCTTCCACCGAACAGCTGTCAAGCCGTCTCCCCAGATCAAATCCAAAACCCAGCAGCCTGCTGCCCCAACACTTCCTCAGTGACAAATGTAAGAGGCGCATCCGTCAGACACGCTGAAGCGTCCCGGCCATCAGTTCTCCCGCCCGATCTTTCCTGAACATAGAAAGGACACCTTGGGATAACAGCTGCCTGTTTACATCTGTTCCCCAAGGACTATGTTTCCATCTTGTTAACACTTTAGCTTTTAAGTAACATTCAGAGGACACTTCTGGCTGCTGGTTGTTGGTAAAAGGCCACTAGGTTTTCAAAGGTAGAGACGGCAGAGCGTGTGTATTTTACTTTGTATCCTCCCTAGAAACACTTCTACACAAACACTTCTACACGCAGGGGGCAAACGATCAGCGAGGGAGACCAGCCTGGGGACAGCGAGATGGGAGGGGAGCAGGGCACTGCAGGGGACGAGAGGCAGCGGGGGCCGGTCCAGAGGCTAAGGAAGGGATGAGCTACCCTCCTGCATCAGAGAGGGTACAGTGGAGGCGACTATTTCCTCTACCCTTCTGGAAGCGGAAAAGTTTCAATGCTATTATAAACATTTTCATAATAAAAAGCGGAATAAAAAGGTAGGAAGAGGGAGGTGAGATCTAGCATACAGCTGGTTTCCCATCAATACCTGCTGATGGGCCAGACCTATGCTGTCCAATACAAATTGAATAAAACTCAAATCTTATTTCTGCGGTCACACTAGCCGTATTTCAGGCGTTCCACAGTCACTGTTGCTCGTGGCTACTTTCTGAACACTAGAGATGACAGAACATTTCCACTGCAGCAGGAGGCATGGGACAGTACTGTTTAGACAGGTAAGGAAAGGAAGAAATCATGGAGGATTTCCAGATTTTTGGCTTGAGCAACAGAGAGAACGGTGATATCACTAACCGAGCTGAGAGGGGCTAGGAGAGAAACGGGTTTGCCAAATTGCACTCTCAGACGAGCCGTGTTTCGGTAACTATCACACAGCTAAACAGATGTGAGGCCTGCAGCTGGGTGGGCAGGGAGGCCATGCAGGGCTGGAACTGAAGCCGCTGCCAAGAGCTCACAGACAGCGGCTGGAGCCCGGGGCGAGAAGAGGGTCGCTCAGAGAAAGAGCAAGGACAGGAAAGGGCTGAAGACAGAGCCCTTGGTCCCCACCGTCAGAGACCAGGGACAGAGGGTGAACCAGGGAGACCGAGTGAGCACGAGAAGCACGAGAATGTGGAGAGCCCAGGTGGAAACCGGGGTTTCAAGAGGACAGGAGGGGCGCCTCTGCCCAATGCGGCTCACAGATGGGGTGAGCGCAGGTCAGAGTGCTGACCGCTGGAGTTGGCGGCACAGAGGCCCCAGGTGACCAGGAACAGAGCCGGGTTCGGGGAGACACGGAAATAAAAGCCAGGAGTGGGGTAAAGCAAGAAGGAGGTAAGAAGCTGTCAACCACAGGTAGAGACAGCCCTTCTGAGGAGTCTGGTGCACGCGGACACAGACACACAGGGCAGCGGCCAGACGCGACGGGCCCAGGGAGGGACTTCGGCCTTAAAAAAACACAGGGCTAGTGTTAAGGCATGTCTGTCTGTACGTGGATGGAGAGGATCCAGCTGAAGAAGGAAAACTGAAAATGCCAAAGATAGGACCCCGGAGAGGCTGGGCGTGGGCGCATTTTGTGCACGAGGGAGGGGCTGACCTCAGACACGAGGACGGCAGACAAGCACATGGAGATAAGCCAGGCGAGCCCGTGAGCAAGCTTGGCGCTCACTCACCCGTCTCCGCGGCTCTCTGCCCGGCATCCGCCCGGGCAAGTGTTCATCACCCTCATACTCACCCGCTCCACTTTATCCCTCGTGGTCCAGGGCTCAAACGGACTCATTTCAAAGAGTCGACCTAGCCATCTGGAAAGAGGAATGAACAAGGCACACGTGGTGAGCGTCTCTGCTCGATGTTCAAGCCAAGCAAGCAAGGGAGGCTGCCGGGGAGCCAGGAAGTCACTGCAGGGTTTTAAAGAAACTAACAAACATCCGAACCTCCTGGCCCCAGTGCCTGGGAGGTCACCTCACCTTTCAGGCCAACAGCCTGACCACCTCACTCTGGCTCTCCTAGGCTCCCACCAAAGGGACGGTGAATCGGAAAAACTAACATACAGTACAGCTGCCTCACCAACAAGACAAACAAAAAAGATCCAACATTCAGTGACATCTGTCACATTCAGTCAAAGTTAAGCCCCAGACATTCAAACAGGCTTCTGTCAAGGACACAGGGCAAGCCAGGCGGTATGCAAGATAGAAAGCGTGAGCCTTAAAAGTAGGGGCCCCGAGAGAAGCAAAAAACCCAAAAGTAAGGAGGTGCCTAAGATCTACGGTTCAAATCAGGAAGCCAAGAGAAAACCCGGACAAGAGGGGCCACCTGCCTCCTCAGCACCATCTCTTCACCCTACTGAAACCCGGGGGTCTCCTTATCTGCCACCTGAGCTCCTGTCTCACGTGTCTTCAGGACAGGGAGGCCCCCTAGGAATTCCTCGGGGCCCCCACAGAGGACTGGAGGCGGAGCTGCGAGCATGTGCTTTGAGCTGCGAGCATGTGCTTTGAGCAGCGACCATCCCTATGGCCAGGCCAGCTCTGCTTTTATCTGGTTGTCCTAACGGGCCTTTAGGTCAGAAGTCATCAAACCCAGGGTTCCGCAGCTTCTTAAAAACCTGAAAAACATCATTCCAAAGGGAGGTATAAAAAAATGAAAAAGGAAGCTGAAGATTGGTCAGAATTTCTCCAGGAACATAGCAAGCCTCAGATTCCAGCCAACCTGTTCCAATGGCAAAAAAAGGACACTTTACTGGCTTAAAAAAAACAAAACAAAAAACACCGCTTACAATCCTCCAACTCTGCTGTGGTTCTACGCTAACAGATCACCTCCAGTCTGTATTTTCGGGTCCTCGGGGCCCACGCCATGGGCACACGCCGGCTCCAGGATAAGCCTCAGCTGTAGGCACAACCGCGAGAGCAGCTCCCTGCAAACTGGCTAATACCCCTCCACTGCCCCGAGGCCCCCGCCACAAATGACCTCACCACTAGCTCCAGTGGATGCCCTTTTGTCTGTATCTTACCTGACTTTTCTACAGCATTTCATTCCATAAACATTAACAAAAGGCCTACTGTGTGCCTAACACTGTTCTAGGTGCTGAAGACACAGATGTGAACAAAATAGCAAAGCTCCTCTCCTTCAAAGTCATTCCCTCCTTAAAGCACCCCCTTTCCTTTGGTACCCAGGAGGCCACTCTCTCCATTTTTCACTTAAGCATCTGATTACTCTCTTCTAGCTTCCCTGATAAACTCCTCTTGCTCCGCTGGTCCTTTAAATGGAGATACTCCTCAGGCCTGCTCTGCCACTCGGTCTCCACTCTGCCCCACTCACCTCGGAGCCACTGGGAGTGTTAAATGAGATGAAGAAGGCAGTCTGAAAGATGGAACACTCCCAATAAATATTACCATCACACTGCCTTCTAACTGTCTATCTCTCTGATACTTCTGTTAGGTCAGAAGCTTTTTTGAGGGTTTACTGTAACATCCTGAGTGCCTGGTACATTGCCTAAGACACAGTTGGCAACAAGAAATGTTTGTTGAATGACTGAATGACTAAACGAATGAAGAAGTGAGCTGCTGTGTTGCTTCATCAGTCAATCTCTGGCAAACTGGATGTGAAAGTCTCCCTGACCAGGACCTCAGTGTGTGATCATTCCTAGATGCTAAACCTACAGAGGGGAGAAGTGAAGCAAGAAGCAGGAAAAGCAAATAAGGCAACCGCAGGAAGCGGCTGAATTGAGCTGGCTCCTTTCCCCAACCCCGGGATCAGACTGCCTTAATGAAGGAGGGCCCCTTTCCCCCTCCTGGGTGAGTGGATGAAACAGAGGGAAACTTGATTGCTCCTTCACATGACCTGCCAAGCAAGACGCTGCCAATTAAACCCAGTGGCTTCTAACAGGAGAATCTGAAGACCTGCAGATTCAACCTTCCAACACAGTGTTTTTCTCACCCACAAAACAACATTCCCTTTCTTAGACTCCTCTGGCTCTTTCCTAGATGAACGTCAAGATATCAGAAGCACCTCCTGGTTAGAGATTCCCAGATTTCACCGCAATGGACGTACTCCCTCTAACCCCTGGGTGGGAGCATTACAAACGAAGTCTCTAGTTAGCTCTTCTCTAGAAGGCACAAAAAGCAGCGCTTTACTTACTGATATGCAAAATGTGGCAAAGGGTAGGCCAGGAAGGGTCTGTGAGCCACGGCAAAGATGTACTGCACCAGGTCAAAGAGGACGTACCGACTGGGCCTACAAACAGAAAATTCACAGTTCTTCAGATTATTTGCTCCTCACAAACTTTCGTTCTTAATTTTACAAAATAACATCTTTCTTATGAAAAAGGAAACACATATGCACTATAGGAAATACAGATTAGCACAAAGAAAAACCACCCACCAAAGATGAAGTTAATAAACTTAATATATAATAATAAACTTAACTTCTCATCCCCTTATATTTTAAAATTTAATTAAATTAATTTATTTATTTTAAAATTTTATTTATTTATTTATTTTTACTTATTTATTTTTTGGCTGCATTAGGTCTTCGTTGCTGCGTGTGGTCTTTCTCTAGTTGCAGCGAGTGGGGGCTACTCTTCATTGCAGTGCGCGGGCTTCTCATTGCGGTGGCTTCTCTTGTTGCAGAGCATGGGCTCTAGGTGCAGTCTTCAGTAGCTGTGGCACACGGGCTTAGTTGTTCTGCGTCATGTGGGATCTTCCTGGACCAGTGATCAAACCCGTGTCCCCTGCATTGGCAGGCGGATTCCTAACCACTGCGCCACCAGGGAAGTCCCTCATCCCCTTATACATTTTTTGCTTTTATAAATATAAGATCACACAGGTCATCGTATTCTGTAATATCTTTTTCATTTAACATTAAATCCCAGTCATGTTTCTGTGTCACTAAATATTCTAGTGCATGCTTAATGGTTGCCCATATTGTATTGCAGGTAATCATAATTATTTTATCACCAATTCTCAGGTTTTGGATATTTAAGCTACTAAAAATATTTTTCTTTTATAAAATAATGTTTTAATGAACATTCTTGTTGTAAATATTTCTATATATCCATAATTATGTATCTGTAATATATTCCAGAAGTAGAACTAGCTCAAAGTATATTTTGAAATTTTAAGGCTTTTATCAAAGCCTTAAGGCTTTTATCAAACCTCTTCCAAAGAGGTTATATCAACTTAATAGAAAATGCTAGTAGTCCCCTCACCAAAAATGAGTTTAGTCATAAAAAAATGAGCAAACAAAATTTTGTCCATCTGCCAGGTAGAAAAAGGTACCTCAACATTTTAATTAGCATTACTTTAATATTAGAGATTAATTTTTTTCTTCATATATTTTTGGCCATTTACAGTTATTGCTTTTCTCTCTTTCCTCCTGGAGTCTCTTTCTATAAGAATGGTTTGTAAAAATTTTTATATTTTAATGATATAGTTGGAAATATCTTTTATTGTTTATATTACTGCCTTTTAATGTTTAATTGTCTTGTGGCATACAGAAGTTTAAACAGTTCATTTAATCAAAACTACTGACTTCTTTTACTTCACTATTTGGTTTTATATTTAGAAAATCCCTCTATAGTCACTAGTGACATAAATAAATGTCCACATATTTATTCTAATGCTTTGTTTTTTTACCCATAAAATAAGTCATCCTGCCATGTATTTTTGTATTGATATAGGATAAAGATGTATCAGCATTTACTGAAAAATCTACCCTTTCCCCATATTTTGAAATATCACCCTTATCACACTCTATTCTTACATATATTTGAGACTGTTTCTGGACTTCCCGTTCTATTCCACTGATCTGAATAGTTCTGTACCAGTATAACCTAGCTTTAATAACTATTATTGCTTATAATACACTTTAATATCTCTTCACCCATTTCCTAATCTCTTTGTCTTAGAAAGCCTATGACAGCTGAGAGCTGAATTAAGGCAATTCAGTGAGAACCTCATCATTCTGACATTTTCACCAAAAAAAACCACCCCAAAACAAAAAGAAACAAAAAAGAAGAAGAAAATGTCAGCTAGGGGAACTACCAGACAAAGCCCTCAAATAGCTTCCTTCAAGTTCCAGAAATCACTGCATATAATACATGCTATGCCAAAGAACAACTGCAATCTTCATGATGACAAGCAATACTGGTATCTTGGGCAAACTAACTATGTCATACACTTGCTCTTCAGCTGTTCTAAAACCCTTTGTGTTCCATTAACTGTGACTCAAAGACTGGCCTATGTGTCCCTGCTCAGAGAAAGGTACACTGAAGGCTGTGTCCTTCCCAGCTTAGATTTCATGGTTCGATACTGTAGTCATTCCTCTGCAAATATCCTCAGCAAAACCTTGTCCCCAGCACCTCTCCACTATCCTAGCGCAGCAAAACCCCTTCTCTGGTTAATCCAAGTATCTGCCTTCTTTGTGCCTGAACCCCCAGCAAGACACAGTTGCAGAGAAAACAGCCCTGGGCTAACTGGCTTCCCCTTACGTTTCTGATCATGAGTTTCAAGGGGAAGACTCAGCTCTGCTTTGCAGTCCTACTGTGCGCTCCCAGGAGTGCTCTTTTCCTCTTCTCTCAGGGAGTGCTTCCTATCTTCTTTTCCGTCCTCAAATTTTCCATATACCTCTCTCACCCACCCCATCCTGCCTTTTAGCTGATGATCTTGTCTTTTCATCTTTTTCTTAATGATGTCTTATGAAGTACGAAAGTTTTTAATTTCAGTGAAGTGTAATTTATCCATTCTTTTCTTTGATGGAGTATGCTTTTGATGTCGTATCTACAAAATCTTTGCCTAACCCCAGGTCTAGAAGATTTTTAAATGTTTCTTCCAAAAGTTTTATAGTTAAATCCTTACAGTTAGGCCTTGGATCTATTTTAATTTTTTGATGTATGGTGTGAAATCAGAATCTATGCTCATCTTTTTGCATATGGATAGTACCATTGTTGAAAAGATTATCATTTCCCCATTGCAATATCATGGCACCTCTGGCAAAAATCTATTGTCCATAAACATAAAGGCTGATTTCTAGACTATCAATTCTGTTTAATTGACTTCTTTGTCTATTCTTATGCCAGTACCACATTGTCTTTATAATTATAGCTTTCAAGTAAGTTTTGAAATTGGAAAGCTTAAGTGCTCCAACTTTATTTTTCTTTGTCAAAATGGTTTTGGCTATTGTGGATCTTTTGCATTTCCGTATAAATTTAGAATCAATTTGTCAATTTCTGCAAAAAAGCATGCTCAAATTTTGATAAGAATCGAGTTGAATATACAGATCAATTTGGGGAAAATTGCCATTTTAACAATATTGACTCTTCCAACCCATGAACATGAAATGTCTTTCCATTTACTTAGGTCTTCCTTCATTTTCCTCCTCAATGTTAGGTGATTTTCAGTATACAAGTCTTGTATTTCTTTTGTTAAATTTATACCTAAGTATTTTATTTTTTTGATGCTACCGTGAATAAAATTATTTTCTTTATTTTATTTTCAGATTGTTCATTTGCTAATATATGGAAATTGATCTTTACATATTGATTTTGTGCCCTGTAACCTTGCTGAACTTGTTTACTGGTTCTCAGTTTTGTGTATGTATGTGTGTATCAATAGATATTTAATGGACGATTGATAAAATGGACCAACATCATGTAATTAATAACTATGAAAAAACTACGAGCAAAATTAAAGTCATGCCTCTGCCTTAGCCTCAGGGAAATAAACAAAGTTTTCCCCTGGGGCTGAAGAGAAGTGTGGATACACATTTACAATTTCGCAAGGAAAAATGCCTACACTTCCCTGTGTATCTTACTTTTCCCATCACTGTGTCAGATAAGTATGACCTACTGCCACCTGGCAAAGAGGTTGGACTGGCTGGGCGAAGGTAAAGAGGAAAATGGCTAACTCATCCCAGAGCCATCTCCACTGAGCAGTAAGCAAAGTCTATAAAACCATTTCTGCTCATCTATTCCTTGGAATCCTGGTCTAAATATCTCTTGACTAGAATCTGGTATCTTCTGAGCCTAGTGTTTTATGGAAACCGTGCTGAACATACTTTTTTTGTAAATAATTTTCCTAGAGTATATAACTGATTACACACTAATGTACTGAATTGGGAACTCAGGGAGACATACATCTTCCAGCAGCTGGTTGACATGGAAACACAATACAGAGCTTTTTGCACTGAAAAAAAACTTTACTAAACTAAATCTATAGTGATAGTGAAACGTGACAACATATGAATCCATAATGCTGGGAAAATATACCATGTCTCCTGGCTTGGAGAGAAGAATGTCTTTTCTCAAGAAGCAAGTAGGATTCTGGGCCAATTATTAGGTGAATTTGGTACTTTTCCACTGGGCAGATTGAGTCTTAGTGTTTTGTTTTGTTTTTTTAATTTATTTTATTTTTATTTATTTATTTTTGGCTGCGTTCGGTCTTCGTTGCTGTGTGCGGGCTTTTCTCTAGTTGCAGCGAGCAGGGGCTACTCTTCGTTGCTGTGTGAGGGCTTCTCATTGTGGTGGCTTCTCTTGTTGCGGAGCACGGGCTCTAGGCGCGCGGGCTTCAGTAGCTGTGGCTCAGGGGCTCTAGAGCGCAGGCTCAGTAGTTGTGGCGCACGGGCTTTATTGCTCCGCGGCATGTGGGATCTTCCCGGACTAGGGCTCGAACCCGTGTCCCCTGCACTGGCAGGCGGATTCTTAACCACTGCGCCACCAAGGAAGCCCAGGTCTTAGTGTTTTAGTTTTAATTAATTCAGTAAAAAGGTCCTAAACCTAGCTGGGTCATGATTGAATAATTTCAGGTAAGTCACATAGCTTAACTGTGCCCCATTTTTCCCGAGAGTGAATTTCAACAAGGAGAGCATATAACAAATGATCAGTCTTGCAAAGCCCTAAAAACTGTACCCTAAGCCAGCCATTTCCAACCTTTTGGGGCATAGTGATAATCTAGCAAAATTAATTTGATTTTGCAACTGTACTTACTCCCTAAAAGTGTTTTGTTTGATTATCCTTTGATATATTAAAAACATCACCAGAGTAGCACAATACCATCCTTGGGGGTCACTGGACTATGGCTACATAATAGTCTAGGGCAGGGGTTCTCAGACTTTGGTGACAGAAGAATCATTTACTCAAGCAGATTCCTAGGTTCCCTCAATTCTGACTTAATATAAGCATTCAGGAGCTTCTGATAATGATGGCCTTTGGATGGTTCTTTGAGATATACTGGCCTCAGGGCCAAGACAGTAAGGTTTCTGGAATAAATATCATCCAAGAAAGACACTGAAAAATGCAACCAACAGACCTGTGAGCAACATGTTTAGAAATTATTGTTGTTGTAAATCACGGTTCTTTCATTTTAACAGGCCGCACTATTTTAAAGTCAAACTCCAGCCACCTACCCAACAAAGGCAAAAGTTTTCCCTCTGGCATCTGGATCCTTAATTGCATTAACAATTCCTCTGGCGACATCCACAATCTACAAGAAATTATAACACATGTTTAAGTAACTGCTGAAAGAGAGAGAAACAGAGAGAGATGGGGGAGAGGAAGGAAGAAAGGGAGGAGGGGAGGGAGAAAGGAAGCAAAGCACGCCACATGGATCACAGCAACACAGAATGATAAGATTAAGATGACGTCATTGTCTGTTTTCGGAATGCTCCTAAAAGAACCCACATCTCAAGAGCTCAAATAACCTCCACATGGGCGGGTCACCTGAATACCTTCTCCAGTCGGAGCACGTTAGCTTCCGGGGCATCCAGGCCTCTCCCACCTCACCCCCTCCTCCTCCTCCTCTCGCTGTCACTGTGCTATCACAAACCATTAGTCCAAACCACACGGAACTGCCAATATTCTACCATTTTGACTTTTAAAAATAATAATAATCTTACATGATTTCAGACCCCATGGTTTTCACTAGGGGTGATTTTGGCCCCCAAGGGACATTGGCAAATGCCTGGAGGCAGTTTTAGTTGTCACAGCTTGGGGGGTGCTACTGCCACCTGGTGGCTGGAGGCCAGGAATGCGGCCACACATTCCACAGCAGCCGCCATGGCAAAGCGTTACCGGCCCAGGAAGTCCACAGTGCCCCAGCTGAGAGACCCTGGTTCAACACAACGTGGACTCCAACATGCTCTCTCACCTCTGGGCCCCTGTACACACCGCTCCCTCTGCATGTGAATCATCTTTAGGGTCTCACCTAAGATGTCATTTCCTTGGAGGCCTTCCCTGACCCTCAAGTCTGGAGTAGGTGTCCTCTGACATATTTAGGTAAAACCCTCTCCTGTCATAGCACTTATCACGCTGCATGACAATTGTTTTGCTGACCTGCCTCTGACCATCTTGAGGACAGCAACGTGTGTCTGCGTCGTTAGCATCTCAATATTCCCAGTGACGTGCGGTGTGCCTAGCACATTAAGGGCTCAATACAGTTTTCTTAAATGAATGAACAAGTGAAGACAGAGAATACATGTACCTCTTAGGTAAACTGAGGGCAACCAGTCAAAGCAAGCTGACAAAGATGAAGATGATGGAATTACAGGATTAGGATAAAACCGGAAAACTGATCACCTGACTCTTGAATGCAGAGAAAGCTCCTTTATCCAGGGTACTTACATATACTGGTTGTTTCACTGTCTTCTTGCCCAAGGAAATAAGAGGGACACCACCAAACCATCGAATACCTGGCGGAAGAAAGACAACATTCTTAGAAGGCCTAGGCTGCCTGAAGACCCATGCCATCTCCAGGTGCCCCAAACTGGCATAACCATTTTGTGTAATAAAAATAATGAAATAAATGTAGCTGACTCTGAGGCAGTTAATGATCCTACAAGGGGCAGCCATTTGTTTTTCACACAACAAACATAGAAAGTAAAAGGGCCAAATACTTAGGGACACAAAGAACAAGGGAAAGCAGTCAGGTGGCTTGTCTACCTGTCTTCCACTCCGCAGTGCTAAGCGCATGGCCACTCCCAAGACTGCGCTCTACCTGCACACTGTTCTAATCAACAGATCAGCAATACAACTAACCCAGAGAAAGATGCAGGTGAAAATAGGAATTTAGTGTATGATGAATGCAGTACCACAAATACGTAGAGAATGGAAGTATTTAATAGATGACGCTGAGATCATCATTCTACTCTTTGAAGGAAAAAAACAAAAAAGAAAGAAATGGCTTACATCTTGCCATAAGCCAAAACAAAATCCCAAGTGGCTTAAATGTAAAGGTAAAAAAAGATTTTCTTAAAAAAACTTTTTTTTTTTTTTTTTTTTTTTGGCCACGCCACGCAGCTTCTGGGATCTTAGTTCCCAGACCAGGGATTGAACCTGTGCCCCCTGCAGTGGAAGCGTGGAGTCCTCACCACTGGACCACCAGGGAAGTCCCTTAAAAAAAACTTTTAAAAGTAGAAATTATTTATAAGAGCATCCAAAAGAACAAAATACTTAGGGAAAGGCTAAACCAAGTTGGTTAAAGACTTGCATACTGAAAACTACAAAACCTTGCTGAAAGAAATTTAAAAAGACACAAATGGAAAAACATTCCATGTTCATGGATTGGAAAACTTAATATTGTTAAGATGTCAATACTACCCAAAGCAGTCTACAGATTTAATGCAATCCCTATCCAAATCCCAATGGTGTTTTTTGCAGAAAGACAGGAAACTCCATTCTAAAATTCATATGGCATCTTAAGACACCCTAAATAGCCAAAACAATCTTGATAAAGAAAAGAAAAAGAGTTGGAGGTTTCACACTTCCTGATTTCAAAACTTACTACAAAGCTACAGTAATCAAAACAGTGTATAGTGATCAAAACAGTGGCAAAAAGACAGACATAGACCAATGGGATGGAATAGAGAGGTATAATCATTGCACATCTGTCCAAAAAATTTTTGACAAGGTGCCAGCACCATTCAAAGGAGAAATGATAGTCTTTTCAACAAATGATGCTGGGAAAACTGAATATCCATAGGCTAAAGAATGAAAGTGAACCTTACCTCACACCATACACAAAAATTAACTCAAAATGGATCAAAGACCAAAGCATAAGAGCTAAAAGTACAAAATCCTTAGAAGAAAACACAGGGGAAAAGCTTCATGACAACGGATTTAGCAATGACTGCTTGGCTATGACACCAAAAGCATAGGCAACAAAAGTAAAAATAGATAAACTGGACTACATCAGAATTAAAAACTTCTGTGAAACAAAGGACACAATTAACAGTGTACAAATGCAACCTACAGAATGAGAGAAAATGTTTGCAAATCATATGTCTGATAGGAAGGGGGGTTACCATCCAAACTGTATAAAGAACTCCTACAATTCAACAATAACAAAAAAACACCCAATTAAAATATGAGCAAAGGACATGAATAGACATTTCTCCAAATAAGACATACAAATGGACAACAAGCACGTGAAAAGATGCTCAACATCACTAATCATTCGGGCAAAACCATCAGATATTATCTCATACCCATTAGGATGGCTACTATCAAAACACAGAAAATAACAAGTGTTGATGGGGATATGGAAAAATTGGAACCTTGTGCACTGCTGGTGGAAATGTAAAATGGTACAGACATTATGGAAAAACACATGGTAGTTCCAAAAATTAAAAATAGAACAATATGCTCCAGCATTTTCACTTCTGGATATATATCCCAGAGAACTGAAAGTAGGGTCTCAAAGAGATATTTGTACACCCATGTTCATAGCAGCATTATTCAGATAAAATAATGCAAAGGTGGAAGCAACCCAAGTGTCCACTGACAGACGAATGGATAAACAAAATGTGGTCTATACATACAATGGATTATTATTCAGCTTAAAAGGAAGGAAATCCTGTCACATGCTACAACATGGATGGACCTTGAAGACATTCTACTAAGTGAAATAAGCTAGTCACAAAAAAGACAAACACTGTCTGATTCCACTTATATGAAGTACCTAGAGTAGTCAAATTCATAGACAGAAAGTAGAAAGGTGTTGCCAGGGGCTGGGGGTAGGGGGAATGGGAAGTTGTTTGATGGATACAGAGCTTCAGTTTTGCATGATGAAAAGAGTTCTGGAGATCGTTTGCAGTACAATGTGAATACACATAACGGTACTGAACCGTACACTTAGAAATGGTTAAGACTGTGTGGTCTGCTCAGGCTGCCACAATAAAATACCACAGACTGAGTGGCTTATTTAAACAAGAGAAATTTATTTTCTCATAGCTCTGGACGCAGGAAAGTCCAAGATCAAGGTATCGGCTGATCTGGTTCCTGGTGAGAGCTCTCTTCCTGGCTTACAGACAGCCGGCTACGTTCTCACATGGCTTTTCCTCAGGGCACACAGGGAGGGAGAGAATGATCTCTCTCTTCCTCTTCTTCTAAGGCCACTAATCCTGCAGGTTAGGACCCCACTCTTATGACCTATCACATGTGTCTGACAAAGTAGGATGCTACCTCTTTGTCTTTCAAAACCAACACCTAAGTGACTTGGAAAACAGACTGAAAGTGAGGCAGCACTAAGAAAACCGGGGCTTCGTAGGCCAAGTATAAATGAGGCACTGACCCCATGCCAAGTGCTGTAACATAAACCAGCTACTCCATTAACCAGCACACCGGTCCTCAGGTGGACATCGTCATGTTCATCTTAACAGATGAAGAAGCTGCTATATTCAAAGACCTGCCAGAGTCCCAGAGCTGGTTAGTCCCAGGACCCAATTCATAGTCAGGTCTCGAACTCTCAAGTCCATGCTCCTTCCAGGCATCTAAGCTGCTTCTTTTGATACAGAGTGACGAAGATCACGAGAGGGACCATGCTGACTGGGAAAAGAGAACCTTTGGGGAGAAAAAGGCAACTCGAGGAGGAAAATATACAACCTCCATCTTCCAGTCAGAGAACGTAGTTTGCTTGTGATTAACTTCAACCTGGTTAACCAGCATTCCCCCTCCTACTATTAAGGAAGAAGACCTACTTGCAAAATAATTGAGGAATCTATCTTCTCTTCCAAAGATGTCCGATGGCTTTATGATGGTAGCTTCTGGAAATGTGTCTCTCACTTCTTTCTCTCCAGCAGCCTAAACAACCAAACACAACAGAGTTCTGTGGTGAGTTAACGAAGCTCCCACTCCTTCCACTATGGGGACGCTACATGTATTTCAAGGTCGTATTTCCTCCAGGTTAAGGGAATCATATTGTTCATAACACTCAGCTACAGTCACCCCCCGCCCCGCCCTTATAGTCAGTTTCGCTTTCCACAATTTCAGTTACCAGCGGTCAACTGCGGTCCAAAAATATTAAACAGAAAATTCCAGAAATAATTCATAAGTTTTAAATTGTGTGCTGTTCTGAGCAGCGTGATGACATCTCATGTCATCCTGTTCGGGCCTGCTGGCACGTGAATCTCATATCGTCACAAGAAGAAGGGTGAGTACAGTCAGCAGATATTGAGTGAGAGAACGGGGGATCACATTCATGACATTTTTATTATAGTCTATTGTTATAAGTGTTTATTAGTAGTTATTGTTGTTAGTCTCTTACTGTGCCTAATTCATACACGAAACTTTATCATAGGTATGTGCGTATAGGAAAAAGCAAAGTATATATGGGGTTCGGTACCATCCTCGGTTTCAGGCATCCACTGGGGGATTTGGAATACATTCCTCATGGTAAGGAGGAGACAAGTCTACGCAAAATTTTTTTTTAAAAACTAACACATAAAAATGCTCCGCCTCTTATAGCTCTTGCTGGGTTTCTTCCCATATTTATTCTAAGGAAGTTTATGCGGAAGAAGAAAGAAGAAAAATCAGAGTAGACTCACTTCCTAGACAAGGTGCAGATACCAGCACCTGGTTCAGCCATCCTGCCTACCCGCACCCGCTGGGGGTGACATCAGAGCCCCGGTGGACTTGGACCTCCGTTTCTTGAGCTTCTCAACTCCAGGGACCTCGTCTTCACCCCATTTCAGCCACTCTCAACTCGGAGGCCTCAGACCAGAACAACCCAAGCACCCCTCCTCTGAGCCCTACATGAAGACGTGCCGCTTTCAGAGGACCAGCTCCTGTGCTGCCAGCCTCTTGCTCTCTGCTCCTCTGCTCCTGAGATGTGTTTCTTCAACTTCTCGGGGACCCCAGCCCACTGGGTCTGCCTTCCTCCACACCAATCCCTCCGAACGTCCCTCGCCCCAGATTAGATTCCGTGGCCCAACTTTTCCATCACTCTCTTAGCGACACTGTAGACTACCTGTGCCCTTGTCCTTGTCCTTTACTCCACCCACCAGGCAAAAATCTCAATCCTGGAAGAACCCCACTAGCCTCCTTCTTTAAGCCATGCACTCCTGCTGCTTTCAGAGCTACAGGAAAATAAACAAGTACAAATCATCAACTGGTAACACATAAATTCCTGTCCCCAGTTTTAACCGGGCTCTTAACATTTCCCAGAAATAGGGTTTCCTTCTAATTAGTTGACATTTCCAGTTGACAAATTTCAAACCTTTTCTGTTCTATTCAAATTTCTCCCTTACTTTCCCCTCTTCCTTCCAGCAAATGACTTCATCTTCTACTTCAAGGAGAAAGTAGAGCAGCGGAGAAAAACCACCTGGCGTTCCCAGTGCTGAAGCTACAAAGCCAGGTGCACGAAGCAACACTCTCTCCTCCTTCCTGACCAGAGTGGAGGAACTCACCTCCCGCCACTTTCTCAGGAACCTGCCCATCACTCCCACCCACATCTGCAGTCAGGCTCCCCTTACCTGCACCTTCCCTCCAGCATTTCAACAACGTCAAGATCGTCTACCTTAAAAGAAAAAAGAAATTCCAACTCCACACGCCCCTCCGGCCCCCTGCCCCCTCCTTCCTCTTAGTAAACCACCTGAGAACGATGCTGTCCTACTGTCCCTGCTGCCTCCGCCCCCGCCTACTCTTCACTCACTGCTGCCCCGACACCTGCTCAAACTGCTCTTGATGAGCCCACCGAGGACCTGCGGTGTAGACCCCGGCGGACCCTGCAGCTCTGACTCACCTCTTCACCTTCCCCCCGCTTCTGTAACCTCAGACTCTCCCGGTGTCCCTCCTGCCTCTCCGGGTCCACCTTGCTCAGTCCTCTTGTTTGCTTTTGGCAGGTGCACCCTTGTCCTCGTCCCCCAGACCCCCCCGTCAGTGCTCCTCCGGGAGCTGTCCAGAGCTCTGTGCTCTTGACTCGTCCCCATGAGGCCACCTCGTCCCCTCGTGTTGCTTCAATTAACAACAAACAGTGGGGACTCCCACGTTCATATCCCCAGCCACACTCTTTCTTCGGAGCGCCAGGGTCTTAAACCCCATTCTCCACTGGGACCTGGGTGACCGACATGCACTTGAGATGCAACCCGAGTCCAAAACTGGATCATCCTCTTCATTCTCCACAAATAATACCTCTCAATTTGTGCTACACAGGGAGAGGTGTAAACACTGATGCCCAAGTTCTACCCCCAGAGCTGCTACTTCCATTGGTCTGGGTGCCCTGGGAATCAGGATTTTTCAGTCCCTTCCATGATTCTAATGGGCCACTAAGGCTGAGAACCCCGCCCCCAGCACCCGGTCCTTCTCAAGGGTTCCTCATTTTATTCACCAGGAGCACCATCCATCCAGGGGTTTAAGCCTGAGGGCTGGGCACCGTGGACTCCTCCCTCACCCTCACCACTGACTACCCCACCTCCGCCCCCTCCAAACAACTGCGAATGCGGATGACTCTCTGAATGCTAGGGCAGAGGCAGGCACGGGCTTCACTCTCTCACTCCCTCTCTCTTGCTCTCATACAGAAAATAGTATGTATGCTGATTTATGACTTATAGTAAGCCTTACGTTAAGTACGGTAATGACGGTGAGCAGACCTGTAAAATTTTTAAAAAGTATTAATTTTGACTTCAGGTTAAATCATTGCTACTTAAAAGTTTAACTATTGATATCATGAATTCCAGCAATAGTATGAAAACCAGCTTATCACAGAACGTTTTGAAGTCCCGAGTCAGGTGTTCTTAACCAATTCCTATTTTTTCCTTCCAGAAACTTTGATTTTGAGGTTGTTTTTGTAAAGATTCCCCAAGCTACTTTGCAACACCTAGTGCATCTGGAATTATTTTCCTCAATGGACTAGAAACTAGATGTGGGGTAAGGCCATGTGTGTTTTATTTACACTGTATCCCCAGCGCCTACTACAACATGGAGCACATAGTAGGTGCTTAATAAATAATTTGTTCAATTAAAGAATGCAATGGAACCAAAAGCTGGAGCCAGTGTCAAGGAACTCTGTGGTCCTTATCAATCTGACCCAAAGCAGGCTCCTTATGGCAGGAACCAAATGCTGAAGGCATTCCGGGGCACCGCAATCCCTACTGAGTCCCTGATGATAAAACATTTCAGGTTACAGACCGACTCCAAACCAGGCTGGTCAATCCCTATGTACAATGTGGACCACAGTGGGGTTTCTGGGGGTCCAAGAAACCTAACTACAATGTGAACAGCTATTTCCCCTGGCAAATACTTATCCTGTCACCCCCGGCCTTCACATCACCCCTCCAAGCATGGCATAAGACCATGACTATGCAAGGGGTCAGAGAAAGAAGGATGGTCCTTTAGCTTTGGTGGCTGACACAGGTATGACTCTTATGCAGGAATCATACTCTACCTTTTGTGTTTACTCTGTAATTCTATTATGTGCCAAGAAACTTTACACCCTGGAGGGTGGGTAATAGTACGATCTACCCATCTTTGAGGCCGCTTAGCACAGTTCCCTGCAAACAGAAGGCACTCAGCTACAACTCAGTCACACGACAATCACATTCTGGATATGGAGAATTAGAAATCCCCCTTGATTCTGGATACATCAGTGAGAAGCCTTTCTCACTTAAACTCACGTTTCCAAGGGGCTAAGAAACTCAAGCTCTGTGAACCACTTCCCAAATCAACTTGTTACTTACCTTATTTCTCAGATATTTAGAAGGGCTTTTAATATCGGCATTCAGATGTGAAACGTGAATAAGTTTTTCAACTCCAGCTTCCTTGGACACTTGAGCGATTGTTTGGGGAATCTTTACAAAAACATCCTCAAAATCAAAGTTTCTGGAAGGAAAAAATAGGGAGTGGTTAAGAACACCTGACTCAGGATTTCAAAGCATACTGTGATAAGTTGGTTTTCATACTATTGCTGGAATTCATAATATCAATAGTTACACTTTTAAGTAGCAACGATTTAACCCAAAGTCAAAACTAGTATTTTAAAAAAATTTCACAGGCCTCCTCACTGCCGTTACCATACATAATGTAAGGCTTACTATAAGTCATAAATTAGCATACATACTATTCTCTGTCCTCAAGGAATCCCAAGGCTGAGGCCCTTTAAAAGCATCTGGCTGCACTGATTGGGCGGGGAGGGGAGAAATGCTGGGTGCTGGAGGGGAAATCACTGTTCACCCCCAGGCCTTTGTTTCCCTCGGGGAAAAAAAGGAAACTAAAAAAATACATCAGTGCTTGCTTCGGCAGCACATATACTAAAATTGGAACGATACAGAGACGATTAGCATGGCCCCTGCGCAAGGATGACACGCAAATTCATGAAGCGTTCCATATTTAAAAAAAAAAAAAAATACATCAGTCACCAATTAGATCCAACAACATGAACTAAGTGCCTGCTCTGTACAAAGCACTGTTAGTCATCACGGGGGCTATCAAGTTGAATAAGACCTTACAAGTCATCAAAGAACTTAAAAATATGTGATGAGGCAGACATATCTAAATACGTCTAAGTCAAACTTTCATAAATGCGAAGAAAGAGGCGTGAACAGAGTGCTGCGGAACCACAGGATTAAAACGTTATTTGTTGATAAACAACTCACACAAGGGCTAAAAAGAACTGTTCAGGCTGGTACTCATGCCATCTTTGATTAACAACGTGGAGAATAGATCGAGAACGCCGTTCACGCGAGAAAACCCAGCGTTCAGCTTGTCGGTCAGTGGAACAGGAAAACCCTCCTTCCTGACCCCACCCCAGCTGGTGACGACACCCACCACACTGGCACCATCCACAGTGGCTTTTTATTGCTTCTTCTTTTTTTTTTTTGAATTTATTTATGTATTTATTTATTTATTTTTATTTGGTTGTGCTGGTCTTAGTTGCGGCTCACGGGCTCCTTAGTTGTGGCATGCGAACTCTTAGTTGCGGCGTGCGTGTGGGATCTAGTTCCCTGACCAGGGATCGAACCCAGGCCCCCTGCATTGGGAGCGCGGAGACTTAACCACTGCGCCACCGGGGAAGTCCCTTTATTGCTTCTTATACTAGACTTACCGCCAACTGAACCCCCGGCTGGGGGAGGAGAGGGGTTAGGTGGGGGGGGGGTGGTCACTGGCTGTGGGAAGGTTGTTCAGTCAATACTCATTGATGAACTAATGAAAAACGTCACAACTACAATCCCTGGCAGGTCACGTGCCCAACAAACGTCTACCGAACCCGAAGCCAGCTTTGCAAGGGGGAGACGAGGGTCAAAGACTCACTTGGTTTCCCATTCTCGCCCGATGAGGTTGACGACCACATTGCTGTGCTCCACGGCTCTTCGGATCGAGTCCTTGTCTCTCCCGCTCCATTCCTGTAACAGCAGGAGCCAGTCACGTGAAAACATCGGGGGCGCACCCTGGCACAAAACACGCCTGTAGCTCCCCCCATCAGCAAGATTCACAGCGGGCCAGCTGTTGTCGTCACGAGACGGTGCCATTTCACACCGGCTCCGCTGGCTATAACAGACACGCTGCTGATTCTCTGGCTCTTCTGGAAACAAAGAGGTCAAAGCACATTTTATTCAGGTAAGAGCGGGGGACAGAACTAGAGAAGACACTATTCATTTTCACGGGGCAGAGCAATTTTTTGACCTCCCAACTGCCCCGCAGAAGCCTGTAAAGGAATCTAGTAATCGAGTCTCCCTTCCTGAAGGAAATACAGCCAAAGACCCGAGGATCATGTGGGAGGTAAACTGACTTTCCCTTGTTAGTACCAACCAGTTAGACGGAGGACAGGAGGGGTGTCTCTCAAAGGCTAACGCTAAATTGGGAATACTCATGACTATTTTCTTATTTCTTTTTAACTCTTTACTCTTTATAATCCCAGATCTGGTCATTCCTGCTTTAAAGACATGAAAAACAGCACTCAGAGAGAAGTGACCTGCCTATCAGTTCAGGGCGAGCCGATGGCAGACTTCGGTGGAGACCTGCACTTGTGAGCAGTCGTTTAGGACTTAAGTCAGATCGATGTGTCTTGTCCAAAATAGTGACAAGGGACTAAAGACCCCCGGACAAAGGTAGAGCTTTTTCTATGTTAAAATGAAAATAAAATTTGAAAGCATTTTGAAGGAAGATAATAAATAGTATGGATTTCTTAGTTGTATCTGTGAGTGAGGGGGGTAGGAGGGAGAGTGAGAAGAGGGGAGAACGGAAGAGAAGTGGGGGGCTGGGGGAGAAGGAGAGACAGCGAGCGATAGAATGCCTGCGCAATTTAGAAAAGAGAGAGAGGGCTACGGGAATCAGATTCAAGAGCAAGAAGATGAAGCCCTCGGCAGGCAGCACTGGTTACAACTGACTGTGGAGAATGCAGTACAAGAGACAGAAGGCAAATTCCGCTTTGCCATTTACTACCAGTGTACAAATGCTCTCTCCAAACTCCATGCAAAACTTGAAAATACAACCTACCCCACGGGGTTGCTATGACGAGTAAGTGAAATATACAGAAAATCTGCAGCACAGTGAGAAAAACACTCAACAAAAAAAGCGCTCTACACATAATGAGCTGAACACGGCCCTTTCAGAGAAGATGACACGGGTGGGAAAGGATGAACCCAAGGAGACTCAGAGGGGAAGAGCTTGCGGCTTAACTGCATGAATGGCCCAAGAGGGAGGCCCGGAGAGGAGCAGTCAAAAGGAAACCAAATTCCCAGGGATAAGCCCCAGGGGCACGATCAGGTTAGTGAACCAAACGGCTGTTCAGACAGCAGTTTCCAACAGAGACTGAAGTGGGGAAATCAGCACCCCGCACCCAATGTGGTCCATCCTTCTCAAAAATAAACAACAACAATATAGTGAGGCGTCCCCCCTGTTACAACTTTCTTGGGCTTCCCCTTTCATAAACATGACCGTATTCAAAGTTACGCACTTCGTGTCTGTGTTCCCCGTTAAGACAGTTCCCTGTGGTCTTGTTCAACAAGACACACTCAGAGCTTAGCTCAACGCCAGGAACGGAGCAGACACAGTAAACACCCGTGGAAAGCACGTAATACATGTCATTCAGCTTAATTCCAATGACTCCACATTTGCAAGCCGGTAAAAGTTTTCGTCCATCACTTGTGAAATACCTGAATTTTGAGGATCGACAAGGTGACTGATAATCTTCAGTCACAAAGAACTAGGAAAAGGCTAAGCTCCTCTAACTGTAATAGCAAGCAGATATTTGAGAACAAGATTCTGGAAAAGAAAAACACTTTAGAAATAAGAAATTTCCAATATAAATATTATATTTAGCTTGTGAACCTTCAGTAAAGGATAAATGAAAATGCCATTAAAAATAAGTCAAAATTTAATGAGGTCACAAATAATCTGTGTGAATAAAATAGATACTAAGGATGTTTAATAAACATTTTTTAAAAGAGGAAAGTGTGTCAGTGGAAGCACTCAGGCCCAGGCAGGATGATGAAAGTAAGAAAAGTTAGCTACAAGAACAGCTGACCCGAGCACCCAGGCCCGGAGTGTTTCTCCATAGGAAACTGCAGGCACTGGGACAACATCGTTCTCTGTGAAAAGGACCGTCCTGTGCACTGTAGGATACTCAGCAAGCCTGGCCCCTGCCTAATAAACCGGTATGGTCTCCAGTCACTGTGACAACCAAAAGGGCCGACACATTTCTCATCACTCCCTTGAAGGTTCTCCCCACACAATTCCCCCTACCCCGCTGGCAACTAACTATTGGCCTAAAGGAAGAACCTGCAGATTGAAGAATAACAACAGTGAATGCTCAGGGAGAACTGTTGGAAGTCAAGTCTATCCAAGCCAACCAAGTTATAAAACACCCTATTTGTGATTTTCTCTGTCTATCGAAGCACGGTCCAAGAGAAATATAACACGAGGCACATATGTAATTCTAAATTTTCTCTTAGCCACTTTTAAAAGAATAAAAAGAAACAGGTGAAATTCACTTTAATAATATTTTATTTGACCCAATTTATCCAAAATACTATTTCAATATGTAATAAATGTAAAAAATTATTAACAATATATTGAATATTATCTTCTTCGAACCAAGTCTTTGAAATCTGATGTGTAATTCACACTTACAGCACACCTCAATCCACACCAGCCTCATTTCAAGGGCTCAAGAGCCACACGTGGCTGATGGCTACTGGCCAGCATAGGTTTGGAGCAGAGGTTGGCAAACCATGGCCCACAGGCAAATCTAGCCTGAAATCTAGCTTTGTAAACAAAGTTTTATTGGAACACAGCCGCTCCCATTTGTTTATATATTGCCTGTAGCTGCTTTTAGGCTACAAGGGCAGAGCTGAGTAAACATGACAAAGATCCTATGACCTGCAAAGCCTAAAATACTTCCTCTCTGGCCCTTTAGAGAAAAAGTTTGCTAACTGCTGGACTAGGGTTTACAAGAATGGCCTGTGAATGGAGGATGCCCTTGGTCCACTCTGGGATGAAGGTGCTGCTTTATTATACTGCCTCTCTATGCTACAAAAGACCTTAGTAATTTACTAAGTAATTTATCAACTCCAATAATCAGTAACACGGGCTCTTACCATAAAGATAATCTGGCCCAGGTCACCCATCGGGCGAAGGTGCATGGTATCATATGGCTCACACCGGTAGGGGACGATCACTTGTGACCCCATGCGACCTAAAAAAGAATAGATTGGAACAAGGATCAACGTTAACATAATATGGTTACATTATACAACAGTGATTTTGTAACATTTAAATTCTAGTATGATAGGTGAATTGATTCTATTTTTAGTAAGAAACATATTTTGCCATGCTAGAGATGTCATAACTTTTCAGAGTCCCCTTTCCTGTATTAACATCCTATACAGGAAGTCTGGGCCTGCTCATAACGTACAGCAGACCAAAATTACATAAATCCAAGATAGGAGTAATTCAAAACACCGTTACAATGAAAAGAAACAGTTCTCATTAGGCAACTGTAATAAATGGCTTTGGAGTACGTTGAACGCAAGTAACTTTACCAAGGTGGTTGACAACATAGCGGCCCAGGAATCCTGTTGCTCCAAACACAGTGGCCACAATCCCACTGACTGAGGAACGCCCACCTTTCCCGTGAGGCATGAGTGCATGATGAAGCTGGCGCTGGGGTGGGCCATGAAACACAGATGTGGCTATTGTAGTAACAGAAGAACCTTAAAGAGAACCCCAGAATATACATAAAATTGACCATGAATTCAAACAGCTTCTTTTCCTAGAAACGCGACATTATTTTGCTATCGGTATTTTCATTTACTTGGGTTACAGTTTAAATTTTACTTTTATAATTTAAGTAACAACAGCAATAATAAACACAAATTATTGCAACAAAAAATCCATGGGACATAAGGAAATGTATAAAAGTTAGAAAGCAAACTCCCTGCCCTATAGGATATAATTTACCTAAAAAGATAAATCACGTTAAGAAAGATAATAATAAACAGTTACAAATTAAGAGAGTATAAATCTCTACATGAAAGGAGCAGAGAGAATGCAAAGTAAAGGTGCCATAAGTTAGAGAATCATGAGGAAGGACTCCTGAATAAAGTGTTCTGAGAAAGATTTGAAAGAGTAATAACAGAAAAGATAGATTTCCACGTGAAACACGTAACACATCTAACAACGTAGGGGTGGGAATGAATAAGCCCAGCGCAGGGAACAGCAAAAGACGTACCTGGAACAGACTGTAAATCTGATGATGAATGAAAAATAGAGTTGATGATATGGGTTGGAGGTAGAGATAAGAGATTATTTTTTTAAAAGAGTACAGTTCAGGGGCTTCCCTGGTGGTGCAGAGGTTAAGAATCTGCCTGCCAATGCAGGGGACACAGGTTCGAGCCCTGGTCTGGGAAGACCCCACATGCCGCAGAGCAACTAAGCCCGCAAGCCACAACTACTGAGCCCGTGAGCCACAACTACTGAAGCCTGCACGCCTAGAGCCCATGCTCCGCAACAAGAGAAGCCCTGCAATGAGAAGCCCACGCACCGCAACGAAGAGTAGCCCCCGCTCACCGCAACTAGAGAAAGTCCGCACGCAGCAACAAAGACCCAACACAGCCAAAAATAAATAATAAATAAATTAGTTTAAAAAAAATAAAAATAAGAGTACAGCTCAGACTTAATAAAAAACCAATGAAAATCATCAAAAGTAGATAAGTAAGTAACTAAGAAAGTATCAATAAGTCTGTTCTGCTTTCTAGAGCTGACTTTCCAGTGGCACTCTGCCCAGAAACCACTGATTTTCCCATCCAAAAGTATGGAATTGGAGAAAAAGCCTAGCTTACCGAATAGTTACTGCAACCACAGAGACTAGAAACAAACAATGCAGATCAGACACATAATAGTAACAAAATAATAACGTATTAATAACAGCTAAACTTACAAAGGCACCTGGCATCGTTCTTAGCACTTAATAGATATTATTTTATTTCACACTATCTTTATTGCCACTTTACAGACGAGGAAACCAAGGCTCAGAGGGGTTACATGACTAACCCAAAGAGCCTGCAAAGGAAATTGAAAAGTGGTCCAGTGAGGTGAGAGAAAAAACCAAAAGAAAATGGTGTCCAGAAGCCAAAAGAAGAAAGTGACTGATGGAGAGAATAGTCAACTCTATCAAATGCTGCTGAAAAGTGAAGTAAGAGGAGGGCAGAGGACCCTAGGATCTAGAAAATGTTGGCTGTAAATGGCCTGAACAAGAGCAATTTGATTGGATTAGGAGAGTGCGGCAGGGAGGTCCTAAGAGGAGTATCGAAAATTCTTCTCAGGGGATACGATGTAAAGGGACAAAGAAAAATGCGACTAGAGGAACGGGAAGACAAGGAAGGGTTCCTTTAATATGAAATATTATAACATATTTAGATGTTGATGGGAACGACCCAGTAGAGGGGAAATGTTAATGACTCAGGAGAGGGTAGGAAGAGGGAAGGGAGGATGGGATCAAAGGCCAAATGAGGGAACTGGCCTTCCATCAGACCAGGAGAAGCTCACACACTGTAAGAGGAGGAAAAGCAGAGAATTATCCCAGCTCAGCTATTAGATTTTCATGGTGGGAAAAAGACTGTTCCCATCTGATTCCTTTCCGTTCTCTGTAAAGCTAAAAATAAGACAGAAGCATGTGTTAAAAGTTTTAGGAGATTGGCAGTGTTAACTAGTCGTATGGAGAAAGGGAAAGCAAATTTCCTAGAAAAAATGTGCTGAAAATCCACTTGAGATTTGCATTCATGGATTTAAAATAAGGACACCCAATTCGTTTGGAGTTTTCCTTAGCTTAGCTCTCAGCCGCTCAGGGGCAGGCAGGAAATACGTGGAAAGCATATGTGGAAAGCTGGGTTTAATCAGCATTGATTTTTTTTATGTCAAAGGGATAAGGGCTGAGGAGTTGAGAATGTATGAAAAGGAATGATTAGAATGATGAGTAAGGAAGTTAGGGTACAGGATAAAGGACAGAGCAAATAAAATCAGAAGAATTACTGGAGTCTAGTATGAACATCTCCAAGGATTGTTATGAGGATTGGAGTAAATGTGTGTAAAGCATTTAGCACATTACCCAGCACACATTAAGAATTCCAGGAGTATCTTACTATTACTTTGAAATTCCTCAGAAGGTAATGTTACACTAACCTCACATGGTTATTTGTTTTTTCAACAATTACCAGCCAAGCATTATTCTAGAAACTGTGACTAACGTAGCAAAAAAGACAAAGTCCCTGGCCTCATGAAGGTTACATTTTAGAGGGTTGATATGAAAATTAATAATAAATGGGTAAGGGCTTCCCTGGTGGCCCAGTGTTTAAGAATCCGCCTGCCAATGCAGGGGACATGGGTTCGAGCCCTGGCTCGGGAAGATCCCACATGCCGCGGAGCAACTAAGCCCATGCGCCACAACTACTGAGCCTGAGCTCTACAGCCCGCAAGCCACAACTACTGAGCCCACGTGCCACAACTACTGAAGCCTGCGCGCCTAGAGCCCATGCTCCGCAACGAGAAGCCACTGCAATGAGAAGCCCGCGCACCACAACGCAGAGTAGCCCCCGCTCACCGCAACTAGAGAAAGCCCGCACACAGCAACAAACACCCAACACAGCCAAAAATAAATAAATAAATTTAAAAAAATAATAATAATAAATGGGTAAGTACGTCACGGTGCCTTATGCACTGTAGGTTCTCAATAAATATGTTATTACCCTCTTGGGCTCCAGCCTCTCCATTTTCTTCCATTTATTAGGAACACCATTAGGAAAATAATATCCTTTATTCATTAAACCTACTGTGGTTTCCTACTGTAATATCTAAACCAATAGCCTCCAAACATATTTGCTTCCACACTGCATAAGGGTTTTTTTTTAAAGTATTTATTTGTAAATTACATGCACATTCTATGTAGTACCAATATGTTATACACATTTTGCAACACACATGAAAGCACTTAGAACAGTGTCTGGTATATAGTTTGAACCATGTGTTAGCTATTGTTACTACTACAGAAAACTTTTTTTCTTTAAGTTCTAATACTGTATTTTTATATACCATTGGTTCCTCTTGCAAAACCCACTTGGAAAACCACTGGTCTAAACTCTGCTTGGCTTTCAAAGGCCTCCATTATTTGATCCCATCTAACGTATTCAACCTCCTTTCCTACTATTCCAGATCATCAGGTAGTCATCTCACTGCCTCCATTCTCACCCCCTTGTCCTTGCTAGTGCCAGGAAAATGTGCAACCCCTCTGACTTTCCAGATCATAACAACGCTAAAAAAATTTTTTTTTTAATCAATGGAAGCGCTGCAATTCTCCACTGGCCTTCCAATCTTCCCTCCTTACTTTTTCCCTTTTCTGATTTCCTGTGGTACTTAATAGTCTCGCCACATTTCACTATATATGTTTTATACAGTTCTGTAGTGTTTTGATTATGTTACACACTAGACTTGCCTCTCCCGAGTTTACTCAAAAGCTTACTTTACCAGAGACAGTACAGCAGAGTGGTAAAGAGCACAAGCTACGGTGTCAAGTTAAAAAAAAAAAAATGAGTTAAAGGAAAAAATTTTATGAAAATGTCTAGAACTGTGGTTAGCCGACAGCAGGAACTCAATAAATTGTCGTTATTACCATTCACAACCTACACTATGTGGCACCAATGTAACAGTTTAACAAGAACCAGCAAATGTCTTTGCAAAGAAGTGAGCGCTACGAAACCATCCATTATAAGTGATGTGCACCAAGCACCTGCCCAGAGGCGTGGAGGAGCTCTACCCAAGATGGAAAATAAAAAAGAATCCTCCAAATACTCCTGACTCTCACCTCTGGCTGAACATTAGAACTACCTGTGGAGCTTTTTAAAATGTAAGGTGCAAGGAACCAGTCTCAAAAATTCTGATTCAATAGCTCTTCGATGAGTCTCCATTTCTATTTTTCTTTAAAGCTCTAAGAATGATTCTGACAGGCACCTAATTTTGAGAGCAAATGATATTCTGTAATAAATAAAATACACTATGGAAAAATGCAATTTCTGGAGGTTGATGCAGGGCATGTTTGTGAAGGAGAGGAGGGTGAAATAATGATGATGAAGTGTAACTGTATTCCCAATTTCCTTGCTTTTCTAGCCTCTCTTAGTGAATGGAAGAGCAAATGCGTGTTTTCAACTTGAGGACCACAGCAGATCCGATCAGAATAGAAGGGACAATAAACTACACTTAGACAAATCCTGAGATATTCTTTTATTCTTCTTCCTTTTTTTCCCACCAATGTCCTGATTCTTCTCTCCTGAGCATCCCTCGCTCCCCGAGGCCTCAACGCCTCCACATTTGTAGGAATGCTTTTGATTTAGAAAGTGCTTTTATAAATACTACTTCACTGAATCTTCTCGGAAACTCCCTGACGTTGTAGTATGATCATTTCCACTGTGATGCGCAGAATCTGAAGTTGAGACCGATTAAGAGTTTGCGCAAAGTCATAAAGTCAGTCCATGAAGAACCTTTTCTCCACTATCCTTTTTTTCCCCCATCCTTTTCAGATTCCTCCCCCGCCTTCCCCCCAATATTTCTTATAACCCCAAACCCTTACAACCCTATCAGTACTGAGTTTCTCGATCTTTCACATGTCCCCCTTTTTCCTCTCCCCTTCGCGTTGCTCACGTTCTCCCAGCGAAGACCCCTTCCCAGGTGCACAATTCAATACGTGAGCCGGGGAAGGGGAGAAAAAGGAGGAACTGGACGGAGGCAGCTCCGGACCTAGAAAAACCAGGGTGCCCAGGGACTCAGCGCGACCGCTGCACCACGGTGCCACTCCCCAAACTTCAGATCCGCATCTCGGACTCCCGATCCGGGGCCGCCGTTCCCGGTGACACTTACGTGACATTGGCAGGGCCCGGACAACTCGGAGGTGAACGGCGGCTGCCATCTTCTCCCACAATCCCCCGCCGCCGGCGCTCGGCCGACTACGGCTACTAAGCTGGGTCAAAACGCATCTTTCCCGGCTGTCTGCGCAGGCGCTAACCGGGAACGGAAGGGGCGGGTCCGAGGCTAGGGTGAAGAGTGTCCCGGAAGAGTGTTGGGGAGAGAGCTGGATGGGCTGGGGGGACGGGAGAGAGACGGGGAGGAGGGGAAATAGAAAGAAAGGAGCCTTAGGGCCGGAATCCCCGGTCTGGAGTGCACCGTAAAGATAACCTCGTATTGTCGAGGAACCTGAAGTTCACAGTGGACCAGGGACTGACTCAAGGGCAAAATGGCAGCACCGCAGCTCTCCCGACTCTCAGTTCATCGGGCCCTGAAAGTGTCCGATGGGGCGGCCCCGGTGAGGCGGGGAAGGAGGAGGCGTGGCCCCTGCGCTCGGGAAGCTCTTCAAGGAGAAAACTCGGGCCCGGGGGACTGGAGGGGGCGGGGACCAAGAGAGAAAAAGTGAGGACGAGAAATAGAAGTGAGAAAGGATGCGGTCGTGGAACCGGAGCAGGTTCCGTCCGGAGCCTTGGCTCTTGACGTTCCCTTTTCCTGGCGTGTCACCAGCTCAAGTCTTTGCGGGTAGGTGACCTCGGAGACGACTTGTCTGACGTCTTCTATCATGCCACCTGTCCTTTAATTACTCTGATTTATCAAAGCCTTTATCTCACCACCTGACATGAATCCAGGGATTCCTAACTTGGACTGCCACCCAGGAGTGGGCTTCAGGGGACTTCCCTGGTGGTCCAGTGGTTAAGATTCCGTGCTTCCACTGCAGGGGGTGCCTGTTCGAACACTGTTCTGGGAACTAAGGTCCTGCAGGCCGCACAGAGTGGCCAAAGAAAAAGGAGTGGGCTTCAGGAAGTCTGCGAACTTCCTGAAATGTCATGTAAAAGTTAGTGGGCGTGTATGCCATCTGCACATGTTTCTAGGAGGAAACTCAAGATGGCTCTCTCTAGAGCAACGGCTTGTAATTTTTTTTTTTAAACTGTGGATCCGTTGGGAGTCTACATTGTTCCAGAAAGTATAATAGTATCTAGAGCTTATGGAAATTCCAGAAAGATAAAGACTTGCATTTTTGAATACTTTCTTCGGGACAACCTCTCAAGCTCCCTGAGTAGGAACAGCAGCAACTTGTCGTGAGACATCTACCTAGGGCTTATCAGAAAACAGACTCGTTTGGGGGAATCTTTTTAGACTCAGTCATTTCTTCAGTGCTTTGTGTTTTCAGGAAGAAAGGTGTGCGTTGCTGGGATGGACAAAAGACATGTAGTGAGCACAAGTGGCCTGTTATTAGGCTTGTAAGGTTGGTTGGTCCCACTCCACCCCACCCCCTCCGCTTACTGAAATGTCATCTTCCACAGTGAATTGGAAGAGGAAAGAAACTCTTGAAGAAATTTTATCAGAGAAGTTTACTAATGCTACAGTGTCATATTTCTTGGCCTCATCCTATGTTCACTCAGCACTTACATTTTGCTAATATTTGATTCTCGAGTCAATATGAATAAAAACATACCTTCCTGATTCTGATGAATTGATAGATCCCATCATCACTGGCCACATCCTAACACCTGTGTAATATTGCCAGTTATGTTTCATCTCCAAGTCAAAAACAGTGCTTCACGTTCTCAAAACTAGTTTCAAGGTGGCATGATATTGTTGAAACAGCATCGACTTAAAACTCAGAATGTTAGAGCCCAGTTCTAGTCTACCATAATTGCTTTATATTTTGGATCATTTTTTTAATTGAGAGTGGGGGGAGGGGGAATTGCATACAAAGATATACATTATATATCCCAGTTTCTGAAATGAAATACCAGGTATGTGTTGTGAGCTGGGTAAGCTTCTACATCTGTCTAACAGGGAAGAGAACGCTTGTCCTGTTTCCTCAGAGTGCTACCGTAAGGGTCAAATGACATGGACGTGAAGGTGCTTTGTCAGCTGCAAAGTGCTGTGTGAGTGTTCTGTTCACATCGCACTCAAGTATCAAAAGCACAGAATGTTAGAGCTGGAGGGGATCTTAAGAGATCAGCAAACTCAATTTCTTTATTTTAAAGATGAAACTGAAACAATATAAAAGATTATCAGTAGATAAATAACCTTGTTGAAGGAAGCTTGTAAACCAGTAAGTCGTTTTTGAATTCATTAACAGTTTTAATCTTTATCCTGTAGTGTTGTTCAGAGAGTCATTAAGAGTACCTAAGGTAACATTCCAAAGAGAGTGTACTGCTAATAAAGTCTCCTCAAGCCTAGAAATGGCCAACCAAATGCTCTTGGTCTGATCGATCTCAGTATGGTTCCTCAGGTCGAGAATTGCAGAGGATGGATTAGTGCTACTGCATCTCTGACCATCTAAGATTTATTATAACCCAGAGATGGTCAGTTTAGGCAAAATATCTCAGTTTTTTTTTTTTTTAATAAAAGTTAAGATGCTTATAATCAAGAAGAGTCCAGGCTGGACCCCACAAAATGAAGTGATTCCATGGGCTTTGCATAAAAAATTTAGTAGACCCTCAATTCTTTAATTTCTTATTCTCTGCACCCGTCTGGATTTGTTAATATGTAATAGTTACTTTGTTCTTTTAAATGGAATCCATTGGCATAAATTACCCCTCCCATATCCCCTACCAAAATTAGACACTTAAATGAGAAAATTAATCTGGAGAAAGCAAGGCCAGTCCTTCCAAACTAAGCATCCGAGCCTTGGAATGTATCTTCACCCCTCCCCTTGGCCTTTAATCACTCAGTTTCTGGTAGCCTCACCACTGTTGCCATGGAGACAGTGATATCACCATTTGTGATTCTGATGTCACTCTCCAGTCCCAACAAGGGGGAGGTACATGGAAGGCTGGGGGAGGAAACAAGATCTTGAGCTGAGCACGGAACATCCCAGCATCTTCATTGACTTTAAAAGTGTATTCTGGAGTCTTCTGTGGTTCACTATTCCAGTGCTACAGAGGTAGGAAATCCCACTGGACTGAGAAAACAGCCCATTTTCTGATCCTGTGTGGTTAAAAGGGAGAATTCAGTGATAAGTGCTGGGCTAACTTTTAATGTTCAACCTTGCCTCCCTCTTTGCCTGGTCAATTTTAGTTTCACATCAGAATCTTCTGGAAATAAATGAGCCTCTCCCTCAGTACCATGGTAGCTGAACATACCATCTTTGCTGTTGAAGTTTTAATTTTGTTGCAGATTGATCAGATCTCCTTGGCCATACTTTTGGGGACAGGAGGGGGTCTTAACTGTCTGCTTTCCAATTTCATGGTGTGACTGGAAGCTTGACTGCTGATTTTTCCTATTCATGCATGGCTGTTCCAAGAGTTGTTTTTGTTTTTGTTGTTGTTTTTGTTGTTTTTTGTTGTTGTTTTTGTTGTTGTTATTTTTTGTTCCCAGTGTTCTAATAGCAAAATCAGACTGGTATAGCTCTGAGCCCCGATTCTCATCCACTTCCATCCTCTCACTGTTAGTTCTGGCTCCGTGGCTAGACAACAGAGAACTGGGGAAAGGCAGGATATATGTAGCTCTGTGGAGAATATGTCTGTACTAACAGGGCAATGGAGAAAGAGGTTATTACTAAAGGAAAGTGAAACTGTAGGAGATCCACAGGAAAACTGAACAGTGAATGGTAACCACTGAAAAAAAGACACACACACACACACTTTTCTAATCCTTATTTAAACAAAATCGCATGAAACTGATTTCATCAACAACCAAATTTATTGAGTGTCTACTATACGCCAGGCACTTAGAGAAAGGGAGTGAGAGAGAAAAAGAGAATGGATGTAATAGAACATATTCTTCCTTTTTAAAATTAGTAATAAAAACTAGTCAAATTTCAAAACTTGATCAGATATATATCAACCCTGCAAAAACTTCATTTATGCTGCCTGTAATTTGAGTTTTTCTGTGAGTTTAGGAACCTTGAGTAAACAAGAGCTCATCCTTACGGTGAATACAGGAAACATGTCTCGAGATGGAGCTGTGGTCTGGGATACAGCACCATAACCAAGCCCCTGTATTGTTGTGCACTCCTGATTCGTGATTTGCACTCCTCAGTTATCTCTGAGGTAATAATCACATTGACATTTTTAAGGAACGTTTTAGGTCAGTCCTTCTATTGTCCACAGGGTCCCTCTGTTGGCCGTAGAAAAAAATTCTTAGCTTCTGGAATGTTAACCTGCAGAGCTGTAAATATTTCAATGAATATATCCATTGGGTTTTATTTACTTATTTATTTATGTATTTTTGGCTATGTTGGGTCCTCGTTGCTGCTCACAGGCTTTCTCTAGTTGCGGCGAGCGGGGGCTACTCTTCGTTGCGGTGCACGGGCTTCTCATTGCGGTGGCTTCTCTTGTTGCGGAGCACGGGCTCTAGGCACATGAGCTTCAGTAGTTGTGGCACGCGGGCTCAGTATTTGCGGCTCGCGGGCTCTAGAGCGCAGGCTCAGTAGTTGTGGCGCACGGGCTTAGTTGCTCCATGGCATGTGGGATCTTCCCAGACCAGGGATCAAACCTGTGTCCCCTGCATTGGCAGGCAGATTCTTAACCACTGCACCACCAGGGAAGCCCTATCCATTGGTTTTAATATTCCCTTTATGGGCCTCAATTTCCTAATCTTTAAAATGAGTATGTTACAATAAGTGGTTCCTAAGGTCCATTTATCTTCACATTGTATATAGTTAGCCTTCTTTCCTTATCAAATTTAATAGATAACACAAAGCATCCTTTGCCTCTTTTATTTTCCACCCTAACTCCAGGATATTATTCACCAACTTTGAGGTTAAGAAATGGATGAATCCACTCATTGGCTCCATTAATCTCTAGGTTCTCCTCTCTTTTCCATTTCGTTATGAGACATGTATACAGATTTAGGAGTCTGAATATCACTATCATCCAAAGGTATTTAAGTACCTCTTTGTATACACTATTATCCAGGACAAGTTAGGGGATTTAAAGTCTAAAACAAACTTCATGGATGCAGACAAACATACAGAAGATATAGAAAATAGAATAAAAACCTCAGGACATATGTAAGTGGAAGTGTTTGCTGAATCTATATGACTAGTAAGTGTGAAAGAAGTACAAGAGTGCTTTTGAGATATTGATTTATTTGTTTTATTGGGATAGGAGGTCTATTAGTAAATCATTGGATAAATATTTACACCTTCGATAAGTCTCTGGGGTGAACATGTCCCCCAAAAGAGTCAAGCTTCATGCAAGTCTTAACCACCCTAGCAAACTTGAGCAAGTCATTTCTTTTTTTCTCAGATTCTCCAACTTAAGAAAGAAAGAAAAAAAAATTGAGCCGTCTAGAATTAGAAATAGGCTGTATTCATATATTCATTCTTTCAGCAGGCAGTTCGAAGGAAAACAATTGATCTGGAAGCTGGTTTTGCAGTTAATTATGAGTTCCCTTTGTAACCTGAGGATGTATATTTCTCCCGCGTCCTCAAAGGAGTGCCTACAAAGTGTTTTGATTTTTCGTTTTGTCTTTTTGGCCGCTGCCATGCAGCATGCGGGATCCTTAGTGTCCCAACCAGGGCTCTAACCTGCGCCCCCTGCAGTGGAAATGCTGGAAGCGCGGAGTCTTAACCACTGGACTGCCAGGGAAGTCCGCAAGTGTTTTGAGATTCATGAACTCAGGGCACTTATTCTCCATTCTAGCTACTTACCTTCTGACTTCCTATTTAAGACGGGTTTGAGATTAGGCTAAAAACTTTCAGTGTCCTCGTTGTTAAATAAGTCTGTCTACCAGTGGTTTGAAGGTGGAGAATAACAATAGTCATTTCAGAAATCATCGGCCAGATGATGAAACCTTTGTTGTCATGTGGGAACAATCAGACCGCACCAAGAATGAGATCTGGAATTTGAATGTGAATGTCATTTTGTGCTCATCACTTATGTATCCCATGTGAAAAATAATAGGTCAAAATCATTATTTGGTAATAAGAGCAATAAAGTTCACATGTAAAATCAGTCATTTTTATTTGTGTCTTTCCATTGCAGATTCCTTATATTTCATGGCAGGAGGGGTGGATAAACCTAGGAATAGTGAAGACAACAAGAAATTAATCCAGAGCTTTCCTCATAGCTCAGAACCTATCCTCAGTAAGAGTAAGTGATCACACAACTTCCTTCCTTTCTGTACTTCATTTTCATCCTTGCTTTTTTTTTTTTTTTTAGAAATTCACGTTCTTATTTATTGATTGATTGCTGTGTTGGGTCTTCGTTTCTGTGCGAGGGCCTTCTCTAGTTGTGACAATTGGGGACCACTCTTCATTGCGTTGCGCGGGCCTCTCACTATCGCGGCCTCTCTTGTTGCGGAGCACAGGCTCCAGACACGCAGGCTCAGTAATTGTGGCTCACGGGCCCAGCTGCTCCGCGGCATGTGGGATCTTCCCAGACCAGGGCTCGAACCCGTGTCTCCTGCATCGGCAGGCAGACTCTCAGCCACTGCGCCACCAGGGAAGCCCCTCATCCTTGCTTTTTAATTGTGCTATATAACCTAAATAAGTCAGCAGATCCTATTGATTTTGTCATTTTCTATTAGAAATAACTCATTAAGATGAAATGTAAACTGGAGATTAAAAGACCTGCACTGTCAACAGTCCAGGACAGCCTGTTTCCAAGTCTTCTGATTCTTTGGCCAAAGAACAGTGCCATTCCTTCCTTTATGCATGGTAATGGTTCAGGGGTTCGAATATATACACAAAATAGTGAGCTGCTGAGAAACAATACAGGGTTTAACTTCACTGACATTAAAAGCTTCCTCGGGCTTCCCTGGTGGCGCAGTGGTTGAGAATCTGCCTGCCAATGCAGGGGACACGGGTTCGAGCCCTGGTCTGGAAAGATCCCACATGCCACGGAGCAACTGGGCCCGTGAGCCACAATTACTGAGCCTGCGCGTCTGGAGCCTGTGCTCCACAACAAGAGGGGCTGCGATAGTGAGAAGCCCGTGCACCGCGATGAGGAGTGGCCCCCGCTTGCCACAACTAGAGAAAGCCTTCGCAAAGAAACGAGGACCCAACACAGCCATAAATAAATAAATTTAAAAAATATATATATATGGGCAGCTTTAGTAGATACATTAAAAAAAAAAAAAAAGCTTCCTTGCTAGGTTTTAAAAAAAAAAATTAAAATAAGGTACTAAGAAGGTTAGGAAATCTCAGAGAAAATTTTTAAAGAAAAGAATAATTATCTTTCCAGAGCTTGCAAGTCTATTGCAGAGAGGATCTCTCCATATAAGCCCAGGCCCAGGGGTTCTCAATTCTAGATGTACATTAGAATCTCCCAGAGAGCTTTTAAGAAATTCAATGCCTACATTTCCACACCCTAAAACCACTGAAATAAGATTCTATGGGGATTGGTCTCTCAGATACAGTATTTTTAAACAGTTGATCCTAAGATTCAGGATTTTTAAACAGGGCGATTCTAAGGTCTAATCAGGGTGGAAAATCCGTTGCTTATTCAAGGACTCTATTGTATTACAGTGTTAGGAAGAGAAAAGAAAGCTGTTTCCCCAGCTCAGTAATCTAAGTTAGTGGGGTGTGAAAACGGGAACGCATTCTTTTGGGAGCAAAGAACAGGTAGCTCTTGAAAGATCGTATATTTTCTTTTTAGTAATTACCCATAATGTTACATATAACAAAAATAATAAATCCACTTACAATTAAGTTTAAATCGTGTGTAATCTGTGTTTGAGTTGTGTTGGTTTTATTTGTGGGGGAGATGTATACCCCACCACGACCTAAAGTCCTTTAAAGCAAATATTTCCAATTAACCAGATATTCAACTCCTAATAATGCTCCATTTATTTCAAGCAATTATTTTTACAACACAATTTCATTGTTAAAAAAAATTAGGATAAGCTTTTGGACTTTATTATAACAGAATTTTAAACCAGTATATTTGTTGGAATTAAAATATAAATATATATGCCTGTTTCACAAAGATGTTTGTGGGGCATTGGGGAGGAAAAATTGGCCATCTTATTCCACCTTGCTTATTAAGAAGTATAGATCTAAGCAACATTTATAACAAAAGAAGGGGAACTCCAGTGTGGAAGCCTGGTAATGGCATTCTGTCATGGAAAAAGAGGGCAGAGAGAAGCTTCCCATACTTGTAGATTATCAGTGGGCAAATATGATAATTAGTCATGTCTTCAAGAACTAGCAAAGATGCGGGGCTGCAGAAAGTGGATGAGACTGAGGCCAAAGGCCAAGGAGTAAATGGATTAGGGACCATGATGTTCACCTGTGAGATGAGGCAGTGAGAGCAGCGAGTATAAGCAATTCTTTCAAGAAAAATGACTACAAATGAGAGAAGAGAGAAACAGTAGCTAGAGGAGGCTTGGGAGGGAAGAATACGTGTGAAATAAATTTCAGCTTTCAGGAAGACCAGGTAGATGGTGGTGCCATTACAGAGGTTAGGGAACAGAGCAAAGAGTTGGGAAGGTTATGAAGAAATCAACATCAGCAAGGACGTCACTGCCTCCGAGGCCCTTTGGATGGTGCGTATGACATTGTCCTTCTACTGGCATTCAGATATTTGGTGGAACCTTGGAGAATGAGAATTCCTCCAGGACCCCTGGCTAATTGGAAGAGGGATTAAGGAAGCCCTTAATCTTAAGGAAGAGATACTAGACTTACTGCTAATATAAGTAAGTTAGTGCTCTAGGAATTAATTACAATGAAGCCTACATTACTGTAAAAAGTTGGTGGAGGCAAGAACAGAGAGGGACAAGTAAATTAATTCTATTCTGATCACATTGAGCTTTGAGCATGTACTGAAAATCCAAGATCTGGAAGGTCTGTCAAGCCAGGACACAGAGAGCAGGACGTGTCTGCTTAGGTTCATTCACGAGCAAATCTATATTACGCACCTCTAGAATACACCAGCCTCTGGCCTCTCCACTAGAGATACATATGCTTAAGAAATCTTCCTGCAGTTGGGAGCTGAGGATGAAGAGGTCCAGAGTTAAGTGGGTGCGGAGTAGCTCTTGGGACAGGTCTCTGTGGAAAGCATCTCTCCTATTTTCCGCATCTCAGCCTTTTACCTTATTTCTCCTTCCGTATAACTAGCCCTTTTGATGACCCATTCTCATTTTTTTTCTTCTTCCAGATGTCAGATAGGGTTGACTGGTTACAAAGCCAAACTGGAGTTTGCAAAGTTGATGTCTGTTCCCCCGGAGACGGCCAACCCCAGGACTGGAAAATGGTAAGTGTCAGCCGCCTTATAAATACTGAGTTAGGAATATGTGCCATTAAGAGTAGCTTTATTCTCTCTGCCACCACCTCTTATTCTTGAAGATGAATTTACTGGGGGGAAAATGAACTCCTTTAGAGCGAGTGATATTGTCACTCTGCCTACATCATTCAGCTTAGTATCAGGCACTGTAAGTCAGTCCCATCAGAAGATGGAAACCGCGCCAGTAACTGAATATCAAAAAACTGTTCAGTAAAAAGTGTCTAACTAAGTTAACTACTAAAAGCCGTGAAAGAAGACTCAAAGAGTTCCAGAAGCAGCAAATGCAGAAAGCAGCTCCTACCCCTAGGCTGAAAGAGTGAACAAGGAAGAAACTAAGGCTCACGGAAGCTCCCTCGCCCTCAACCAAGGCTGCTTCAGATCTCCTTGGAGAGAGTGAGCTGCAGCAGGACAGCCATCTGCATCCCAGTGGTGCTGAAGACACTTGCCAGAGGGTACGGGGGGGCCAGAAGGGAAACGCCTCCCACCTGTGCTGACCACGTAGTGCCCCTCCAGGGCCCTCTGCCAGCAAAGCCAGCTGCCAACGGACAAGTGTTTAAAGAGTCCAGTTCCAGAGTCACAAAGCAAGACAAAAAAGGGTGGACTTGGAGCTGAGAGACAACAGTGAATAGCTGGCACAGACACTGTGCTGAGTCTTAGGGTCAGAGATAGAAAAATAAACTAGAATTCTCTCCCTTTAAGGATCTCACAGTCTAATGGAATCCCCATTGTAATCCTCACCCTCAGGACTAACATTTATCAAACACCTCCTTGCGTGTAATGTTACATGATGCATATTCTGTTTGTCCAAAATCTATTTGGTCTGCCTTATATAGCCTAAGAAAGAAAACATTAACAAATCTACATTAAGACATGAGGACATACAGATACTAGATATCCAATTAATGTAGAATAAGTGCTAACCAAAACTGCTTCCACTAGACCTTTTATTTACTTCTGCCCTTTTCTTTAGAAAAACAACAAAAAAATGAGTTTCAATATTAAAGTAACAAAAATTTCTCCATTTTTCAATAAGTGAGAAGCACTCTAGCGGATGTAGTAAAGAATGAAACAATTTCTGTCCTCGTAGACCGTGTCATTCATTTGGGAAAATAAAAAATACACGTGCTCTAAATAACTAGTAGACACCAGTTATAAGAAGTTCATGGTAATTTGCCAAATGGATTTTCTGGACAATAGTTGCTCTGGGTGTTTAAAGAACAGATCATTTCGGAGTGGGAGATAGGGAAAATTTTATAAAGTATGTTTAATTGAGTTAGGGGTGAAGAATAGGAGGGGAGGTATATGTGTTGACTTAACACTAAGCTACTGAAGCAGAAGATGGCTGAGGAGAGAAACCCCTTAACCCTTTTCATATTCTCCTTCAGGGCCACGAAAATTTTCCCTGTTCTTAATTAAGAAAGACAGAAATAATTGGGCATCCACCTTCCCCAACTGTTCAAGATACTAGTCTATAAGAAAGTTAAAGGATGCAAGAGGGCAAAAGGTTTGGAGGAGATGGGTGTTTGTTTGATTGTCAACTCCATCGGTAGAAAACGAAACAGGGTTAGTATTTCCGCCAGTCATTCTGACTTCATCAGCTACTTCTGCAAAATTCTGCTGGATTGAATGGAATAATGCACATAGGGTGCACACATTTTAGTTTAAAAAACATAAATAGACAACTGAAAAACTAAAACACACCAAGCTAACACAAGTCTTTAGACTCCGTCATGAAGCTCGATGCTATGCTGTAGGGTTGTTTTTCCTTAATGTGCTGTGAAAAGAATTAAAAAGGATAAAAAGTAAAATCTACATCTGCATTATAATAAGACTGTACATGTTACAGCCTAATTTTGGAAACATGCCTATTTGCAAATAGTGTGCCCATCTGTAAAAGTAGGTAGCATTAAGGAATAATTTTCAAAAAAGGGCAAAATCGAGACTCCCAATTAGATACAAAAATGAATGCATGTTAAAGATTTTTTCAACTAATTAATGAGGAAATTGGTGAGAGGTATTACAACCAGTTCAAAGGAGAATTTTTTTAAAAGGTACATTTACAGATCAGGAATGTTGAAATGAATGTGCAAATCAAGGCAAAACTGGCCTCTTCCACATTTAAACCTCCACTGGACAGAAGTTACATGTTTGTAGACATGTTGAATTATTTTGCATTGCTATCAATTATCTGCAGCTTACCAAGTTGTAAAGTAGCTCACACAGAATCAGGATCAGGTTATGTGGACAGCTATATGCAATGCTCAGTCTACAGACTATGGACTATAGATAGTGCCTAGTTTTCTATTGAAGCACAAATATTTTTCCTACACTTACCTCCATTTTTATTGAAAAAAATCTCAAAATAAGATAAATTTTGATCACAAAATAAGGCTAGTCTCATCAGATTTGGTCTGATTATTTATATACTTGCGGCAACCAGATAAGCCTTAAGTTTGCTTTACTGGAACTTTTTATAAGGAGTCACAGATTGGCCTTTAACAGGATCTTTTTTTTTTATTTTATTTTTGGCTGCGTTGGGTCTTAGTTGCAGCACGCAGGATCTTCATTGCGGTGCACAGGCTTCTCTCTAGTTGCAGCATGCGGCTCCAGAGCCATGGGCTCTGTAGTTTACGGCATGTGGGCTCAGTAGTTGTGGTGTGAGGGCTTAGTTGCCCCGTGGCATGTGGGATCTTAGTTCCCCGACCAGGGATCGAACCCATGTCCCCTGCATTGGAAGGTGGATTCTTAACCACTGGACCACCAGGGAAGTTCCAAACTGGCTTTTAAAGGCCTCCATTATTTGCTGTCCTGAGAGCAGGGAGTCAAAACTAAGAAACTCTCTCCACCAGGTTTCACCTGCAGTCCCTAGAAGAATAGGCATGTATTCTGTTGGATTCCTGTGAAACTGTTGTTCCTAAATATAGTCTCAGTCACTTATATTAATTATAATTTTTAACCTACGTACTTTCCAATCTATTTCGCAAAGAAACCTGGGAGAGAGGAGGTTTATAATGGTGAACTGTCACATAGCAGCTGAAGTGCAGACTAACGGAGCTTATGGACCAGACAGGACGACTCTCTACAGACATACACATCCCTTATACAATCGAAGTGGCAAAAACAAACACATTCATTAACAGACCCAAAGATTTAACCTCTCTATAGTAATAAAAATAGAAAGCAAAAGCATATAAATTATGCTTAGCTATTAGTGTTTCATTATTCTATCTTACTTAGAAATGATCTAAGTATCCAGTGAATATCCATTAATTAGCTCAATTTAATACCAGTCCAGTGTTTTAAGTTACATAAAGATGTTGGAAATTTATCATCAAGCTGACATACTATAAAACATAATAACTGTTGAAACAAAGTTTGTCAGGATAAATATTCAATTTGATTAAACACATTTATATTTTTCATGATCTTAAACATTAAGTACAAGTAATACTAGCTGATTGGATCTGCATAACCTGTATAAGTTTATGAAGAGCACATCAACATAAAGTAAAAAGGCACACTTAATGTTATACCTAACACTGGTAAATCAGAAAAGACATAGCTGTTTTTATTAAACCAAAATTATTAAACTAATCTTATTTACCAAAAATTTACCCAACTATGTGAACTTAGATTCCTAAAATATTTCTGAGTTAGGCTCTATAAGAATACTTTTTCCAGTCAGAATAAGAGATTCTTTTGCTCAAGAAACTTTATAATATTAACTTGTTAATACCATGTGGAGGTAGGAAGACATTATTACTTACACTTAATGCTTTTCTGAGTGGCAGACACATAATGATTCAAACACTGATAAACAGCTTAGAGCCTCAGTTCTAAACTTTCATCCAGTAGATTCAAATGTCCAGTTTTCAGCCAAAAAAATTCACAGGGCATACAGAGAAACAGGAAAGTATGGCCCATTCAAAGGAAAAAAATAAATCAACAGAAACTGTCTCTGAAAAAGACCCAATGGCAGATCTACTAGACAAAGACTTTAAAATGACTGTCTTAAAGATGCTCAAAGAACCAAGGGAAAGATGTGGAGAAAATCAGGAAAACGATGTATGAACAAAGTGGAAATATCCATAAAGAGATAGAAAACCTAAAGATAAACTAAAAGAAATTCTGGAGCTGAAAAGTACAATAACTGAAATGAAAAAATCACTAGAGGGATTCAAAGGCAGATTTGAGCAGGCAGAAGAAAGAATTAGCAAAATTGAAGATAAGACAATGGAAATTATCAAGTCTAAGGAACAGAAAGAAAAAAAGGATTGAAGAAAAGAAACAGAGCCAAAGGGCTCTGTGGGACACCATCAAGAGAACAAACATGCAGCATGAGAGTCCCAGTAGGAGAAGACAGAAAAAAAGGGACAGAGAGAATATTTGGAGAAATAATGGCTGGAAACTTCCCAAATCTAATGAAAGATGTGAGTATAAACATCCAGAAGTTCAGTGAACTCCAAATAGGATGAAATCAAAAGACCCACACTGGGATACATCATAATCACTCTTTCAAAAGGCAAAGACAAATGGAATATGGGTGGAAGTGATGTTTGTCACTTCCAGGCCTGGACAACAAAAGTTTCTCATTTAATCTTCCACAGTCTCTGGTGTTTCCCATACACTGGCTCAAAGGACAGATTCTGAGTCCCTAAGGGAGTGTGAAACCATGCAAAAGCAGAGCCTGAGTCCCTGAGTCACTGCAAAGAAGGCTGCTCATCAAATGCCCTCTCTAAATGATGTTATACACAGACACTGCAATATATAATATATAATATACAGACACTGCAATATATAATATATATATTATACAGACACTGCAATATATAATATATAATGTGCAATATATAATATATATAATAAAACAGACACTGTTATATTATAGTTTATGATACACATCATTCATCTCCCCTAAATCACCTCTACAAAGTGGGCTATCAGGTTGGTCCCCCTGGTGAATAGTTTGTACACTGGAACCCACTGAATTTTCCATTTCTTGGAAGTCTTTGCTCTGACTTCACCATCTTTTCTCTGTCCCTTTCTCAGACATGCATACAGGCAGCTCTCTTTCCTACAGCTTCTTCTTAAAACTAAATTTTGTCCTTTTAGAAGTTCACCTTTGTGACTGACCTTTGGTTCAGAAAAATAATTTTTTAAAAGATTCATACAGAAACTCAGTAGTCTCTTCACACCTCCCACCCAGGCTGATGGGAATGAATTGCAGGACACACCCCTAGCCATGCTCTCTTCCAGCACTTCTGTTTTCACCCAAAGCACTACTTCCCATACATGTAGGAAGTCAAGTTTTATTCCCTAGTACTCCCACAGCTCGTTAACCATGTTTCACCACATTACCCTGACGATCAAGCTTCTTGACTTCTCTTCCTCTTCTCTTACCTCTTCTGAAGTCTAATCTTCATTTGACATGTTTAAGGAGTACTACCTGTCTGATACATTCCATTTCAAGTGTACAGATTATTTTGTGCATATTATCTCATTTAATCTCAATCACAATCATATGAGGAAATTATTTAAAAATAATAAAAACTACCATATGATCCAGCAATTCCACTTCCTGGTATATATCTAAAGGAAACAAAATCACCATCTCGAAGAGATATCTGCACCTCTGTGTTCATTGCAGCATTATTAACAACAGCCAAGACATGGAAAACAACCCAAGTGTCCATTGATGGACAATGAATAAAGAAAATGTGGTTCATATATACAGTGGAATATTATGAGAAGAAGGAAATCTTGCCATTTGTGACAATAGCTGCTAAGTGAAATAAGTAAGACAGAGAAAGACAAATACCATATGATCTCACTTATATGTGGGCTCTAAAAAAAAAAAAAGAACACATAAACTCATAGGTGCAGAGAACAGATTGGTGATTGCCAGAGGGGGGTGGGCAAAATGGGTGAAGGAGGTCAAAAGGTACAGACTTCCAGTTATAAAATAAATAAATCCTGGGGATATAATGTACAGCATGGTGACTATAGTTAATAATACTGTTGTGTATATTTTGTATATTTGAAAGTTGCTAAAAGAGTAGATCTTAAAAAAGCTCAGCACAAGAAAAAAATTTTTGAACTATGTGTGGTGATGGTGGACGTTTGACTTATTGTGATGATCATCTCACAATACGTATACAGATATCGAATAATTACAGGTGTTGTACACCTGAAACTAATATAATGTTATATGTCAACTATATTTCAATGGAAAAAAAAAACTTTTAGTCATGTGTCAAAGGTAAACACAGAAACCCAAAACTCACCTGTCCAGAGGTTAAAGAACCCTTCTCCTTCCAACTAAGCACAAAATTCCAAATTGATTTGAGCTTAAGATAGGCAAAAAATACTAGCAAAATAGATTTTCTGTTGTCTGTCACCAACAGAGAATAGATCTCTGTAAACCATTAATCCATTAAAGAAATCACCAAATGGTGATACAGTAAAACCACATTCTCAAGCATTGCTGCCACCGGTGATTATTGGCCATGGAAAAACCAAAATGAAAACCAAAACCAAAATTCGTAGAGAGGAAAATTAAAACCAGAAAAACAGAACGTCTGCGAAGTTCTGTTGCCCTTTGGATTCACCTTTGGGGGCCTGAGAAAAGACGCACCTGGTACACTATCCTCATGATGACATTTACCTCTGTTAGGCAAATCTGTTGGACATCTTGGCAGAGACTTCCAAAACTGTCAAAAGATCATTTTCAGAGAAAGGTGAAATAATGACTTTCATATAAATATAAAAATAAATCATGTGAAAGATTTTATTTAACTCATTCATGAGGAGCTAGTGCAGTTCAAAGGAGAATCAAAGGAAAAAGATATAAAGATCAGGAATATTGAAGTGAGTGTGCAAACGGAAGCAAAACTGACCTTTTCCACAGTGGGAGAGGCAGTAGGTAACTATTCCCTGGTCACAATTAATATGTGTGTAGACAAGAATTATATTGCATTGCTATAAGTTATCTACAGTTTACAGAGTTATCAAATAGCTCTGAGAGAATCAGAATCAGAAAATGTGGAAAGGTATGCTATAGATTATGCATAGTTTTCTACTAGAGCACAAATTTCCTTATAGTAGCTATTATTCAAATTAGCAGAACCATTTAGGAGGACTTTGAACCAAGCTCTATAGCCCACAAGCAACTTAAACCAGCCTGTAGAGGTCCAGCTGCTTTTCTCTTCTTCCCAAGTCATCCAAACATAACAGAGTACTGTAGGGGTGGAGAGTGCCAATTTTAGAGTCCAAACTAGATTTGAATACTAGCCCCCATCGTGTAGTAGCTGTGAGATGTTAGTCAGTATTTAACTTCTCTAGGCCTCAGTTTTCCACCTTTGAACCTGGAAGAGGGATACCCACCTTACAGGGTATGTATGAGAATTAAATAAAATAACATGCATAGAGCACTAAGCACAGTTCCTGGTAGACCTAAGTATTTAACAAATAGTAGCCAGCAATTCTATGATACTTGGTAGTTAAAATACCAAATTATTCTTTAAAGATGGGCAGTACTTGTGGTCATCCCCAGATAGATATAGCTCCAGTCATTGCAACGATCCCTTACATTTGATGGTAAATAGGATACTTTTACATGCATTCTTATTTTAGCCTATGTTCAAGTGAAGAGTATAGATTACAGTAGGTGAATGTATAAATATGTCCATGTGCTTATCACAGCTAATGTCCACCAAAGGATCTGCATTCACTCAAAACTAGTAAATTGTCCACAGATACTAACTCCTCAATTACAAGTCAGATTTTCAACTTAAGTCATGTCAAAGAGTCCACTAGAAGCCATTGAACATATCAGATTGTGCTTGTGTAGCCCAGTAAAGTGATGAATTAGGCACAACTGTCCTTGAGTTTTCTAATTTTTTGAAAACTGTGCTGGAATAAGAGACCTAAATAAAACAGATCAACCATAAAAAAATAGCAATTAATAGCAATACATGAAAACTCTGATTCAGCTCAAATGCTACCTCTGTAGCTGCTGACGGTCAGATCTTTTTTTTTTTTAATAAATTTATTTATTTAATTTATTTTTTTGGCTGCATTGGGTCTTCGTTGCTGTGCACGGGCTTTTTCTAGTTGCAGCAAGTGGGGCCACTCTTCGTTGCAGTGCACGGGCTTCTCATTGCGGTGGCTTCCCTCTGTTTTTTAAAGTATTTTTAAAAATTTATTTATTTATTTATTTATTTTTGGATGCGTTGCGTCTTTGTTGCTGTGCGCAGGCTTTCTCTAGTTGCAGCAAGTGGGGCCACTTTTCCTTGTGGTGCCCGGGCTTCTCATTGCAGTGGCTTCTCTTGTTGCGGAGCACGGGCTCTAGGCTCACAGGCTTCAGTAGTTGTGGCACGTGGGCTCAGTAGTTGTGGCACACGGGCTTAGTTGCTCCACGGCATGTGGGATCTTCCTGGACCAGGGATCAAACCCATGTCCCCTGAGTTGGCAGGCGATCCTTAACCACTGAGCCACTGGGGAAGCCCTGACAGTCAGATCTTAAGGACAGATGTTGTTGGAGTCAGTATAGCGCAGTGGCCAAGAGCATGGGCCCTGGAGTCACTGCCTGGGTTGGAATTCCTCCTCCGTCAATGATTATAGCTGTATAACCTCAGGTAAGAAACTAACTTAAATCTCTCAGTTCTTCAATTTCCTCTTCTGTAAAATGTGGGTAATAAGAGAGCTAGCATTTAAGTTTACTGCCAGAATAATATTAAATGAGATAACAGGCCTAAAATATTTGCAGCAGTGCCTGCACTCCATAAATGTCAGTTACATCTATGGGGCTGATGGAGCAGTTAAGACTTGAGAGAGGCGACCATTTTTGTAACTGATCTTTGAGGTTGTCCTGAATATCCCATATCTTTGCTTTGTTATAGTTGGATGAATCCTTGTCCATTTTTAAGGAAGCCTCACATGATCCCATCAGAGTGCTCAGCTGGCTCCGCAGAGACCTGGAAAAAAGCACAGCAGGGTTCCAAGATGTTAGATTCAAGCCTGGAGAAGCATCATTTGGTGGGGAAATGATCAACTCAGGAGACCCACGCAAAAGTTTCTGTGTGGACTATTATAACACCACCACCAAGGGCAGTCCAGGGAGATTGCATTTTGAGATGAGTCACAGAGAGAACCCTTGTCAGGGCCCCAGTGCCCACGTTGGTAACAGGAGCTCAGTAGACGAAGTTTCCTTCTACGCCAGTCGCCTCACAAATCTCGTCATAGCCATGGCCCGCAAGGAGATCAACGAGAGGATTGACGGCTCTGAGAACAAGTGCATCCATCAGTCAGTGTACATGGGGGATAAGCCCGCACCCAACAAAAGCCTGAGCAAGGTGGCATCAGAGCTGGTGAACGAGACTGTCTCTGCCTGTTCCAAAAACTCCACCTCGGATAAGCCTCCTGGCTCCTGTGACAGAGCCTCAGGAACATTACAGAGTCCCCTGAATTTAAAACACAAAAGCGCTTTGAAGATCAAGGACAGCACCAAGGAAAGCAGGAGTCCAGACGACAAGCCTTCTTCTAAGAAGTCTTTCTTCTATAAGGAAGTGTTTGAATCTTGTAACGCAAGCGATGCCACAGAGGGCGGAAGGTCCTTACCCGCAGAGGGAGAGATGTTCAGAGAGCAGGAAAGACCCGATGACTTCACAGCTTCTGTCAGTCAAGGGGTCATCACCTACGCTAACAGTGTGGTGTCTGATATGATGGTCTCCATCATGAAGACACTGAGGATCCAGGTGAAGGACACGACCGTTGCCACCGTCCTGCTAAAGAAGGTCCTGATCAGGCACGCGAAAGAGGTGGTCTCAGATCTCATCGACTCCTTCATGAAGAACCTCCACGACGTCACAGGGGCCCTCATGACTGATACGGACTTTGTCTCGGCCGTGAAAAGAAGTCTCTTCTCTCATGGAAGCCAGAAGGCCGCAGATATCATGGATGCCATGCTGGGTAAACTCTACTCAGTGATATTTGCCAAGAAACCTCCTGAGACTGTCAGGAAAACCAAGGACAAGTCTGAGAGTTATTCCCTCATGTCCATGAAAGGAATCAGTGACCCTAAAAACCGAAACGTCAACTTTGCATCCATGAAATCTGAAGGTAAATTGAGGGAAAAAATATGCCCTCCTGCACCCAAACCCGAGAAGGAGAAGACTTGTGTTGAAACTCTGGGTGAGCACATCATCAAAGAGGGACTGTCCCTGTGGCATAAAAATCAGCAGATTGAAGGAAAATCTCCAGGTTTCCAGTGTGCACCGTTTGTAGCTTCCAACAAACAGTGTAAGCCTGCGCCAGACTTTCCCTTGGGAGTTCCTTTCGATCCTTGCAACGTCAGTCCGTCTGTGCATCACCCAGAGCAACTGGAGAATGTTATGTATGATTCAGACTCCTGGGCCAAGGACCTGATCGTATCTGCCTTACTTCTGATTCAGTACCACCTGGCCCAGGGGGGAAGCATGGGTGCACAGAGCTTCCGTAAAGCTGCTGGCAGCACCAACTTGCAGGCCAACAGGTCCCCTGCAGTTTCTGATGAGTCCGGCCTTAGGTCTCCTCATATGGGGGTTGACCAAGAAGAAGCAGAAAAGAAGGGTCTGATGAGCGCTTTCTTCAACTTCATCCAGAACTTACTCGGTGAGACCATTTTCAAGAGCGACCGTAGCCCTGAACCCAAGCCAACTAAGGAAGAAGACAGTCCCCAGTGTGAAAGACCTGTAACTCCTTCTCCCATCAAATTAAATGAAGGTGATGAGGCTGGAGGTACTTTTGCTGGGCTGACCAAGAAGGCTGCTAACCCGCTAGATGACCACATGAACGGGCAAATGGTAGAACATCTGATGGACTCAGTGATGAAGTTGTGTCTCATTATTGCCAAGTCCTGTGACTCTCCGTTGGCAGAACTAGGAGATGATAAGTCTGGGGATACCAACTGGCCAACTTCAGCCTCCCCAGATAGTTTACGTGAGTGTTTGCCAACCAAGGGCACAGGGACAGCAGAGGTCCTCCTGAAGAATGCTTATGAAGCTATCTATAACGAATTGAGAGGTCTGTCAGGACAGCTCCCCGAAGGGTGTGCAGCTCCCAAAGTGATTGTCAGCAGTCGCAACCTAACCGATACGCTTCAGAACAAGCAACTCCAAGCCGTTCTTCAGTGGGTGGCCGCCTCTGAGCTCAATGTCCCCGTTTTGTACATTGCTGGTGATGATGAAGGGATCCAGGAGAAGGTAAGGAAGTAGAATCGGGAATTTGGGAAGATTTATTAGGGGTTCATTAGGGTTTTAAGTTCTTTTTTTCTTTCTGAATGGAAAGAGAGCCACGAGAAGGGTAGAATGGGGACAGTAAAAATTTGAAGCTCATGCCTCATGGTAGAGATAATGGGTAAATTAAAATTCAACTTTGCCCAATAGGAGGCGTATCAAAGGGTAAAAGAGAGATAAATCATTTTTTTTTCTCTTTTTTTTTTCTGCATATATTGATGGAAATGCACAAATAAGGAACCTCCAAGAGACTTGGTGAAAGAATCAGATTAAGGTCTGGGCTCAGGCTGAATTCTGCATGACAGCTTTGCCCAAAGAATGAGAAAGAGCTGCTGGGAAGCATCACATCCTGGGGATGTGTTGCCGGGCCGGGGAGGCGGGGGGTGAAGGGCTAGACTGATGGCCTTTTCAAGCCTGTCATTCCTCTCTTAGCTGGTGGTCTAGGAAGTGCTGGGGATTTGAAGGGATTCAATAAATAACATCCCTCTTCCCCTCACCCTAAGTTCTGAATCAATTGAGAAGTAAGACCAAAGAATAAGGCAGATGGAAAGTCAGCTTATTACTGTTATTACTGATAAAGGTAAGTGTGCCTCCTAACTCCTTTCTTCTCCCAGTTTAGGCCTTGGAACTGTTCACTGAAGGGAAATTTGGGGTCCAGAAAGCTTTTATTTATGTAGTTGCTGTTTCATGCTAGTGTGGGAGAATTAAGAGAGACCATCTCCACAACACACACACACACACACACACACACACGCACACACGCACACACACACACACACACACACAGGATTTTTTATTATTTTCCCTCAATTGAGAAAAGTAGAACAAGGGCATTTTAAGTAGTAGGAGGTGGCACAAAAGGCTGGGATTATTTATAAAAAGCATTCATCTTCTTAGAAACCAGAGGACGTGGAGGAAGAGGCTTTCTCTGTTTAATATGTGGTATTAGTAACCCTTGTAACTGGGTTACTTGCTTTATCTGATGACCGGCCAGAATGCACAAAATATAAAATTTGATTAGTTTATTGCTGTGAGGATTCCAGGTGGAATAGCAATGTACTTTGCTCATATTAGAATACTTGCTTTGGCTCATTTTTTCTCATTTTAAGCTTGGGAAGAGAATTAAACATAGGGTTCAGAGACCTGGGTATGAGTATTGCCTCCGCTAATTTCTAGCATTGTATTACTGACAATCTGCACCTCTCCGGGCAGCATTTTCATGGGGGTTGAATGGGTCTCTGAGTCACCTTCCTGCTCTAGCATCCCAGTGTTGTCTGGTCTGTGGGGCAGGGAAAGCAGCACCTACATTTGTCCTTTGTCTCCTTCTCTCCTGCGCTTGTCAGTCTTGGGACAGTGATGGAGCCCGTTTTATGATGTTACAGTGAGCTTAAGAACTTTAGAATCCTTAGAAGGCAGGAACACCATTGACCAAACACCCACTGGAAGCAGGAAGTTTTTAGTCGTAGTGGGAAATCACATTTTCCGTATCACGGACAGGGGGATGTTACTTAAATTAAGGGCGATGTAACCACCTTTCTTCTGTCAGACGGGCCAGCGGGCGTCCCGGTTATGGACATCTCCTCAGTGTCTCCCTCAAGGCCCTCCCGCTGCAGGGGCTCGTTTGCCCTCACCTTGGCAGCCCGTCCCCGCCCTCGGTGGGATGCTCTGCCCCCCACCACTGCTTTCCTTCCCTCCCTCAGCTACTTCAGCTCTCGGCAGCCGCCGTGGAAAAAGGGCGCAGCGTAGGCGAGGTTCTGCAGTCGGTGCTGCGCTATGAGAAGGAGCAACAGCTGGACGAGGCGGTGGGCAACGTCATGCGGCTGCAGCTGCTGGACTGGCTGCTGGCGAACCTGTGAGGGGGGCCGCCACTGCTCTCCCCCTTCCCGCGCCGGGCCCGGCCCTCGCCCCCTGCCTGCCTCCTCCCCTGCGCAGCCCCCGCCTCCACATCCTCACGGAGCCCCGGCGTCACCTTCGTACCACTCGCATCCGAGGCGTGTCACCTTGTGCTAGTCCCTTTCCTGCCCATGTGAGCAAGGACATAAAATAAAAAAAAAATTGCAAATAAATGGCTTCAGGTATTTTGTTTCCTTGGCATCCAGTGGGACAGTAAGGTGAAGCGATCTCAGCAGTGAAAAAAGAATCCGATGGCTAGCAGAAGAAAAACACTGCCGGCCTGAGAGACCCCCCCCCCCGCCCAAACGCCATTTGGCCTGTTGTCTTTGGATACCCCCATCTGTGCCTTGAGGCTCCCCTGCTTTCAAGTGGTCCCTAAAAATAAGCCACCATTTACCAAGTGTCATTTCAGCCCTTTATAATAACCGTGTAAATATTTGTCAGTATCCAATCTAAATCCTCTTAATTCGGCTACAGGACTTGGCTTCTCGTCCTGTCTCCGCAGAACGGCTGTCCACCCCAGCTTCCTCCATGGCTGCGGACAGTCGGTGTCGACAACGGTCCCGCATACCTGAGTTCTGTTGCCAGTTGTGTGCCCTTGTGGCTGTAGGGCCTGGGACAAGCCAGCGCTTCCGACACCTGCTCTGACTTGATGTCCACGTCACCCGGCTTGAGAAGCGTTTTCTGAATTTTACATTCTCCAGCTATTCTTTATTCTCCGTCCTCCCTTTTAGAAACTTCCTCCTCCTCTGGTTTCTAGTTTCCCCATTTTTCTACATCTCTCAGGGGCTCTACTCGACTTTGTCAACCGCTTACATGTTTGTCTTTCCCAGGACTTTCTCTTGGACCCTCTGCTATTCTCTACCATCTTCCCTAGGTGATCTCATCCAAACCCATAGCTTCAATTACCTGGTGTCTCCCTTCATGGACAGTTACACACTGATTAAAATGAAAACTGTGAAGCCATGTATGATGTTTATGATGTTATGATCTTGAGTTTCTTGTACACATTTATCTGTACTATAATTACAGCCATATACAGACTGAGTTCATGTAGGTAAAGACTGGAAGGGCAGGTGGTGGGTGAGTGGATATATCCTGTAGTTTGCTCGTCTTCCGTCCTTTGGGAAACCTCTTGTCCCCTACTCCCCATGGTCCTGGAGAAGCATCAGTCATGGCACTGCCACCACACCACACCACACCACACTGTGGGCTTGTGACCCAGGCTGGCCAATCAGAGGATCCCAATATCTCAGACACAGTGATGAGTTCAAGTCCCATCAGTCATCTCTGAGACTTTCCTACCAGCAGGAAGACTGCATCTTTTGACTGGCTGAGCGTGGTCATCTTAACTTCTGGGCAGAGCTTGTCTTCAGGGTGAAGTTAACCATAAAAAGAAGCAAGACTAATGGGGGAGAGGGAGTCTGAGCTCCATGAAGTTGTCTGCATTCCTAGATCTTGCTGTGTCTACACTTACCCCTCCTGATTCCCCAGTCACATAAACCAATAAATGTCCTTTGTTGTTTAAACTAGTTTGAACTCAGCTTCTGTCATTTTCAAACCAGAATCCTGACTAACTGTCTTGGGCAAGAGGAAAAAAGTGTTTTTTATTATTTAGAGTCCTCTCAGTGGTGCTGTAACACTGAGTACTTAACTCTCTCCCCACCCCATCTCCCCACACACGCACCCATTGTTGTACTTGATCGAGGGCATAGGGAAGGCGCACGGGTGCAAGGACATCCTTTCCAATCCCTCATCATAGGAATCATGCCAATAGGCCATGTGAATAGAGGTGTTTTTTTTTGTAAACCTTTATGCATTAAAAAACAGTCTTAAGTATGGTACAATATAAGTGCTGTCTCTAGTACAAATCACTGGTGGAAAGGAACAGGACACACCCTCCGCTCAGGTCACACAATAGGTGGTAAAATGTTTGTGTTCTTGGGGGAGCAGTTTTTGTTTTGTTGTCCTGTGGAGGTCTTGGACTCCGCTGGCCCAACAACTGCCTCGGGCTTTCCGGAAGCTTCTGCTAGATGAGGCAGCTGGACGACTTCAGCTGTGTGCTGGACAGAGCCCTGCTGATTAGCTGAATTCTGATCCTGTTTAGTGGCGCCGCCTTTGATTTTGTCTTTAGTCTCTATTTGAAGGATCACCTCTGCGAAAGAGGAGAGAGCAGGAACAAGTAAGTGTTCAAATGTGAATTATATTCTAACTGTGCATTAGGCTCTAAATCATTTTGGGGAAATCTGGTTGTAATGATACAAAAACAAGTCATTTGTAAAGCACATTCTATGTGCCAGGCATTATTCTAAGCCCTTGACACTTACTGGTTCCTTTGATCCTTCCTGCAACCAGAGAGAATAGGCATTATTCCATTCTCATAAATGGAGAAACTGCGGCACAGAGAGGTTAAGTAAGTTGCCCAAGGACCCACAGCTGGTAAGTGGAAGGCCAGAATTTATCCCAGGCAACCTGACTCCAGTGACCAAGTACATAACCATGAGGCTATATTGCCTATAGAAGATACTTGCATAATTCCATAATCTGTCTGATAAAAATTCAAAAGGTAGTTATAGGGCTTGCAGAGGAGGACACATTGAAAGAAAAGGAAAGGAGGGGAATAGGAATTGGAGATAGGAGAAACACGGAAATTCCTAATGATGAGAGGGCAAAAAAAAAAAGGCGAACCCAGCCACAACCAAGTTTCCTGAAAGAGGAAAATCCCCAAATGAAGAAGTGGCGGGCCAGTAGTGATGAAGTCAGAATAATTAACCGAGGTTGAGCTCAGAGAAACTGGCGTGCGATCCTCCGAGATGTCTGACCCCCTGGATTACGGAGATGGGACTGGCTGTTTGAGGTACTGTACCTTCTTTGCCCAAGTGATGCTGCCCTTGAACTCTGTCCTTCCTGGCCTCAGAGGGGAAACAGAGACTGGTTTTCCTCAAGGTCTGAAGCCTGGGCTGTGCCTTGAGGTTCCGCGGCTCATGAATTCAAGCATGCTTGAGGGCCTGGTCAGGGGTCATGCGAAGAGAAGGCTCCCAGCTACACACCAACAAAGCGCAGCATCGGTTAGGGTTTTGTTTCCCTTTTTAATAATGAAATATTTTCAAAGACCCCAATAAAGAACCTAAATAAGATATAAAAATGGTTCATTTTTAAAGAACCCATTTAAGCTATGTTATAACTCAAAGATACCATAGAACAGAGCTTATGACATATAATTTTAAAGTACCTGGAGGCAACTATTGGAAATGATCTTTTTAGAAAATGTGTATGACAAGCCAAGGAATATCTCAGAGCCCAAATTCCGTTACAAGAAATATTATAGAAAATCGAAACCAGTGGGATTTAGGGTTTAATAAACTAAGAACATCAAAATGAAGAGATGCTTAATTGTGAATCCCAAACTATGGAATTTGGACCTCCAAATATATCACAAAGAACATTATAGAACACTAGAATATTAAGGTCATGAGGGGACTTGGAGATAATCCAAACTGCTAATGCAGTAACAGAATACACTTGACAAAATACACTTGACCCACCATGGAATCATCTTGCCTTTCTTGACTAATTTTAGTAACATGGCACTAACTCACAGAACTAGCTATTCCAGTTTTAAAAAACTCCAATTCTTTAAAAGTTCTTCATTTTGATTGAGCCAAGATTCACTTCTCAGGAACTTTTAGCCTAGTAACTTTGACCCGGTCTTAAATTCTACCCATTAGCATCATACAGAATGAGACAACTAATCCATCTTTTATGTCACAACCCTTCAACTATCTGAAAACATTTACATGACTACTAATTATTGACCATATGACATGATCAGTTCCTTCCTAGACAGGAAATCTCAGCTGTTATCCAACTGGTGTCCATCATGCTGGGAAAAGGTACTAACTGCAAGGATGGCATTAGTATTCAGACTCATCGAGGTCTAAACAACTCAAGTTCCCAGTTCTTTGTCCAGCGAACTGCTGTTAAGCTACACCTCGCCTCTCCTGAACTCCTAGAGTTAGCCTATAAAATCTAGACACAGAACTTTACATGTATCCCTATTAAATCTGACCCAAAACTTTTAGCCTCTCAAAGACTTGCTAATTAGCCAAATATGAAGTAATAAAACAACAGGCCCTGACGCATGACTGCCTCTTACAAGGTGTGAGCAACCAGCCCTTTGCACTAAAAAGGAGAATAATTTCATTCTTGGCTCTGAGTTTCTGGATTACCCACCTCTGTCTCAGTACTGAGTTTCTGTTACGAGTTAATGGTCATTCATTCTATCGCCTCAGCAAGAGGGTGGGGTGGGGGTCATGATGGGGTACAGGATCCTTCTCTATCTCCATTTTTCAGATGGGTAGCATGACCCCCCAGATGGGAAAACTTCCGGCAGTCCCTGGTGGTTTATTTTCTGAGCTAGTACCTAAACTCCAGATGCACAAATGCCAGAAGAGTAGTACTTTGCTAAAACTACTTCATCCCACTGAAGGAATGAGAGAACATAAACATATGGTCTTCTAAAAATACTAAACAATTATAGGACTAATACAGCTGGAAGAGACCTTAGTAATACCCCACTCTACAGAAAAGGAAACTGAAGCCCAGAGAGACAATGACTTGTCCAATATCACGTGGCTAATTTATTTGCCACTCAGTGGAGACAGACTTGCATAACCTCTTTAAAATTGGTGACAACAGCTAGTATTTTCTAAATACCTTCTAAACTAGGTACTGTTCTAAGGGGCTTTATGTACTATTGGGTTTTTTAAATCAATACTATGACTTGGGTGAAGTACAGAGCCTACTTCCTAAGATTCAAAATATGCCTATAGATTCTAAAAAGCTGTACATAATAAATGGTTTATAGATCACCCTTTCCCTAGTTCCCTAATATGAGAGGATTTAGACTCTAAATCATAGGGGAATGGGTGGGAAGGGGCCTGAAACCAGCTTGTACTGGGCATGTATGCAAATAGTTATTGATACAACAGACTCTCTGAAGACCTTGGCTTCAGTTCATGAAGCAGAAGACACTGAGGACTTGCCTACAACCTCGCTCCCAGGCAGTCAGGGCAAGAAGGAAGCAAGCTCGACCCACACGCTGTGTAATCCAGGGCAAGTCACTTAATCTCTCGAGCCTCAGGCTCCATGCCTCAAAACATCAAATCGTCTGTCCCACTGACCACACAGGATGGACAGTGGAGAGAGCAGTCTGATGAGGCAGCATATAGGAAAGCATCTCGTAGACTCTAAAGATCTACGGTCCGTGTTTATTACGTCCCATGACTGCCTCCCAGCCCCAGACTTTCACCAGCAAACATGTGGGAAAGTACAGTATTTACGAGGAAACCCAGAAGCAAAGACACCCTGACAAACTCACACCAAACACTTTCTCAGAAAGTCCAGGAAGCTGGTGTCGTAGGTTTTCAGCACCATGGTGAGATCCTTGGAATCTGGGTATCTTTTTTTCCCCCTGTTGTTGGTTATATTTTTAGGAAAACCTTTGGAATCTTTAGAGATACAACATTATGTGTTTAGTTCCAGGTGTGAATATGCATCGGTCACATCAAAGCTGTTCACTCAGCCATGTGCTTCTGGGAGTGGTCTCTGCAGCTCTCCCGTGCCCCTCACACACACACACACACACACCCCCGCAGTCTTAGTTTAAACTAACCACGTGTAAATTATCCAATGAATACAATTTACTTTTACAAATAACTTCCTACTACTCGGCGTGTTCTGGGCCACCACCTCCTCCTGGAATCAATCAAATGATTGTAATGGTTTAACATTAACCCACGTAAAATGATAATGATAATAATGATGATGACGATGATAATAATAATAGTAAAGTAAATCTGAAGTGACAGAAACGGTCCGCTCTGAACAAAAAGCATGTTGTCCATTCTTGGCTTATCTGTGCCCTTGATCCTTCCTCACCCCAAAACGTGAGAATTTGGGACACTCATGGGGAATAACAAGAAAGTCATTTTAGGAGAAGGATTGACTTTCAGAGGTCATGTACAAGCCACACAAGCAAGTTAACCTCATTTCTTATTTTTACAGTTGCGTCAAAATTTTGTCCATAAGTGGAATGATCAAACTTGGTTGGTGGCTTAAGACACCGCTTGGAATGATTTTCTTCAGCCATTTCCACTGATTAAAGCCCTCACCAAATGTATCTTCTGTCAGTGCTGAAAAGAAACCCCTGAAGACAGGTCCAAAGGCGGCCTGAGAACACAGTGCAATGCCTTGAAGGCAAGACCGCTCGTTTGGACATCTAGGTCCCGGTGAGCGTGGTCAGAAAGGTGACCATGTATGCTCACACCTTGTAAACATACATGTAAAAGGGCGGATATGTATATACACATGTGCAAAATTGACACATTCCATGAAACTCTCACAAAAACTCAGGGTTCATACAATGGACATCCTGGAAGGTACATAATGAAATGCTTCTAATTACTTTTGCAATCAATGCAATTTGCAGGGTGTCCAACAGAACACCTGCTCTTACTGAATTCCTAGAAGATCCCATGAATGTGTGTGTGTGTGTATTACACACATGGGTATCTGTGTGTTTATACAGATAAAAATGGGCTGGGGGTACTCCATAGGGCATAGGTCCTGTGAACTCCTTTTTGACTGTGGCACCAGGGCTCCCACCTTATCCTATATTGTCTTTTCATAAATGGCCAAAGAAGAATTAGATTCATGGGCTTACAAATAACATAGCTCCTACAGTCATCCTTATGTAATTGCTTTTGTTGTACAAGTTTTTCCTACCTCTCTGACCTTCCCCAGTATCTCATTATTCTCCCCACCTCCTCTTGCTGCCTGGAGCACCTACATATCTTGCTACCTTTGAAGCAACAACTTTCCTCTTAATTAAGGGTATTAACTAGGAGTGGCTGGGGGCTGAGGACCTGTTGGCAGCCCAAACCTGGGGAAGGGAGAGCCAAGAACTTAAGTGCATATAGTGTTTCCAAACTCGCCTCATCATAAGCTGCTATAAAAAACATACAGGGGCTTCCCTGGTGGCGCAGTGGTTGAGAGTCTGCCTGCCAATGCAGGGGACACGGGTTCGAGCCCTGGTCTGGGAGGATCCCACATGCCGCGGAGCAGCTGGGCCCGTGAGCCACAATTACTGAGCCTGCGCGTCTGGAGCCTGTGCTCCACAACAAGAGAGGCTGCGATAGTGAGAGGCCCGCGCACCGCGATGAGGAGTGGCCCCCGCTTGCCGCGACTGGAGAAGGCCCTCGCACAGAGGCGAAGACCCAACACAGCCATAAATAAATTTAAAAAAAAAAAACATACAGACTCCTGAGTCCCACCTCAAACACACTACACCATAGGAGGATCCTGGGGATTAGCATTTTTCCCAAGAACCCAAATGATTCTTATAATCAAATAAAATTTGGGAAACACGGATGAGGATGCAGCTCCCAATAACGTCCTTTCTTACGCAGGAAGGGAAGATGTGTGATTTTGCTACCAAAACCACATTCTGAAGCCTAGCGCTGAAGGTAAAAATCGGGTACTCTGTGAAATGGACATGTGTATGTCTTTGGTACCCTCTTACCAAAATGCCTATGTTCCCTTCCTTTTGATTCCCCCAAGTACAGTCTCTTGAGTTCAGGGTTATAGGCTTGAGATGTGACTCTTCCCACATGGTCTTTGTCTAGCAGGCGGGAACACCAATGCTCCTACATGTCTTTCCCTAAATCGTCTGAAATCCAAAAGGCTGAATTAAAAGTGGTGGATGGGAAAAGTATATCTGGGGTCAAAAGACCAGTTCCATTGCCCCATGCGTAAGTTATACCAGCGAGTCAGCCGGATCCTCTGCTGCCATCAGACTGCTCTGGTATGGGACTGACCAATCCAAGTGGACGACAGCCTTGGCATTGGAGGGGGATCCTGGGGGACCTTTTCTTGCCAGACCTTAAAATTTTAGTTTCTGGATCGTGGGCTCAGGGCTGTGGCTTTTTAACCAAATGGTACAGAAATAGACTACATTTTAACCCCCACGTGGCTGAACCAATATATACCGACTGCCCATCAACATGACTGAAACACTTTTGTCCAGGAGGGTCCCCCAGGGTGGTGTTTTTTGACTTTCCTACTGATGGGACAAGAGGTGGAGAGAAATTATGTGATTGGTCTACCCATTTTGAGGCCACCGTTGGGTGAAAATAAGAGGCAGGAGGGTTGGGAACGACAGCGTGAGTCTGTGAACTAAGCTGACGACAATGTCGTCCCGGATGGCAGGGAGCCCGTCTGTGAAGCCCTCGTCCCTCACATCTGGCTTCACTCCACTTGGCTGACCTTAGGGCCACTATGGCTTTTTGTACACGGGAATCCCTTAGCAAAGGGATCTTAGATCTGGGACTGGCTTCCTCTTCTGGTTCACAGTGGCCCAGAAGCCCTGCCCGAGTTGGACTTCATTGATCCACCGGTCCGTCCTGTACAGCACAACTTGGCTTGAAAGACAGAAGTTCATAAAATCCAGAGTCTGGGAACTGGGATGCGGGGTGCAGCATGGAGACTGTGGGTGAAGCTTAATTCCAGCAATTTGGCAGATGTCCTATACAAAATTGACAAGCCATAGCTGACAGCCCTTGCTTACCCACTTTATACCAAAGGTGCAATGAATCTGGAATAGTAAGGGACTGGGGGCTTAAGAGAATTTCAGCAGGAAAGAGTAAGGCTCCATTAATGATAAACTGTAGCAATGGAATTTTCCACTCTTCTTGCAAAGACGCTTCTGCTCTCTGATTTCCTTCACAGCGCATAGTGCGAGCAGGCAGGCAAGCTGCTAGGGGAGGTGGGGAGAATTGTTAGGAGAGGGTAGAGTTCTAGTCTTTTGGGGTTTCGGGATCTGCTGATAGGCCTTCTGAGCAGGAACCTGGTCACTCTCGGCACCTGTGCATCTTCGCTGCCGAGACCCCGTTCCCAGTGACTGCCCCACCCGTCTCCATCATGCACCTGGTACCATGGCTCAGCATTTTTTACTTTTCTGAGAGAAACATCTAAGCACAGCCTGCCTTTTGGGGTGGGGCCAGAGGAAGAGCATCATATGGGGTGTAGGGCATGGAAGGTGTCTTCCAGGGCTGGGCAACCTCCTCAGCTACAACAGGAAAAAGAGAGTCAGACCTGGGACTCACCAAAGAACGTCTGTCTCCTGGAGGCCGTCTGGATGAAGTGGGTTGGCGGCAATCCCAGCACCTTCAACAAGGACAAAGCAGTGGATTCACTCCTCTGGAGTCACACATTCCAAGACTGTTAGAACTGGGTGGGACTTCAGCTAAACGTTGTCTTCTACAGATAAGGACCCAGGATATTAAGCGATAACCTCAAGCCAGTGGCAGAGCAGGTCCAGAGCCTGAGACTTGACTCCTAATACAGGGCCGTTTCAGTATCCCGAGCACTGACACCACCCACATTATTCTAAACAGACATCAGTACCTACTAGATAGGCCACCACTCGTGATAGCAGCCAGATCCCACTGTCCAAGCGAGTAAACCAGTGTAGCTGCGGACCACCCCTGAGTTAAGGAGTCACACATCCCAGCTCAGAGCATGGGAAGGGAGGAAAGGAAAAGGAGATGGAAATCACCAGATGGGCATCAGACCGCGATATGACAAAATATCTTCTGAAAAGACAAGAGTAACACCTGCTCGGTCACCTTTCCCCACTGCAACCTATAGGGGTGCACACAGAAGAGAGAAACGACAGGTGTCCCCCTCAGCTCTGGGCCCCTGTCCTTGCAGCCAGGTTCCCAGGTTGTCCCTGCATGACCCTGTCCTCCTGTTCCTCAGCCTCACGGATTGAGGTCAGGAGGAAGCTGCAGTCTTGGGGCAGTAGGAACCTCCACCCAGATCCCATGCCCTCCATTCTCCTTGGAAGTTGGAGGAGGATTGGCGCAGGGATGCTTCATTGAATCATCCATCATCAACCTTAGAAGCCATGGACTCTGGTCTCCTCATTTTACAGAGACCCAGACCAGGGAAGTGACTTGCCAAAGACAAGGAGGACTAGCCTCCAGGTTTACTGATTTCCAGGGCAGGGTTCATCCCACCATAGCTATCATTTATAGCTACTACTAACTAATTACTTGAATACTTTATTATCGGTTTCAACCATAAGATGAATCTCTACATTAATTCTCAAGCATGTATGTGTCTCCCCAACCAACCTTTAACTTTAAGACAATCTAGAAAATGGAGATTTGGGATGAATGGATAGATAGGTTGAGAGAGAGAGGAATTAGATATGTCTTTGTTCAGAGTCAAAATATCTTTGTTCCCTGGGGAAATCCTAAAATGTGAAATTTCCAATTTTTAGGATTATTTTCTCCCATGTCGTCTAATTTGGCTTAACAAGATGCCTTTAAGTAAAAGAATAGCAGGGATAATAAATAATCATATGAGAGTCTTGGTAAAGCCTTTTCATTGGGTGATATTCTTCCCAGAAAGTTAAGATGGTAACTAACAACTGAACAGTGCACAGATTTCAACGGGTGTCATGTCAGCCTGGTTTTTAGATTCTTTGGAATATATTTGAAAGACTGGTATAACAGTTTTATTTTAAATGTCACTATTCACAAAATGCTGGACGTTACATCCTTTGCAGTTACTTAAATTTAGGATAAAAAGGTTAGATGTCAACTCAAAAGTGTACATAATTTCAAAACATCCAACCCTGTCCTATAAACAGATGGAGGCCATTGCCCTAGAACGAGTCCGACGCAGCCTGGAGTCTGAGAGCGGAAGTTACCCATCCCGAGGGCATCGGCTGGAAGGCAGCCGGGTCCCCCTCACCTCCATGATGCAGGCTAGCTGCTCCGCCTCGTTCTCCCCAGGGAACAGGGGGTAGCCCGTGTACAGCTCGGCCATGATGCAGCCCAGGTTCCACATGTCAATGGCCATGTTGTCGGGACGGCCCAGGATCACCTCTGGGGATCGGTAGAACCGGCTTTGGATGTAGGTGTAGACTGCAGGGGAAAGAAAGAGAAACCTCACGTGGAAATCTCCTTTCCGGAGCACGCTGCTCCACATACCTGCTCAGGCGAGGGTGGACGATAATTAAGAACCCCCCCTACCCCCGACTTCTTTTCACTCTCCAGGCTTTGCAGGGAGAAGGAAGTACAAATGGTCAGCACTTATGAGTCCCAGCCCCACATCCAATCCCATCACATCCTCACAGCAACCTGATTATCATGAGGGGTTGTCAGCCTCACGTTACTGATAAAGAACTCTAAAGTAGGCATTGTTCTAGAGAAGTAAATTTGTCAGGCAAGCTTTCAAAAAAGAAAACATAAGACGAATATAAAGCTAAGTTTTCAAATTGTCTGATTAATCTGGGGTAGACACCCTCTGAAGTATTGCGATTTGGCAAGGGAAGACGTGTATGAAAGTTGAAAAAGAAGCGTGCAAAATGCATAATTTAAAGATGTATATTCAATACATTATGTACATTGTGTTATATAAAGTATAGAAAGAAAAGTTCAACAAAATCTCAGCAGACAAGGATGTACAGAGGATATTTAGTATTGCAGGCAGCCTAGATTTTACAGATGAGGAAACTGAGGTTGGAGAAATGGGACATTTCAGTTATTTGCAAATGCTGTTAACTGGTTACCTAGATGGGGGCAGGGCAAGGGATTTTGTAGTCACTTCTCTGTTGTTTGACTTGGGTACAGTAAGGATGTAATAATTTTTAGTGATTTCAAACAAAATAAAGATTTAATAAAAATGACTTTGTACCCTGTCTGTTTCCAAAATGGACTTGAGGCACTTTGCAATCAAAGTACAAATATACAGGAAAGTTTTTTTAAATGAATTTAATGACAGAGGAAGACAAATACAGTATGATTTCACTTACATGTGGAATCTAAAAAACAAGTGAACAAACAAAAGGAAAGAGAAATGTCTATTTAGATCTTCTGCCCATTTTTGGATTGGGTTGTTTGTTTTTTTGTTATTGAGCTTCATGAGCTGCTTGTATATACTGGAGATTAATCCTTTGTCAGTTGCTTCGTTTGCAAATATTTTCTCCCATTCTGAGGGTTGTCTTTTCGTCTTGTTTATGGTTTCCTTTGCTGTGCAAAAGGTTTTAAGTTTCATTAGGTCCCATTTGTTTATTTTTGTTTTTATTTCCATTACTCTAGGAGGTGGGTCAGAAAGGATCTTGCTGTGGTTTATGTCATAGAGTGTTCTGCCTATGTTTTCCTCTAAGAGTTTGATAGTGTCTGGCCTTACATTTAGGTCTTTAATCCATTTTGAGTTTATTTTTGTGTATGGTGTTAGGGAGTGTTCTAATTTCATTCTTTTACATGTAGCTGTCCAGTTTTCCCAGCACCACTTATTGAAGAGGCTGTCTTTTCTCCATTGTATATTCTTGCCTCCTTTATCAAAAATAAGGCGACCATATGTGTGTGGGTTTATCTCTGGGCTTTCTATCCTGTTCCATTGATCTATATTTCTGTTTTTGTGCCAGTACCAAAACTACAATGAGGTATCACATCACACCAGTCAGAATGGCCATCATCAAAAAATCTACAGACAATAAATGCTGGAGAGGGTGTGGAGAAAAGGGAACCCTCTTGCACTGTTGGTGGGAATGTAAATTGATACAACCACTATGGAGAACAGTATGGAGGTTCCTTAAAAAACTAAAAATAGAACTACCATACGACCCAGCAATCCCACTACTGGGCATATACCCTGAGAAAACCATAATTCAAAAAAAGTCATGTACCACAATGTTCATTGCAGCTCTATTTACAATAGCGAGGACATGGAAGCAACCTAAGTATCCATCAACAGATGAATGGATAAAGAAGATATGGCACATATATGCAATGGAATATTACTCAGCCATAAAAAGAAACAAAATTGAGTTATTTGTAGTGAGGTGGGTGGACCTAGAGTCTGTCATACAGAGTGAAGTAAGTCAGAAAGAGAAAAACAAATACTGCATGCTAACACATATATATGGAATCTAAAAAAAAAAAAAAGGGGTCTGAAGAACCTAGGGGCAGGACAGGAATAAAGATGCAGATGTAGAGAATGGACTTGAGGACACAGGGAGGGGGAAGGGTAAGCTGGGACGAAGTGAGAGAGTAGCACTGACATATATACACTACCAAATGTAAAATAGATAGCCAGTGGGAAGCAGCCGCATAGCACAGGGAGATGAGCTTGGTGCTTTGTGACCACCTAGAGGGGTGGGATAGGGAGGGTGGGAGGGAGACGCAAGAGGGAGGAGATATGGGGATCTTGGATAATTCCAAATCCACAGAGTGTGAGAGCAGCAAAGCAAACCTACAGTATTTGGTCCAATCTTCTCATTTTATAGATGAGGAAGCTTAGGCTCAGAGAAGTGAAACAGCTTGTTCAAAATCATACCAGCAATTGTCGTGGCTGAGCCCAGACTAGAACCCAGGTGACCACATGTGTGACCTAGTTATTTCAATAAAGGAAAGAAATCACAACAGGGAAATTCAGACAAAGGGACTAGAATGGCCAAACCTTTCTGGTGTTCATAACAGCTTGATCCAAAGTCAATAACTTTAACAGAGACTTGGCCCTTTTGGTACAACACTATATTCTCCTAGAGAGAAGAAAGACATAGGTCAAGTTTTAACAATGTTACCCAAGGCATTCTGTTTACCTAACTGCCTGCAGGACCCACCTCCAAGTGCGCTCCTCCCACATCTCCAAATCCCCTCGCTCTCCCCGCCTCTGACGTTCCCTTCCACTGTGGGCTGCACCTCTTGTCTGGCCCCAGTATTTGCTGCTTTGTGGTATTTCTTCTGCGTGTATGTTGCATCTTTACTGATATCAACTGTGCAACTCTTGAAGACGGTGAGTTTCTTTTTATCTCCTTGGTACCTGGTTCTACGCCTTGCTTGCATAAGGCCTTAGAAATATCACTGACTGAATTAGATGTTTCCACTTAGTGACCCACCAACGTACTGATACGACAGTAGAAGACCCCCCCCCAAAAAAAAACCCACAATGATTTGGTTGGAGTTGTGATTGTCATGCTGACTTTGGGGAAAATGTGAGGCCAGGTGTTCCAGGAGAGTCCTGGATGAGAAAGCAGAGCTCCTGGGCTCTGCTCTAACAGCATGGGAGTGGACCACGTGGGGCTGGAAGATTAACGTCCTAATCGTATTTCCAAGGATCTCAGTATCAGATGAATTGACTATTATGAATATCAGGTGATTTGATTGCTTATGGAATCCTTTGACATTCTAGGTATGGCATAGCAGGCCTGGTCTGAAGCTGCTGGCATTGCCAACTAAGAAAGTACAGATCCATCCATAGTAGCTTTTCTAAAGAATATTTGTGTTAACTGAAAGATAATGATCAGCAAACGTCTAAAAGGTAGGAATTTTTAGTGTGTCTCTAGCCCAATGGAAAGGCTCCTTAACTAAACGGGGCTGGTCTTTCCATCTTATTGGCAGAAATAGCTCTACAGAGGGTACGGATGCGTGAGGCCATCACAGCTCATTGATACTAACCGTTAAGTCCATAGGAATAACTCCCTGATTCTTGAATCCACACTCACCAAACTCTCCTGGTTGTGTGTCTACGTCCCTACTGAGCACATATATTCCAGTCCATTTGATCTATTTTGCAAGGAAATCTATTAACTCATATTTTGGCTGCCACCTATCTTGTGAGGTTCCTTGGTGAGAGTCAGTCCCCTAAGCCCAAAGACCATGGTCCCTTTGGAGCTGCAAAGCTGAGGATTAGGAACTTAGATGTGGAGAACAAATCAGTGTACCACCATCCTTGTGGGGCTCCACCAGTCAGCCATAAGAGAACATCTCTACCTTGACAATCTTTAATTGTAAAAATACCCCAAATCTACCCAATGAGTTATAGTTGTTTTCTTTTGTTTGTTTGTTTTTTTAAGTAATGTGAACCCCATTTGGGGATGAGAGAAAGGAATGAGGAAAAGCTAAGAGACATTTACATACCTGTGAGGGTCAGGTTGTTTTGGAACCAGCTCTTGACCCCAGATCTTCACATCCTTATACCTTTTCCCTAGAGACCTCTCTGTATTCCTCACAATTGCAATCGTTAACTCTTCTAACAAGCAACTGTTAATTGCCTACCATTACTATTTCTGGGGACCATGTTAGGTCCTGGGAATATAATGGTGAGAAGACATGGTTCCTGACCTTGGAGGAACTTGCAGTCCAGAGGGGGATATGGATAAAGAAACAATTCCAACACAAAGCAATCAGTTCAATAACAGAGCTAAGTATAGACTAGGAGCCGGACATCTGGGAAGGCAGCATCCATTTGGAGTAGAGGAAGTAGACAGAGATCTGCTGTACCCTAGGACCAACTCAGAGGAGAGTGGACGCAGGGAGGATTTAGGACAGCAGTGACCCACCTCCCTGCATGACACACGTCTCCGCACGCCCGCAAGCCCTCAGCCTTCCTGGTCCCGTCTGCCTTGATGGCACTGTGTCTCTCTTCCTTGCCCCAGTATCCCTGCTTTAGTCCTCGCTGCATCTCACTTGGTTTACACAACCTACAAACATGCTGCTTGGCTTCCATCCTGCAGGCCTGCCCAGTTACCACCGGGGAAAGGAATGGGGCAAACCCTTCCTGAGGGCGGGGACCAGCTCCCCTGCGTGGGACAGGGGTTGTATTCACAGGCTTGAGGTCACAGTGAATGATTTTCTCTATGTAAAGCATTTGCAAACACTTCAAAACAGAGAGGGTGAAGCGCCGAACTATCGAGAGACTGAAGCCTTGGAAGCTGTTATTCTTCAATAGCTCATACAAGTTGATTCTGGGACAGAGAGAGAAAGTTTTGTGCAGCAGCGTAATGCTGAGTTTGAACCTGGAAAAACAATCCCATATCACCTGGTTTCCCTCTGGCAGCACGCAAGACTCAGACCAGGAGGTGGGGCTTTTGTGTCCTATAAACTCAATTTTCCCATTGACACATGGCGGATCCAGGGTACAGCTCAACTGTGCTGGCCTCTCAGACGTCCCTCATTTCTTACATGGCAAGGTCCTTGAATCACTCTGTTACACATGTATGTTAAAAAGTTGAGCCAAACTTCTGCAATATTCATAGTTCTTCCCTCGGGAGGGATCCAGGGAACCCTCCAGTCACTCAACCAAGTGGCCACCCCTGCCCAGGCCTAATAAGTCTGTCTAAAGACATCAGGCTCCTGACAAGTAAGGAGGCAAGGGAGTGGGCCGAGGGGGACTGAGGAGAGATGGAGAAGCCCTACCCTATCTAAAAGAACGAACTTACGGTCACCAGGGGTGAGGGCAGGGGGAAGGGATAGTTAGGGAGTTTGGGATTGACATGTACACAAGGTTATGTTTACAATAGATAACCAACAAGGACCTACTGTATAGCACAGGGAACTCTGCTCAATATTCTGTAACAACGTAAATGGGAAAAGAATTTGGAAAAAAATAGATACATGTATATGTACAACTGAGTCACTTTGCTGTACCCCTGAAACTATCACAACATTGTTCATCAACTATGCTCCAATATAAAATAAAAATTAAAACCTGTCGCCTTGCAGGATTGAGGGCTGGCTTTTGTCAGATCATCGTAAACTTTATAGACCGGCAGAAACCTGAAATATTATATCAAAGCCTGCTATGTTATGCGACAGCTGCTGATTCACCAATGTGGGAAACTAATAGAAAGCATTTCAACCAGAAAACGTTATGCATGGGCTGTCAGTTCATGATCTCTGTGCAAACTGTGAGATGGGGGAGTTGGGGGAGAAGGGCAGGACCCAGAGACAACGCTGCATCAACCTCTTCCTGGTTTCTCCTAACTTTCCATTTCTAGGCTTTCTCTCACGCTGGCAGTATTTAGGAAGCCGTTCTTTCTCGAGGGGTACAAAGGAAATGTGAGACATGGCTCTGGCCTCCTCAGAACAGCTGTGTGACCCAGGCAGCTCCCCAACCTCTCTGGCCTGTGGAGTCTCCCTTCACACACCTGCCCCTCCTGACCCCTCTTTTTTTTTTTTTAATTAATTAATTTATTTATTGGCTGTGCCGGGTCTTAGTTGCGGCATGCAGGATCTTCTTTGCGACGTGCATGTGGGATCTAGTTCCCTGACCAGGGATCAAACCTGGGCCCCCTGCATTGGGAGCGTGGAGTCTTAGCCACTGGACCACCAGGGAAATCCCCTGACCCCTCTTTTAAGGACATCCTAACTTGCACCGTGATTAATGGCCGAGAAAGGCAGCCTGGATTGCCGTGTTGCCATGAGGAAGATAATTCACCTCTGCATATTGGAAAGTGGACGACGTTTTGTAACCATCAGAGATGGCTAGTAGAGTGGCAGCATTCCTTCTGATTTAATGTAGCCACTCCTGGAATTGCACCATCAGCGACGGTGTCGTGGGAGCACCAAGCCACCAGCTCAGTGAAGCTAATGAGACTGGGCCTCTGAGGTCTGACCCCTGATTATTCTCCTTTGCTAAATGCATTCTGGGTTTCTGGTTTTATTTAAATTGCATCTGATGGTCTTCCCAGAGCGATAAGTAATCAAATTAGCATGCCCCTTCAGCTGCAATGTTCAAGCAAGGGATGCCAGTCTATTTAAGTCAGGTTCGGCTCTCGTACCAAAAATATCTGTGCCTGTCCTTATTTGCTCAAAATCAAAGCCCTTTCCCCCTTCTGAGCAGCCAACTGTGTGCTCCCTTGGGTTCCAAACTCTGCACCGTAGGGTCCTAAAGCCAGTGATCGGGGACAGGCAGCAAAGGAAGGTCCTTTTCCACATTTCAGTTTAGCTCTCGAGGGCAGAGGCCTTGTTTTGGTTCTGTCACCGGGCCCAGCACCCAGCACCTGGGCAGCACACCTTGGTACGCTGGCAGGTGACAGATGTGACCAAGGGATGGGGTGAGATGGGCAGCTTTGGGTCCAGCTCCCTGGTTTTCTAGATAACTGAGTGGCCGGTGTATTCACTCTAGTCATTAAATGTTCACATACAGACAAATCCAGTGTTCTGACCTCCAAGTTTCCCTTCTGTCACTTAAGCAACTTTTCAGAACAAATTGAATTCAAAAGAAAAGGCAGCTGACCCCAGGAGTTCAAAGGTGATGCAGAGATGGTTGCGGAAGTAGAAGAAGTCCTTCATGTGCACCACGTTGTAGGTGTTGTCTTTGTCCTTCCTCCTGAGAGCTTCCAGGATCTTCAGCTCCACCAGGGCCTGGTGGTGAAATCTGAAAAGGTTGGGGAGCAGTGGGGGGGATGGGGATGGGACAGAAGACACAGTGTCACATCCAGCTGCAGCAGGTGGCCCTTCCCAGCTCTCCCCATCACCCCAACAGGGCAAAAGGTGCTAACCACTCTGTCCTCTTGCCTCCTCTCTGCCCCTTCCTGGAAGCAGACAGGGAGAGAGGTAAAGAGGGAAGGAAAAGGGAGACCAGAGGAAGAGGCAGAGTCAGGAAGGGTTGGCATCAGGAAGGGGCCGGAGTCACGTGGTCCTTCCTCTACAGCTTACACCATCTGTCAAGCCACACCTCTTCTTGTTCCTGATGATTTTCAAGGCCACCAACTCATTGTTTTTATGATCCAAGCACTTGGCCACCTGTCCAAAGGACCCTTTCCCGATCATCTCCAGAACCTCGTAGCGGTAGGCAATGTGGTCATGCAGGACCTGCAGAAGCCAGGCCAGGGGTGAGGAAGGAAGCCATAGCTTCTGGGCTTGCCTGACATTGGGGCCCCTGGATACCCATTCCCAGCTCATGGCTGACTCCGGGGAGAACTTTCTAAACTGCACTGGGCACTAATACAACCCCACTCTCATCTCATTGCTACTGCAATGGGGTTGATGCCCGGATCCCAGGCCAGCCACGTGGCACCAGGGAAAGTCCCACAGGCTCTCTCCATGCCAGGCAGTGCAAAGAACATTGGGTGGTCTTTCAGAAACTTGGGTTCTTGTCCCCATCCTGCTACCACCTCTAGTTTTCTGCGTGTGTGGGAACCGTGAACAAAGAGGCCCCAAAGGTTCCGTCTGGTTTGGACATTTCACGATGCTCGAATGCAATGGGGCAGCAGCTTCAGTTTGGGGGAAGTTCTCTTTCCGACCCCTGATGTGTCTCCACCAATCAGAGAAGGCTTTGTGTCTGCTCTGCCTCTTCCTGGCCAGATAGGGTTCTCCTCTTGACTTATCCAGATTTAATTTTATCTCAGAGTTAGCATTACAGAACTTGGGCCTTTTTCAACTAAGAAATATTTTCCAAGAGCCAGAATCACCCACGTTTTCTGTGTGCTGGAAACTAAGGAATGGGTGTCTAATCAAAGCAACAGGAAATGTTCGATTAAAAAGCCTTCACCTGGGTGGCTTCAGACAAGCCACTTAGCACTGTGGGCTGCAGTGTCCGTGACTGTGACGGAAGGTCCTGGATAAGATGACCGCTAAGATCTTTCCGCCCTGAGAATTTGATCCCTAGTGTTACATTCATGAATTTGGGAGAGGTGAAGGATAAGTGTGAGTGCCCGGGTCCTTGGGATGTGTTTGTGAGTGCATGGTAGGGAATCTGTTCGCACAGGAGGGATCAAGACCATAAATATGAACCAGCACAACCTCACTGATATGGGGAAGGAGCTTCCTCTCGTGTGAAGGTCTGTTATGAAAATGTACGAGGAAAGGGCAAGGGGTAGGTTCTGCACGTGTTGGCCCCATGCCAGACCTGCTGGATAAGGATCTTCATTTGTAATAAGATCCCCAGGTGATGTATGCATGCCATAAAGCTTGAGAAACACAGACCTAAATCCGATCAAGAAAATCCGCCTCTTTTATAAAGTCATCAAAGAGCAATCGTGTCTTCAGGCACCCCAATGTTCACTGCAGCACTATTTACAACAGCCAGGTCATGGAAGCGACCTAAATGCCCATCGACAGACGAATGGATAAAGAAGATGTGGCACATATATACAATGGAATATTACTCAGCCATAAAAAGGAACGAAACTGGGTCATTTGTAGAGACGTGGATGAATCTAGAGACTGTCATACAGAGTGAAGTAAGTCAGAAAGAGAAAAACAAATATCGTATATTAACGCATATATGTGGAACCTAGAAAAATGGTACAGATGAACCGGTTTGCAGGGCAGAAATTGAGACACAGATGTAGAGAACAAACGTATGGACACCAAGGGGGGAAAGCCACGGGGGTGGGGTGGGGTGGTGGTGTGATGAATTGGGAGATGGGGATTGACATGTATACGCTAATATGTATAAAATGGATAACTAATAAGAACGTGCTGTATAAAAAAAAAAATTAAATTAAAAAAAAAAAAAGAGCAATCGTGTCTCCTAATCCAAGTTAAGAGGAAGTGTCCAGAGGAGGAAATTCCCAACAGCCCACAAGCCTAGTGGACTAAACATCACACATCTGCACATCCTCAGAAGTAGAAAGGAACACCTTGCACCGTCCAGATTCCACCTGCAGGCTGGGGAGAGGCACTGTCCCGGGAAACCCCAGGGACGCAGTCAGAAGACCGGGAGGAGGAGCCGCTGGGACCGACCTTTAGAAAACTGAAGGGAGCGCTGTGCACCAGAAACTACAGTGGCAAAACTTTTGTTGTCTGTGGGGGAAATGACACTGATTATAAAATAGAAAAAGGTCGTATATGGGCTTGTATGTAGGAAACAAAGAAGGGAATATTGGGAAGATTGAATCTTATTCCACAGCCTGGCCTTCCCAATGGGTCCAGGGCTGTGCCAGAGAAGAGCCTGTGAGAGTTCACCCAGGATGCAAACCTGCCACCCAAACACTCTTGGAGAAAATCAGCATTCTGTGAGCAGACCACTTTGTATATTAATTGCATGTTTTTTCTCATTTTTATATGTGGTATTTCTTTGGTTTAGCACCTCATAGAATCCTTCAGGATGCCTGGAGTTCCAGATACATCAGCACCAAATGCTATAAAATACCTCACGCTTTTTTCCCTTCCAGACTATCTCTTGTCCCCAGGCCCCAAAGCCCTGCAGTTACAACGACCTGCTCCCTCATCACCTTCATGTAGGAGCCGTGTTTATCATCGAAACTTGTCTTGCTGAATTTATCAGGAGCCATGTGGAGTTTCTCAGCTTCCAGCCCCAGGAACCACAGCTCTGTGTAGCCCAGGACTTCACTTTGCTCATAAGAAGACAGCTGGTTCTTAAAAATCTTTAGGGCCTCTGTGTGAACAACACTGCAGATGTCAGTTAAGATGCCGTAACATGGGAATTTGCCCAGATGCAGACAACAGCATCCCTTCCCGTTCATGAGCCAGGCGGCCCTTTCCTCAACGAGGCGGCTCACTAAGGACCATGCATCCTGGATCCCGTAGGGTCCAAGGGGAACCAGGATGGATGTCAAGGTGTGGTATTGACTTCACCCAACCAGGAGGAAAACACACAGGAAGGGAAGGGAGAATTTAGTCCCCAAAGAGCTATGGGTGCAGCAGCTTGGGTAGAAGATCCAGGAGTCAACATAGTGTCAACAGAAGTGTGTAGTTAAGGCAGCAGTCGCCCAAGTTCATGTGGTACTGGGCTATACAATGTCTACCCTGAGAGGGTTTGCAAACTAGAATGCCTTCAGGGACCAGGAAAGTGACGTAAATTCAACTTTCAAGCCCAGGAGGTATTCCTGCTCAAACCTGCGCTGAGCCAGTGGGTCTGAGTCTGGGGAAGGATGTGTGTTATGCCTTCTTTGCTCTGCACTGGCCACATTGCATCGGGGGCTGGTGTCTCTTCTGGGGCGGGAGGGGTGGGATTCAGGCTTTAAGAGAGATGGCGATAAGCTGGTGAGTGCTGAGAGGAGGCAAAGCAGGATGAGGGATGCAGGGAGGACAGCGCGTTATTTGACAAACTGCCGAAGAGTCAGAGAAGGAACTGCATGGAGGAAAAGAGGACGCACAGGGGACAGGACCTATGTGTGACACAGGACTATAGGTGAAGGGCGGTCACGTACAAGCCGACTAAGGCACGTCCTTTGCCCAGAAGACACAAGCAGGGAGGCAGGTACCGGCTCTGTAAGGGCAGAACCAGCACAGGACTGGCATGATCTCCTCATGGGCAGGTCCGGAGATTGTTGAAGGAGAGGAAGGACAACTCAGTTTAAGGCTGTGGGAGAGGAGGTCCGAGCCTCAGATGGTGTTGGCTTGTGGTCAGTGCTCAGAGGACTTTGGTTCCCTTCCTAGGAGCCCTAATCGTGTGAATCCCTGGACCTTGTTGAGGAGCTGGGCTCCTGGCCCAAACACGTGTGATCTTTCAGGCCTGACCGCAGGTGATGACAAAGGCTTTACCCGGCAGGCCCGCGCGGGGAAGCTGCCTTCCCACTGCAGCCCGGGTGCCCAGCCAGTGCATGGGGGTCTCTGAAGAGCTGCAGTCAAGGACGCAGGTCCCCCTGGCTGGCTGTGCTCTTGTCACCCAGGAGCCTCCGTTCAGAGCCCTCCTCAGGTGCTTCTGCCGAGACCTCATCACCGAGACGGGCCTGGGGGCCTTCGAGACACTCTCTCCCGCTCTGACCCAGAACGCAGCCCCTCTCCACGCCCAGCTCTCCCCGCTCCTCCGCAAAGCACCAGCAGCCTGGTAGAGGCTCCCATCTGCCTCTGGCCTGGGGCCAGTCCACGGGGGAGACTGGAACGGTGGGCAGTCAGCGCCCTCCCATCCGCCTCTTGCTTACACCATCACAGGAAGTGAGGAAGCCTTGACTGAGCGCATAACCACGCGCCTACACCCCGCTGCGGCCCCAAAGGCACACCTGCCGCTCGCAGAGGCACCTTCCGCTTGCGCTTCTTTGGCGGCTTCTCCTCTGGTTTGGGATCTTGGGTTTTAATGTTCGAAGGGAAGGGTGTTTCTGAAGGCTTGAGCTCAGAGGACGACCCCTGGCTGTGAGTTTGATTCTCCTGTGCAGGGAAAGAGACTTGCAATCAAGGACTCTTTAGGTCGCTTCTGGGTGTCCTAAACCATTGATCTGACCAAGAACAGCCCCATGCAGCCAGACTCTTCTTCCTCTCCAGGGAGAAAATGGTCATTACAAGACAGTAGGTTTCTCAACCTTTCTCTCAGAGGAAGGATCCGTCTGACTCACGATATTCTCTGGGACAACTGTGGTGTACATTACAGTTTGGAGCGGACAACCCCAGTGATATCTTACCGCAGGAAGGATGGGAACAGTTCTTTCCTGCTGACCTAGAGGAGGCCAGTTCCTAACTAGAGAGAGTGACCTGCCCAAGGGCACAAATACTTGAACTTAGGTGTGTATAACACCTCTTTAACTCGGCACTTTCTCACATCATCCCATTTGGTTCTTACACAAAAAAAGTAGGGGGCGTGGAAGGAAAATCAACATTTTGTACTGTTTATACATGCTTCTACCATTTATGTACCCGACACTTTATTTTTCTTTTTCTCAGTGAATCCTCATGACAACCCTATAGAAAGTCTGTTTCGTACAGAAAGTCAACGACTCATTGTTCAAGTTTACATTCATTGTCAAGAGGGAGACCAGGAGTGGAACCCAACTCTTCAGCTCACGATGTGCTTTTCCCACCATCCTAGGCCTTTCTGAACTTGGCTCTGGACTGAAAGCAGGTCTTTTTCACCTGCCTGTTCAAGGCCACGTCCACTGCCCTGTACTCATGTGATGCAGCAGGGGTTGCTTTAGCGGGAGTTTACTGCTGATGCGTGGGAAGTTCACCATGTTCTTCTTCCCCTTGGTGTCCACGAAAGGCAGTGGCATAAAGGTGGTGTTTCTGTTCTACAGGAGGAGAAACTGGGTACGTTACAGACGCCTCAGGCAAGAAAGTGTTCCCCAGCACCTTCCCCAGAGCAAGGACGAGCCTGAGGCAAATCCAGGGCAAGATCTATTTCTGAAGTTCTTGGAGAGAAAAGCAGAGTGGTCAAGCAGACAGGCTCTGGGTTCGAATCCCTGCTCTACCACTTACTAGCTGTAGACCCTGGACAGTCACACTGACCCCTTCTCTAAGCTTCAATTATCTCTGCACTACCATGGGGACAAAAATGTGACCTACCTCATAAGGCTTTTGTGAGGTAAACAAGACAATCTATGTAGAGTATTTCATATGTGTTGGCCATTATTATTATCATGCCAATGTCTCAGCACCCTGACCTGGAGAAGTTCTTCCTGCTAAACAATGCAAACCTTCCTTGGGGCAGCATAAGCTCCCATTTCCGCTACCTTGTTGACTTGACCGGTTCACTTGGATCCCTGCCCCTCTACATTGATTGATTGATTGATTAGGAGAGAGGTAGTCCGACTATCAATGAAGAGCAACAAACTGTGTAGAGATGGGGTGTGGTGATGTGGGTAGAACATGCACGTCATGTTATGCTGAGTTGACCAAAAATGCCTGTTAAAAGCCATCCCCAGGCACCCACCTTGCCATCCTCTACTAGAGAAAAGACATCAAGCATCACTTCCTACCTTATTCAAGAATTGGGTCATCCTGAAGCTCTTGACCTTGGAAGGTGGCTTCTGGATTTGAAGCAAAGGCTTACTCTCAACCTGGATCAAGTGAAAGAGAATTGGAATAATATTTGGCATGGTTTCACCACCAGTGCCCGATGTTTATTTTGCTTCATTACAATTAACAGGACACATTTGAAGCCAGCTCTGCTGACCCCAAAGCTAGGAAGGGCTCAGAGAGGCTCAAAGTACTGAATGAATGAATGAATCAATCAAACACAAACAAATCATCTTTCTAGCAGTGTTTATCCTGAATCGACTTGCCCAATAGTTTTCACACTTAAAAAAAATTCACAGAACCCTTTCTTCAAATAAAATCTTAACTGGGTGCCCTGGACCTGGGAAGACATAAAAGCAGAGTTGCTCTTTCTAAAGGGAAGAAAATGCCTATAGTCTTGCCCAGAAACTCTTTTCACCCTCAGACTGGCTCTGAAGGTACCATGGTGGAAGCCACCAGAATATAGGAGCCCAGTCTGGACACCAGTGACCGGATCAGAGGGGACTTCACCTCTGGAAGAAGGTGGGGAGGTAAAGACCAAATAGCAGAGCTGTGCCCCCCAGAGGGTGGTGAGCTCACAGTGCAGGCGTGTGACATAACTGCGTGCAGCTCACAGACAACCGTTATCTAATGCTTATGCATTTACTTTAGTATCCATTTAAAAAACTAGCACATTAAACCTGCAATTTGGTGGTTGTTATTATATAGTATGAAACTAAAATTTAAGTAAAAAAGAGTGTGAGTACTATGTAGATATGGCAAAAAAATCATGAAGATGGCACTGAAGGACTCAAGTTTAGCAAAAACAGGTTATGGGGCTTCCCTGGTGGTACAGTGGTTAAGAATCCGCCTGCCGGGCTTCCCTGGTGGCGCAGTGGTTGAGAAGCTGCCTGCCAATGCAGGGGACACGGGTTCGAGACCTGGTCTGGGAAGATCCCACATGCCTCGGAGCAACTAAGCCCGTGCACCACAACTACTGAGCCTGCGCGTCTGGAGCCTGTGCTCCGCAACAAGAGAGGCTGCGATAGTGAGAGGCCCGCGCACCGCGATGAAGAGTGGCCCCCTCTTGCCGCAACTAGAGAAAGTCTTCGCACAGAAACGAAGACCCAACACAGCCATAAATAAATAAATAAATAAATAAATAAATAAAAGAATCTGCCTGCCAATGCAGGGAACACGGGTTCGAGCCCTGGTCCGGGAAGATCCCACACGCTGCAGAGCAACTAAGCCCATGCACTGCAACTACTGAGCCTGCACGCCACAACTACTGAAGCCTGCATGCTCTAGGGCCCAGGGGCTGCAACTACTGAGCCTGCGTGCTGCAACTACTGAAGCCCGTGCGCCTAGAGCCCATGGTCTGCAACAAGAGAAGCCACCACAATGAGAAGTCCATGTGCCACAACGAAGAGTAGCCCCTGCTCGCTGCAGCTAGAGAAAGCCTGCGTGCAGCAGCGAAGACCCAACGCAACCAAAAATAAATAAATAAATAAAAATAATAAAGTTCCCTTTAAAAAAAAAGTATTAAAAAAAAAACAGGTTACAGCTTGAATTGAGGTTCAGCTCTTTGAGTCCAGGGGTTCTGTTTCCAACTCCTTCTTAGGGAATTGAATGACAATCGTCCAAAGCCGAGACACAGCTGGTGCCAGACCCACCTCTGTAAAACTTGGTATACTGGCCACGTAGAAATAGGAACTGGGTACAATACTTCAACTTAATATCACCCAGCCCAGCTAAGCCCTCCACAGACTTACAATGATGGGGATGATTCAGAACAGTCCATCTTGATCTATCTCCTAGAAGAGGGACGTGGTCTGAAGGAGAGGCAGCTGCATAGAGCGTGGACCATAGCCTCAGACAAAACTAATTTGATTGGCTAACGCATACTAGATGCAGGATTTGGTTGTCTATTGGAGGGACAATGAGGATATCTGAGCAAATACCGCAGCTGCAAATCTCAGAGGGCCAATTTCTCACCAAATAACTTTGTGGGGATTAAAACTTGTAACCATCATCAACAGTGACAGGTTGGCCTTGAGAATGAGCTGGGGAGACTGGACAGACATATAAAAAGTACACTACAAAACACAATCCAAACTAAATACCAAACAAAGGGCATGGGCAATGAGTGACAACAAAAAAGGAAGAGATCGCTGTGAATGCATTCCCCCAGGAGGATGTGGGTGGGGTGTGGCTCCTGGAAGGGATGTGGCTTGGTCTGAGCCTTAACTGGAAGGGAGGATATAGAACATGCTCATTAGCTGAAACACTAGTATCTGGGCATGCTCTGAGTGTCTTCACTGCTCACGCTGGTTAACCTGGAGCAGAAGCTTGACTGCGGATTGTGGAAGGCACTGAATGCCAAGTCAAGATACTTGGTCGTCACCTCTTAGAGTAATGGAAATAAAGTCAAAAATAAACAAATGGGACCTAATGAAACTTAAAAGCTTTTGCACAGCAAAGGAAACCATAAACAAGACGAAAAGACAACCCTCAGAATGGGAGAAAATATTTGCAAACGAAGCAACTGACAAAGGATTAATCTCCAAAATATACAAGCAGCTCATGCAGCTCAATATCAAAAAAACAAACAACCCAATCCAAAAATGGGCAGAAGACCTAAATAGACACTTCTCCAAGGTAGACATACAGATGGCCAACAAACACATGAAAAGATGCTCAACATCACTAATCATTAGAGAAATGCAAATCAAAACCACAATGAGGTATCACCCCACACTGGTCAGAATGGTCGTCATCAAAAAATCTGCAAACAATAAATGCTGGAGAGGGTGTGGAGAAAAAGGAACCCTCTTGCACTGTTGGTGGGAATGTAAATTGATACAGCCACTATGGAGAACAGTATGGAGGGTCCTTAAAAAACTAAAAATAGAACTACCATATGACCCAGCAATCCCACTACTGGGCATATACCCTGAGAAAACCATAATTCAAAAAGATACATGTACCACAATGTTTATTGCAGCTCTATTTACAATAGCCAGGACATGGAAGCAACTTAAATGTCCATCGACAGATGCATGGATAAAGAAGATGTGGCACATATATACGATGGAATATTACTCAGCCATAAAAAGGAAAGAAATTGAGTTATTTGTAATGAGGTGGATGGACCTAGAGTCCGTCATACAGAGTGAAGTAAGTCAGAAAGAGAAAAACAAATACTGTATGCTAACGCACATATATGGAATGAAAAAAAAAAAAACAGTACTGATGAACCTAGTGGCAGGGCAGGAATAAAGATGCAGACATAGAGAATGGACTTGAGGATACAGCGGGGGAAGGGGAAGCTGGGACGAAGTGAGAGAGTGGCACTGACATATATACACTACCAAATGTAAAATAGATAGCTAGTGGGAAGCAGCCGCATAGCACAGGGAGATCAGCTCAATGCTTTGTGACGTCCTACAGGGGTGGGATAGGGCGGGTGGGAGGCAGACGCAAGAGGGATGCAAGAGACATATATATTATATATATATATATATGATACTTGGTCATTATTTTATGGCTAATAGTGAACCATCGACAATTTGCAAGGATGGGAGTTACATATGCAAAGCAGTATTTCAGAAAGACCCCTTCTAGCAGCAATGTGGCATAAAATAATGCTCATAGATATGGACTCTGAAGTCAGCTGGGTTTTAATCCCAGCTCTACTATTCACTAGTTGTTTGACCTTGAACAAGTTATTAACCTTTCCTTGTGTAATATGGGGATAATAACAGTACCAACCTCATTGGGTTGTTGTGAGGATTAAGTGAGTTAATATGTATAAAGCACTTAAACCAGCGCCTTGTCTATGCTCACAGTGTTTGCTAGAACTCATTCTCCTGTTTTGTAAAATGGAGAGAGTAATCCTTGGTCATTTCTTGTAAAATAGGAAAACCAAGGACTCAGAATTGAAGGAGGATGAACAAGATGGTGTGGAGTCTAGAATGGTTAAAGGAAGTGAGAGCGTTTAATCTGAGAAAAGATAAAACAAAGCAAAGCTTCTGAGATGTTAACAATTCTGATACTGCCATACGCGTATATTGGAATCAAAAAATAAATGGATCGTGGATGGTAGAAATTAGGTTTCTCACTGTTGGAGTGGAAATTTACAGATAATCAAAGTCAACATCAACATTATCACCATGTGATAATGGACTGAAGTTGGAGACATCAGTAAGAACTCATGTTTAACTTAATAGAGATACAGACAGCTACATATAGAAATATTTATAGATATATGTACATGCAAGGGCTAGTGCTTGCATGCGCCTGTGCGTGCAAACACACACACACACGTATTTCTTTGCTCTGTCAGCTTAGAGGTCCCAACAGAAATAATACCCCAGTAGAAACAAGCACACCTCCCACTCAGATCTTGGTTTCTAATACCATTCTCTAATAAGGGGAATGAAGCCTCCTTGGAGAAATAGTTGATTCTATTCTACAACAATATAGTTGTACAGGATAAGCCTGGAGCATCTTCTGGTGACAGAAAGTAAGGGAGTGCTATTAAAAAACTCACAGTGATTAGAGTAAGTCAAAGGGGCACAGAAGCCAATTGAAAGAGCTCCCTTTGGCCAAAGCTCCCTGTGGCCAAAGCTATAAAATAAAGACTCATGAGTCCATACTGTTGTAAATAGACTATTTAATAAAGAAATAAATAGGGGAAAAGAGACGAAACTCCCTTGCAGAAGAATTCCTCACCAGTTATAGATGTCCCACCCCAGAGGAGGAAAGCACAACTCTCCACCCTTTCAGTGCGGACGGTGCATAGTGACCGGTGCCCCAAAAGCACAGCATGAAACGGGGAAAAGAGCGACTTCACGGAGGAGAAACAGGCAGGCACTGCCTCAGCCAGGTGACCGAGGTCAACGTCAACAGTCACAAACCATGCTGATAGTACGTACCATTGATATGATGTGATGAAAATGGCACTTCACCTCAGTGACCTTCCTCCCAAAGCCTATAACTCCCATCTTATGAAAAAAACAAGCAAATTCCAATAGAAAAGCATCCTGACCAGTATTCCTCAAAACCACCAAGATCACCAAAAACAAGGAAAGTCTGAGAAACTATCACAGCCTAAGGAGCTTAAGGAGACAGAGGTGGGATCCTGGAACAGACAAAGGACATTAGGTAAAAAAAAAGAAAAAAAAAAAAGGAAAAGGAAATCTGGGACTTCCCTGGCAATCCAGTGGTTAAGACTCCACGTTTCCACTGCAGGCGGCGCGGGTTCGATCCCTGGTTGGGGAACTAAGATCCCACATGCCATGGGGCATGGCCAAAAAATTTAAAAAATAAAAGAATAAAAAATGAAAAATAAATAAGGAAATCTGCCTAAAGTATGGAGTTTCCTTAATAATGAATCAATATTGGTTCATTGTTGTGACTAATGTACCATATGAATATAAGATATTAAAAATAGGAGAAGCTGGATGTGGGGTATGGAGTGGCATATGGGAACTCAGTACTGTCTGCTTAATTTTTCTGCAAATCTAAAGCAGTTCTTTAAAAAGTCTACTAATAAAACAAACAAAACCCCTGAGGGGAGGGTCTATATCAGAAGGACTGTCACTTATGACACAATATAAGCTTGTTCCACATGATCCAAAGGACAGAATCAGGTCAACGTGTGGAACACACAGGGAGGTAGTTTCTGGGTCAATGAAAAGAAAGATTTTTCTAGAGTTTAGAGCACATTAGCTGGTCAGCTGCCCATCACTGGAAGGACAGAATCCACCTAGTGAGCACCTGTGAGAAGTTGGAATGAACTCGAAGCCGGGGAGCGGTAGGCAGGTGTAACCTCCAAAGTCCAACCTGTCTGTAAGATTCATTCAAGTGACCCCTGGGAGTGTGTCTTGAAGGAAACCTTCAGCCTCTTGTGGAACCAAGACTGAGAACCACTGTATAGAACAGGGCTTCCCAAACTTTGTCATATCGCATCGCACGTAAAAAATTATATTTTTAAGACAAGCCAGGTGAATACAGGAGGCAGCTCACGGATGCCGCCAGCCCAGGGTTCCAACTGCCCCACGCTTGACCACCCGGAGGGCTGCTGGCATCTCTGCACACCTGCTCCCCACTCACGGGTACCAGTAGGTCACACAAGTTTATGAACTTACTGCCTGTTTGTCTCCAGCAGCTTCCTCAAGGGGCACCCAACGCCCATGACAACCCTCCGTTCTACCGCAGCTTCCCCAGGAGGAGGGAAGAAGAGCGTGTGATCGCCCACATCCCGGTGGCAAAACAGCATTTTTCTTCTGTGACTGTGAGCTTCACAGCATTGTTCTGGGGCCCCTCGCTGACCTCTGAGCCAATATAACAGGAATCCCTTTAATAGTCCTGCGCTCTGTATCCAGATTGAGAATCCTCAGTGTAAAAGAGATTTTATTCAGGGGGTACATGGCAGTGGTGATGATTCCAGTGTTGTCTGAGACCTGGGCCCCGTCCAGTGGCTGGAGAAAGCCTCGGGGGGTTGGGGGGGGGAGGGGTGGGAGATAAAAAGGTGGAGCATCGCAGGAAGCCACCAGGCACTTTTCAGGACCATTTTTTGTGTCTTCACAACTCTCAGAGGCCTGCTCAACAACCAGAACTCAAATGTGAAGCTCCTTTGTTTCCAAACTTTTTATATGAACATGAGCTGCTTCTATAATTTAAAAATACCATTATTGGTATGTTGGTGCAGCCGCTGTAGAAAACAGTTTGGAGGCATCTCAAAAAGCTAAAAATAGAACTACCATATGACCCAGCAATTCCACTCCTGGGTATACATCCAAAAAAAGCAAAAACATTAATTCAAAAAGATACATGCACCCCAATGTTCATAGCAGCATTACTTACAATCGCCAACATATGGAAACAACCTAAGTGCCCATCAAGAGATGAATGGATTGGGCTTCCCTGGTGGCACAGTAGTTAAGAATCCGCCTGCCAACACAGGGAACACGGGTTCGAGCCCTGGCCCGGGAAGATCCCACATGCCGTGGAGCAACTAAGCCAGTGCGCCACAACTACTGAGCCTGCGCTCTAGAGCCCACGAGCCACAACTACTGAAGCCCACGAGCCACAACTACTGAAGCCCGCGCGCCTAGAACCCGTGCTCCGCAACAAGAGAAGCCACCGCAGTGAGAGGCCCGCGCACGGCAATGAAGAGTAGCCCCCGCTCGCCGCAACTAGAGAAAAACCTGCATGCAGCAATGAAGACACAATGCAGCCAAAAATAAAAAAAAAAAAAAAAAAAGAGATGAATGGATTAAGAAGAAGTGGCATATATATACAATGGAATACTACCTGGTCATAAAAAAGAGTAAAACTTTGCCATTTGCAGCAACATGGATGAACTTGGAGGGCATTATGCTAAGTGAAATAAGTCAGACAGAGAAAGACAAATACTGTGTGATATTGCTTATATGTGGAATCTAAAAAACACAAAAAACTAGTGAATAAAACAAAAAGGAAGCAGACTCACAGCTACAGAGAACAATCTACTGGTGACCAGTGGGGAGACGGAAGGGGGGAGGGGCAAGATAGGGGTAGGAAAAAAAAGGGTGATTATGGGATTATATGAAATCATGTGTGCGAAACTTTTGAAAACTGTAAAGCACTATAGAATTTAAAGAATCTTTCATTCAATAAAAAAAATAAATACCATTACTTAAAAATAAAAAAGTGTATATTAAGACAGAAAACTCTAAATGGTTCAGCGCCATGCGAGGCGGGGAAAGACAGTTACATCAGCTGGGAGCTCTTCCCCGGAGAGCCTGAATCAAACTAGAAGAAGGTGTCGAGGGACGCAGACTCAGAGCCTTGGAGCAGGGACGATCCTAAGAGTTCTAATCACAAGGAAAAAGAAAGTTTCTATTTTTAAAATTTTCTATCTATATGAGATAATGGATGTTCACGAAACTTACTGTGGTCATCATTTCATGATGATTAAGTCAAATGATGTAGGCTGTATACCTTAAACGTACACAGTGCTGTATGTCAATTATATCTCAATAAAACTGGAAGCAAAAGAAAAAAAGTGGTATGGAGACCTCTGTGTTCACACATAGGCTCAGGGTGCTAAGATCTTCCCTCATCTAAGCCCACATTCTGATCTGGGGTTGCCCCTGGGCTCTCCGGCTATGCTTGCCATCGCTAGGTGACAGACCCAGGCAGGGGTCCAGCACTGCACCAACTTGCACCCTGACAAGGTGGGTCGACCAGAGTCTCAGGTCCTGACCCCGGGCCCCTCTCTGGCAGTCCTGTGCCTCTGTCTTCTGAGCTGGCTGATTCATTTTCTCTGGGCAAAGCTCTCCAGTTCTCACATTTCTTTTGTATTCTCAGGCAAAAAAAAACCCACAAAAGGCAACTTCCATCTCACTGCTTTGCAAAAGCCAGTCACCTTCCTCAAACAGAAGCTGAGTTCAGCTTAAAAGCAGATTAGGAGGAAGGTGGGAAAGTTGAAACCCAGCTGCCCTACCCCGCCACCCATTTTCCCTGCATTCATACAAAATAGGTGCAAAGGTACCAAACTCTTCCAGTTACTGCTTCCTGTGATCTGGCATCAAAGATTCTTCCAGAAACACCTCCTTCCTGCCTCCTCAAGCCAAGACGATACAGGGAACCACAGTTGGGACGCACCTTGGAGATGTATTCATTCTTAACAGACTGAGCACATCCTCGTGCCGGGCAGGGTGCTAAGCACAGATCACGTGGTTCAGTGGTTTTCAAATTTGCCTGAAGAGCTTTTAAAATACAGACTCTCACACCTGACCCCAGACTCCCTAGTGGTGGGGCCCAGAAACCTCTATTTTTTATAAAGCTCCCCAAGGGAGTTCTGTGCAGCCAGCTTGGGGAGCCACAGTCTAACGCAATCCCCAACTTTGGAATTAATCTCTCCCACCACTGAACTTGGTTTTCCTTTATGCCATTGATGTTCACGTATCTTCCTAATTTTGTATGAATTCTTATCTCCTCCCAACAAGATTCTGTGGCAGCACACATCAGGCCCTCCGCCATACGCCAGCCCTCAGGAGTGGTCCCTCTGGCTGGTTAACCTAGGGGCCTCCACAGTGGCCAGCCTGTGTCAGTTTCCATGCCATCATCATAAGAGCCTGCACTGGGCTGGGACCACCTCCAGAGCCGATCTTGGATTTGCTGAGTGTCTTGGGCTGGGGCTGGGGTCCTCGCTGACCATCATCTCCTTTGCTGGGGTAGCAGGATTCCCTGTAAGCTGCATCTAATGAAGGCTGCTTCTTTGTATGTCACAGGGAAGAGCCTTAGTTACAAATCTAGACTGTCAACACACGCTGACTGCAGCAAGCACAACCCTCTCACTGGCAGTAGGGAATGTAAGAACGTTCCTACAAACTGGCAAATTGTCACTTATGATTTCTTACCATGAGCAGCATAATTTTGTGAGAATGAAGATATCTCTCTCTTTTTTTTTTTTTTTTTTTGGCTGAACCGCGCAGCTTACGGGATCTTAATTCCCTGACCAGGGATCGAACCCGTGCCCCCTGAACGGGTGGAAGCGCAGAGTCCTACACTGGACCACCAGGGAATTCCCTGAAGATATCTCTTTAAGACTCTGCCCACTATATCCCTAGTTCAGGCACCTACTGCAATTGTCTCCTAAGCAGTTTCCCTGCCCCTCCCCATCCATCCTCTACTGCCTAAGCGTCCTCAGAAATTAAACATGACCATCTGATCTTATTGCTACATGGCTTAAATCTCCTCAGCGACTTCCCGGGGCATAGAAGTCCTGGTATGCAAAACCCTCCCAGTCTCAGCCTTTGTCCTTTTAGCTCTAGGAATTATGAATGACTTGCAGTTTTCAAACACCACGCTGTTTCACTTCTCAAAACCTTGACTCCTGCTCTGCTTCTGCTTGGAATGTTCTCCCTCACCCACGCATCGCCACTTCCTCCACTCCAAGCCCCTGTCGTGCACCTGGTGAACTGCCCACATTTGAACCCCAGCCAAGGTGGCGCTTCTCAACTGAAGCGTCTGTAACCATTCCCTCTTGCATTTGTAACCCTCCCACTACCCCATGCTTTGTACTCGCTCCTAGAATAGCGCCTGCAAAGGTTTGTTGCACGAGGTTGTTTTACATCTGCCTTCTTCTGCCGGACTGTAAGACTCTAATAAAAGATCCCCTAGCCTAACATGGTAACTCACATACAGTAGGCACTTAAATATTTGCTTCAGGAAGAAGGAAAGGAGGAAGGGAAAGACGGGAAGGAGGGAAAGTGAAACCGAGGGAGCAGGAAGCCCTTGCACTTGTCCTCAAAGGTTTGAGCTGCCCTTGAGACAGCTGAGCTCTGACGTACGCATCCCCTCGTGGACCCAGCCCATCTTTCCCAGCGGAGCCACATTCCCACTCCAGGAGCCTTCCACTGCCACCAAGGACCACTGCTCCCTGCTTCCTGCACTGCCTCTAGGAAGGAAAGTCTCCTAATCAACTAATTCACACCAGAGAACCCCTGTCCATACCCCTCTCAAAGGCAATAGCAATTTCATTCTTAGAAAAGGAAGTGCTTTGTTCTAAATAAGTGAATCTCTACTCAAGGAAGACTTTCCAGCACTGGGGAAATAGATGAAAGAAATGGTTCATTTTAGGAAAGAAGGGCTGACGTGTGACTTCTACATGGGAATGGAGGAAAGATGTCACACAGAATGGTGACATCTCCAATCCTCGGTCCTGCATCAGAGACTTCTCCCTGGCGAACTCTGCCTTCCCCTCCTTCTTCTGCTTTCTCATCATGCCAACCCCCCTTCCCCAGCATGCACAGTTTACCCAGGGGTTGCGGGGAGCACACTTCCTGCCCTCTCACTCTGAGAGCCAAAGCATAACGGACTTGGTCCCTACGTGGGGCTGGTTAGAGCTCATCCTGTTACCTTGGACAGAATCCGGGATGTCCTGTCTGTAAAGTTCAGGGAGAAAGCAGCTGGAGCCTCAGCTGGGTCCCCTGAGCTGAGGTCATCAGCCTTTTCAGAAAGGCACACCCCCATCAAACAACCCCGCCTGGGTCATACCTCACTGGCTATTTCTCTGTTTTCCTAATTGGCTCCTCCTTACCTCTTCCTCCCTCTCCCTTAAAAAAAAAGAGTCCCCACATACCTGTCCAGGTTGGTTGGGCAGATGAAGCTCAAGTTCTGTGATATCAAATCACTGCCCCCTCCTTGCGGGCTCCAAAATCCCTTCTCAGAGGCCAAAACAACTAAGAGTTCAAAACAAATGTGCTGATGCAGGGAGAGGGTGTTCCAGGGAGAGAGAGGAGAAGTCCCTGGGGATTCTCTACAGAACACAACAAGTTCCAGGATTCCACCCAGCGGAGCACCGCAGAGAGTCAGGGAACACGGGAGGTGCCTGGATCATCCCCAGCTAAGGCATCAAGCTACTGTCGCTGCTCAGACCTCCGGCAAATCACAGCACCACTCCCTCTGCAGCTCCCAGCAAAGGTCTGCCCTTAAAGCCCCTGTGTGTGCACGAGGAAGCCCAGGACGCCCAGGCAGAGGGGAGCGGCCCCAGATCACACCCACAGCCCAGGCTAGACTCCAGAGCCCCGCAAGCAGAGCAAATATGGCCAGACACTTGGGAGCACCAGGGCTTCACTGCACCGACGCAGGGTCCTCCCTGGGGTCCTGCCCACCAGGCTACGCCCTGGTGAAGGTGGAAGAAGATCATAGCCATCCTCAGGGCTTGAGGGAAGGGCAAGAGCACAAGCCTGAAAGCCCAAGGGCTTGGAGCCGTTCTCAATGAACAGCTTTCGGGGAGACACTTCCCCTTCTGGACCTCTAGACATGAGCTTGGAAAATCATGGTGCTGGAAGCCCCTTAGGGAATCTGTAGTCAAACGCTCTCATTTTACAGATGGAGAAAGAGGCTCAGAAGATAATCTGAGTGACTTGTCCAAGATAACATGTAGCAAACTTGAGTCTAGAATCTCTGCTCCCTGCTGCCTTTTTACTGTATCATGCTGTCATCAGCTGGTCTCCTCTGACCTATTTTGTGTTCTGCCTCCAAACTGGGTGAGAGGGATTATAAAGCACTTCCCCTCCAAAGGTCTCTAAATAAAAATAAGATCGTGCTTTTATTCTGATGGCGCCTGGATATAGTTGACAATAGATAGAAACACTCAGAAACCAATTGTTTATTCTGTAAACTAGACACTAAATTCACTATAATATAAAGTGGATTTATGCATCACATAGGAGGGTTAGAATAGATGATTTCTAAGGCTGTATTCCCGTTGATTCCAATTTATTCTTTTTTGCAAACATCATTCCTTCTGCCTGAAATGCCCTCCCTCTAGCTCACCATGCAATCTCCTTGCATAACTCCAGGGGGCGTCACTCACTCTGAAAAAAATGTGAATGATGAGCCCTGTAACTATGCCACTTGATGGGGCTGTAGCTGACTGGCAAATCAGTGAAGCATGCCATTGTACTTGGGCATTAGCCAATGACTTAAGGAAACTTTCTCTAGGCTCCCAGAGAACTTTGTTTCTGCCTTAGTGAGTACAATTATCATGCCTATAGTCACCTGTCTATTTACGTGTTTAGGTCCCCACTAGACTCTATATACTGGGCAATAAGGGATGTATATTGTTTACTTTTGTATCCCAGCACCAAGGACAACACTTGGCCCAAAGTTTGCTCCCAGTAAACATTTGTGAGATGATTCATGAAAGAGTTAACTAGTCAAGGGTCTTCAAGGCTTCACGGGATAGAAAAAAGCACGCGGTCTTTGGAGTCAGACAGACTTTGACTAGAATTCTTGTTCTGCTGCTTGCTAGTTGTGTGACCTTGGCACCTCATCTACCTACTCTCAGGCTCAGTTTCCTTTTCTGTAAAACAGACGGTAACCTCACAGTTCCAAAAAAAAGTCATAAAATATATGATGAAACAAGGTACTGAGTGAGAACTAGCAGAAACTATAGATACCAGAATCAGATTCCCACCCCCTCAAAAAATCCAAATATTGGAATTATTAGGTAAAAATTATAAAATGATAATGCATAAAATGCTTAAAGAAATAAAAGAGACTGAAAATGTAAGTAAACTGTAAGATACCACAGATAACCAGACTTAGAAATGAACAAATCAGAACTTTCAGAAATAAAAATATATAAAAATTGAAACTTAAAACTCAATGAATGGGCTTAATAAAAGATTATGCATAGATTGTCAAAGAAAGAATTAGTGAACTGGAAGAGACAGGTTTGAAGAAATTATCCAGCAAGCAGCACAGAGAGACAAAGAGATGAAAAAATATGTTCAGAGAAGAGATACATGGAAGACAGAGTGAGGTCTAACATATATCTAATTAGATTTTTTGAAAGACAGAAAGAATATGGCAGACATAAAGACAAAATGGCCCAGAAAATTCTTCAGAACTGATGAAAATTATAAAAATGTTAGAAAACATATTTGTATTTTTATGACTTTGGAGTAGGGAATGATTTCTTAAACAAGACAAAAGTGCATATCATACATTTACATACTTTTAATTAATGACTTCTGTTCATCTAAAGACAATATAGGTATAAAGACAAGCCAAGGTTATAGAAAGGTTGCAGGCTACAAGCTTAGCATACAAAAGTCAATTGCTTTCCTATTTGCCAGCAATATACAATTGGAATTTGAAATTTAAAGAACACCATGTACCTTAGCACCCCAAGAAACTGGAATATTTAGGTATAAGTCTAACAAAATATGTGCAAGACCTATATGAGAAAAATGATGAAACTCTGATGGAAGAAATCAAAGAAGATCTAAATGAACGGAGAGATTTTCCATGTTCATGAAGAGGAAGACTCAATATAATTAAGATATTCTCACTAAAAATTATGAAACATTGATGAAAGAAATTGAAGAAGACAAATAAATGGGGAGATATTCTGTGCTCATGGACTGGATGTATTAATACTATTAAAATGTCCACACTACCCAAAGCAACCTACAGATTTAACGCAATTCCTATCAAAATTCCAATAGTATTTTTCACAGAAACAGACCAAATAATCCTAAAATTTGTATGGAATCACAAAAGTTTCCAAATAGACAAAATAATCTTGAAAAAGAAGAGCAAAGCTGGAGGCATCACATTTCCTGATTTCAAACTATATTATAAAGCTACAGTAACCAAGAGTATGTTATTGCCATAAAAAAAAACAACAACCCACTGTTCAGTGGAACAGAATAGAGTGTCCAGAAATAAACTCACATATATATGGTCAGTTGATTTATGACAAGGGAGCCAAGAATATACAATAGGGAAAGGATAGTCTATTCGATAAATGGTGTTGAGAAAATGAGAGAGCCACATGCAAAAGAATGAACCTGGACCACTGTCTTATACCATGTACAAAAATCAACTTAAGATAGATTAAAGATTTGAATGTAACTATAAAATTTAAAACCTGAAACCATAAAACTCCTAGAAGAAAATATAGGAGGTAAGAGACTTGACATTGGTCTTGGCAATGATTTTTTTTAATTTGATAACAAAAGCAAAGGCAACAAAGGCAAAAATAAACAAGTTGGACTACATCAAACTAAAACGCTTCTGAATAGCTAAGGAAACCATCAACAAAATGAAAGTAGAAAATATCTGCAAATCATATATCTGATAAGGGGTTAAGATCCAAAATATGTAAAGAACTTATACAGCTCAACATTAAAAAAACACAAGCAACCCTATTAAAAAATGGGCAGAGGATCAGAAAAGATATTTTTCCAAAGAAGACATACAAGTGGCCAACAGGCGCATGAAAAGATGTTCAACATCACTAATCATCAGGGAGATGAATCAAAACCACAGTATGATATTACCTCCCACCTGTTAGAATTATCAAAAAGCCATTGGCGAAGATGTGAAAAAAAGGAAACCCTTGTGCGCTGTTTTTGGGAATACAAATTGGTGCAGCCGCTATGGAAAATAGTATGGAGATTGCTCAAAAAAAAAAAAAATTAAAGACAGAGCTACCATACAATCCAGCAATTTCACTTCTGAGTATTTATCCAAAGAAAACTAAATGACTATCTCAAAAAGATATCTGTGCCCCCATGTTCTTTGCAGTATTATTTACAATAGTCAAGACATGGAAAAAACCTAAGGGTCCATCAGTGGATTAACAGATAAAGAAAATGTGACAGATAAATAGATAAGTATAACTCAACTATAAGAAAGGAAGGAAATCCTGTCATCTGCAACAACACGGATGGACCTTGATGGCATTATGCCAAGTGAAGTAAGTCAGAGAAAGACAAATACTCAGTTAGCTCAATTATATCTCAGTTATGTGCGGAATCCTTAAAAAAAAAACCATACACATGCAAACTCATAGATACAGAGGACAGATTGGTGGTTGCCAGAGGTGGGGGGGTCCAGGGTGGATGAAATGGGTGAAGGGGGTCAAAGGTTCAAACTTCCAGTTATAAGATAAATAAGTCCTGGGGATACAATGTATAGCATGGTGACTATAGTTAAAATACTGTATTGCATATTTGAAAGTTGTCAAGAGAGTAGATCTTAAAAGTTCTCATCACAAGAAAAAAAACTGTCATTATGTGCAGTAATGGATGTTAAGTAAACTTATTATGGTAATCATTTTGCAGCATATACATGTATCAAATCATTATGTTGTACACCTAAAATTAATACAATGTTACATGTCAATTATATCTCAATTTTTGAAGAAAGATGTTGGTTCTTCCCAACTTGATCTATATACTCAGTGCCATCCCAATCAAAATCCCATCAAGTTAGTTTGTGGATATTGACAAACTTATTCTAAAGTTCATATGGAAAGGCAAAAAAACCCAGAATAGCCAACACAGTACTGAAAAATAACAAAGTTGGAGGAGTGACACTACCTAACATCAAGACTTACTATAAAGCTACAGTAATCAAGACCATGTGGTATTGAAGAAAGAATAGACAAATAGATTAGTGGAACAGATAGAGGGCCCATAAATATCAACAGACCCACATAAATAAAATCAACTAATCATTGACAAAGGAGCAAAGATAATTCAATGGGGAAAGGAGTGTCTTCGACAAATGGTGCTGGAACAACTGCACGTCCACATGCATTAAAAAAGAGTCTAGGCGTTCCTCCTCATTAGGGAGGATGCCCAAACCCTTCCTCTCTGGTGTGTATCTCTGCTTTGCTCTGTTTTAACTAAAGAAACTGTTTCTCTGTGAGCTCTCCCACATGTTGTGCTGTGTCTCTAATAATAAACTTTGTACCTGTTTTTACAGTTTTTGCCTCCTTGAAACAAGCTTGCTTTCAAGCAGGGGTAAGAGTCAGGGAAACTTTGCTTCTAGCCTCTAGCCCTTGCTGGTCTAGTAGCTAGGATTCCTGGTTTTCATCCAGGCTATCCAGGTTCGATTCCTCAGCAGGGAGCTAAGATCTTGCTTCAAGCCACCATTCACTGCTGTCTCTCCGAGATCATGAGCATGTCTTTCTCCTGAGTGTTCTTAAGTCAGAACCACCTCAGCTACTTACTAATGGGGTACTCCAAGATGAAGAGGAGCTGAACTCCACCCAGATAAGACACCACATAGTTCTCGTTCTTGAGGTCAAGGAGACCTTCCCAACCATACATGCGCAGAAAGGCTTCCTGGAGGTCGAAAAGGGAGTGATGTCACCCAACCCATAGGCCTCTTCGCTAGAATCCATCTCGGCTAAGAGATATGCTCGCATACATGGGAGGACCCTGAGATAAACCAAATACGGACTCAGAACCAGGCAAAGCAAGGTGATTGGCCAAAGGAAACCTGGAAGAAATGCCCCATATAAGTGATTCAAACTACCACGAGGGCACGACTCTCTCTCTGAGCCCACCTGTGTGTCTATCCACACGTACTCTTTTTTCCTCCTAATAAACACTTTACTTGTTTTGCTAAAAAAAAAAAAAGAAAGAGTCTAGGACTTCCCTGGTGGTACAGTGGTTAAGAATCTGCCTGCCAATGCAGGGGACACGGGTTCAGTCCCTGGTCCAGGAAGATCCTACATGCTGCAGAGCAACTAAGCCCGTGCTCCACAACTACAGAGCCTGCAGTCTAGAGCCTGTGAGCCACAACTACTGAGCCTGGGGTCGCAACTACTGAAGCCCACGTGCCTAGAGCCTCTGCTCCACAGCAAGAGAAGCCACCGCAATGAGAAGCCCGCACACCGCAATGAAGAGTAGTCCCTGCTCACCGCAACTAGAGAAAGCCTGTGCACAGCAACAAAGACCCAATGCAGCCATAAATAAATAAATAAATAATATATATATATTTTAAAAAGTCTATACACAGACCTTATACCTCTCATAAAAATTAACTCAAAATGGATCACAGACTGAAATGCAAAATGCCAAATTATAAAACTTCTGGAAGATATATTGGAGAAAATCTGGGCAACCTTGGGGTTGGTAATTAAAAGCACAATAATGAAAGAAAAAATTGGTAAGTTGGATTTCATTAAACTTAGAAGTTCTCTGAAAAAGACACTGTTAAGAGAATAAAAAGACAAACCACAGACAGGGAGAAAACATGCAAAACACATATCTATAAAGGACTTATATCTAAAATATACAAAGAAGTCTTGAAACTCATCAACAAAAAAGAAATCCAATCCAACAAGATATATACAAGATCTATATTAGGAAACTTATAAAGCTCTAATGAATGAAATTAAAGACTAAATAAATGGAGAGCTATTCCATTTTCATGAACAGAAAAACTCAATATTGTCAAGATGTCAACTCTTCCCAACTTGATCTATAGATTCAATGCAATCTCAATGAAAAGTCCAGCAAGATATTTTAAAGATGTTGATAAACTGATTCTAAAGTTTATATGAAGAGGCAAAGATCCAGAATAGCTGACACAATATTGAAGAAGAACAAAGTTGGAGAACTGATACAACCTGACTTCAAAGCTTACTATAAAGCTACAGGAATCAAGAGTCGTGGTACTAGCAAAAAAAATCGACAAACAGATCAATGGAACAGAAGAGAGAGCCCAGAAATAGGCCCACATAAATACAGTCAACTGATCTTTGACAAAAGAGCAAAGGCAATACAATGAACCAAAGGTAGTCCCTTTAATAAATGATGCCAGAACTACTGGACATGCATCCACATGCAAAAAAATGAGTCTAGACACAAACCTTATACACTTCAGAAAAATTAACTCAGAATGGATCACAGACCTAAATGTAAAACACAAAACTATAAAACCCCTAGAAGATAACATAGGAGAATGCCTAGATAGCCTTGGGCATGGTGATGACTTTTTAGTTACAAGACCAAAGTATGAACCGTGGAAGAAATATTGATAAGCTGGACTTCATGAAAACGAAAAACATCTGCCCTGTAAAAAACAATCTCAAAAGAATGAGAACACAAGCCACAGACCTGGAGAAAATATTTGCAAAAGACACATCTGATAAAGGACTGTTATCCAAAATATACAAAGAACTCTTAAAACTCAACAATAAGAAAACAAACAACCTGATTAAAAAAATGGGCCTAAGACCTTAACAGACACCTCACCAAAGAAGATATACAGATGGCAAATAAGCACATGAAAAGATGCTCCACGTCATGTGTCATCAGGAAAATGCAATTTAAAACAACAAGGAAGTACCACTATACACCTATTAGAATAACCAAAATCTGGAACACTGACAACACCAACTGCTGGTGAGAATGTGGAGCAACAGGAACTCTTACTCATTGCTGGTGGGAATGCAAAATGGTACAGCCATTTTGGGAGACAATTCAGCAGTTTCTTACAAAACTAAACATACTCTTACCATACAATCCAGCAACAGTGCTCCTTGATATCTACCAAAGGAATTTCAACTTATGTCCACACAAAAACTTGCAAATGGATGTTTACAGCACTTTTATTAATTGTCAAAACCTGAAAGCAACCAAGGTGTCCTTCAGAAGGCAAATGAATAAACTGTAGTACATCTAGACAACAGAATATTATTCAGCAGTGAGCTGTCAAGCCACAAAAAGAGATGGAGGAAACTTAAATGCATATTACTAAGTGAAAGAAGCCAGTCTGAAAAGGCTCCATCCTATATGGAATTCTGGAAAAGGCAAAACCACAGAGACAGTAAAAAGAATGGTTACCAGGGTTTTAGGGGAAGGAGGGATAATTAGGTGGAGTACGGGGCATTCTTAGGTCAGTGAAACTATTCTGTGTGATATTGTAATGGTGGATACATCATTTGTCAAAACCAAAAAACTGTACAACACAAAGAGTGAACCCTAATGTAAACTATAGACTTTAGTTAATAATAACATATCAATATTGGTCCACCAATTGTAACAACTGTACACTAATGCAAGACGTTAATAACAGGAGAAGCTGTGGGGGGTGAGTAGAACTGCTCTAAAAAATAAAGTATGTAAAACACAGGCAAGTCAACAACCTGGAGAAGGTATTGGCTGCACATTTAACTGGCAAAGGATTAGTAAATACTTTGAATAGTTTATATTTATTTGTCAATAAATATATGAACATATTATTTCTATTTTATGTACCTGTTTTATATAATATATAAATATGCTACAAATCAGTAAGAAAAAGACAACACAAAAGAAAAATTTAAGCGAAAACAGGCATGGCCAGGCACTCCACAGAAGAGGAAACACAAATGGCCAACACACATGAAAAGAGGTTCAATCTCATTATTAATCATCAACATGCAAATTAAAATACAAGAAAATATTGTCACCCGTCTACTAAATTGGCAAAATAAGAAGCCACACAATATCAAGTGATGAAAAGGATGTGGACCAACTGGAACTCATATACACTGCTGGGGGCAAAGTGCACTGATACCAATGTTGTAGAAAACAGCTGGCATCTTCTGGTAAGGTTAGGCATTCACATACCCTGGTACCCAGCAATCCCCTCCTTAGTGCACACTCTAGAAACCCCTGCACCAGGAGACATGCACCATTTTTAAGGGGAAAAACACAAGGAAAAAACCACACGTGTATCAACTGTAGAACTGATAGGAAGTGTGAAACACCCATACAATTGAATATGGCGGTGAAACTGATGCATAAACATGTTCCCGAGAACAGTGGTGATAATTCACAGTATCTAAAGGGCACAGGCACTGATCAGTCAGCGTGGAGGCCTGATCAATCCAAGTGAAAGCCAGCCAAATGCTGTACAATGTATGCTAGCTTAGTACCGAGCATACAAAGTGAGCTACAACAAAAAACTGAACAGTATGATTCTATATATATAAAAAACAAAAACATGCAAAATTAAACAATACATGCTTTAAGAGTTTTAGAAAAGCAATGGAATAATAAATGTAAAACTCAAGAGAGTGGTTATCTCAGAGGGGTCAATGAACAGGGTGAAATAAGAGGGGGAGGCACACACAGGGGCCGTCTTTCTTAAACTGTGTTGGATACACACAAGGGTACCCATTGTATTATTATTCTTTCTACCTTACACATATCCTTAAATATTCTTTTATATACACTCAACATTTAATGATAAAAAAAACTTTTAAAAGCATGAATGAACTACAGAATAAAATCTGAATTCTGATTTCAGCCTTTATTAGAAGAATTACTTTATTAGGTAACTTGCTGAAACTCTTTGGGTCTCAGTTTCCTCCTCTGTAAAATGAGGGTGCTGACGCCCTCAATGTTGCTGAAAGGAGCAAATGTAGAAAACTAAACACATATAGGGGCGGGGGCTGTATTTCTAACATGGCCTCATCCCACCTCCAATGTCAAACAGACGGACTCTAATTTTCACGGCCTGAAGAAACTTTCAACAGGAGTTATCTACTCGCTCTGATTAATTCTGGTACCCAGAGACGTGCCCCCATGCCTGCTTGCCCCAGGTCCTTGTCACACCAGTGGAAGGTAAACTCAAGTCTCTGACTTCCTCTCCCTCCAAATTGAGAGCACAGATGGGAATGCAGAACAAAGGAACTGGTACTTACTACGTAGATCTCAGAAGGAAGAGTGGGGCTCTAGGAGAAAATGGGAAAAAGCATGTAAGCGCTCTCCTTCAGAACCCCAAATCCACCCAAACATAGAGATTATATTGCATTATATGCCGATTTTTCATTGAGCCACCAATTCTACATTGGCTCAAAATGTTTTAATGTTTTAGTTCTGTGATCATTATAAATTCTTCTAGCCAGAGCCTTCCATTTGCATTTAAAAGCTGAATTCATTCCATAGATAATAGTATATCACACCAAAACCTAGACAACACTGGTAATTGAAGTTTCTGCTTTTCATTCTCTCTACAGTTATAACTGACTGTGGATTCAATTCCTTTGCAATACCAAATGGTCAGATTTTATGTTTTTCCTATGGAGTACTGATGAGATGCAGAAATGAGAGCGATGCATGGCCTTCAGGTACCCTCTTCTACTGGGGGAGATGCATTAATAAGCCTGTCTCCTATGGGAAACCCCTTTCTAGTAAATAGAGGGAAGGAAAGAAGGTAAAAGCAGCCAGTGTTTATTGGGCTTAAATATCTGCCAGCCAGCAAGCTCAACTTCTCTTATCTCACTTAATCCCACCGTAATCAGGAGATGTAGGAATAACTATTCCAGTGTCACAACCAGCAAACAGTTAGAGACTTAATCTACAAGGGTCTCATAGATTTAAATGGACATCAGTCCCCACATGATAGAAAAGAACGTTAAAAAATAATTGTCCGTGACCCCTGCAGATTCTGATTTCAGTGGTCTTTAAAATCTCCCCGGTGATTTTAAATATATGACCAAGGTTGAGAACCACTGATATAGTTCAGCCTCATCTCTTTACCAATGAGGAAGATGAGAGCTGGTCATTACCATTCTCACTATTTGACCAGACCATCTGGCCTTTCTACAAAGAATCCCAATTTGAAGCCGCATGAGAAGTTTGTTTTTTGGTTTTTGTCTGTTTTGTTCTCCACTGTAACCCCAGCACCTAGAACAATGCTTGAGTTGAGCAGGCACTCAATAAATATCTGAATAAATATTTCCCTGATTTCTGTTCCACAAGTACACACTAAGTGTTAATCTGTGTCAGGCACTGTCCAAGATTCTGGGGATTCAGCACTGAACCAGACCAAGAATATCTTTCTTTTTTAAATTAATTAATTAATTTTTTTTGGCTGCGCTCGGTATTCATTGCTGCATGCAGGCTTTCTTTAGTTGCAGCAAGCAGGGGCTACTCTTTGTTGCGGTGTGTGGGCTTCTCATTGTGGTGGCTTCTCTTGCTGCGGAGCAAGGGCTTTAGGCGCACGGGCTTCAGTAGGTGCAGCACGCGGGCTCAGTAGTTGTCGCCCCTGGGCCCTAGAGCGCTGGGCTTCAGTAGTTGTGGTGTGCGGGCTCAGTAGTTGCGGCCCATTGGCTTAGTTTCTCCGCGGCATGTGGGATCTTCCCGGACCAGGGATTGAACCCATGTCCCCTGCATTGGCAGGCGGATTCTTAACCACTGGACAACCAGGGAAGTCCCAGACCAAGAATATCTTTTCTGTTACGGAGCTTCCATTCAAGAGTGGCACAATCCAAAAAAATAAAATGCAAGCCATGTGTGAAATTTTAAATTTTCTAGTAGCCACATTTTAAAAGTAAAAAAAAAAAAAAAAAAAATGAAATTAATTTTAATAATATATTTTATCTAACACAATACATTCAGAATACTATTTGAACATGTAGTCAATATAAAATCTTTACAATGTTACCAAGGTATTAATTAACATAAAATTCACCCAATTATAAGAAATTATCAATAAGGTATTTCACATTCATTTCTCACATCAAGTCTTTGAAACCTGGTGTGTATTTTTCAGGTAGAGCGCACCTTGTTTCGAAGTAGTCCATGTCAAGGGCTCCAGAGCCTCATGTGGCCAGTGGCTGCCCTATTGGACAATGCTGTTCTAGAGGATGAGGCAGACCACAAACAAGTAAACAAGCAAATACATAACGTAATTAAAAAGGGTGGTGAGGGAAGACCTGTCTAAGGAGGTGGTATTCACCAGTTGAATGATTTAAAGGATGGAAGAGAAAGAACAAGTACCTGCTCTCCCAATACTCAAAATAGAAAATGTGTCTTTGGCACACTTGTGGGGATACTTTGTGGCACCTACTCATTAACTGTCAGGGAAATTGTAAAGAAATATCCAAAGTTAGCAGAGCTCCCTTGCCCAGCCCTCTCCCAAGTTTGTCCCCTGGGATGGCCTCACCTGAGACCCTGGAGTTCTGGGTCTCCTCCAGTCCCAGAAGTGGCTGCAAGGCTGTTTTCTTTGAACAGAGTTGCAGAAGAGCCAAACAGCCTCCAGCTTCCTAGCTGAGGTCCAGAGAGGGTATGAGCCCCCTCCAGCAGTCAGAATAAACTATAACCCAAGAGCATTTTCCCGAAGGGCACAGGGACCCTGTGTTATCGAGAGGCACTGTGAGAGTTCTGCGACCTTTGCCAGCTAAGCTGAAAGGACGGTACCAAAGACACAGGACTCTCTGCAAAGATCTCTCAGCAGCAGAGGACTCTTTACTATTTTACCACACTGTAGTCAAATGAATGGGCGTATTTTTAAAAGAATCATATATTACTATCTAGAGGCCACCCGTTTCTCAAAGCCAGATGAAATCAATTTTTTAAAAAAATGTTATTGGAGTATAGTTGATTTGCAATGTTGTGTTAGTTTCAGGTGTACAGTAAAGTGATTCTGTTACACAGATGCATATATTCATTCTTTTTTATATTCTCTTCTCATACAGGTTAGCACAGAATACTGAGTAGAGCTCCCTGTGCTATGCAGTAGGTCCTTGTCAGTTATCTGTCTTATATACAGTAGGGTGTGTATGGTCATTCCAAGCTCCTGATTTATCCCTCCTCCCAACATTGTCTAAAATCAATTATTAAAAATCACATTTTAAAAACTCCCTTAGCTGAAATACTCTCAAGATCCACATTTAAAATACTTAAATATTTAATTATTATTATAAACATTACCTTTATAACACAATACTAAATATCATGAAATAAATATAAATTATTATTAATTTATTTAAATATATAAACTTTTTTTTCAACACTTGTTTGGGGTGCTGTTAGGCTGAGATCCATAGCTCTCTCATCCTCAGTGGTATTTTTTTTTTCAGGTGAAGAGATTCTAATTATTTTCATCTT